>NC_056737.1:1089322238-1089678071 GCF_019279795.1 Protopterus annectens | reverse complement strand
ACTTACCTCTTCCACCTATTTTGCTGCTGATCATTAAAATCTTCAAGGTGTATACCCTCCCTCTTTGTTTTAATCTGTCTTCTTTCAGTGGTGAACAGGCCATACACTTCTTCACTCCTTTGTTCTCTGCCTTCTTATTAAACGTTCCTTCCACAGTTCCCTCTCCCTCCCTTTCTTTTCCTGGCCTATGTTCCTTATGCTATTCATTCCATCCATCCAGTACAACTGGTGGCCCTCAAGCTGCTTGTTTAATCTGAGCTGGCAAAAATAGTGCTCCAGCCTTGAGCCCTTTATATTTTTTTCCGTAATGCCCTTCTTTGTGGAGACACGACACCCTAAATCTTGTTTGCTGCTGTAACTTTCAGATATGCATTTCTGCCTCGGCAAAACTAAGTGGTCCTCCTCTTCATTTTTGCTAAAATAAGTTTCTTAATTTTATCTTTTAAAACTTTTCAAATAATTTGGCTGTCTTAGTGCCTTCTTCTGTTGGTGAGGAAGCTGCCTTTTTAATTTTCCCTCCCTTGGTGTCACGCTGGCTCCTACCTTTGCCATTTTACTTCTGTTTAAAAATGTGTATACATGTTTTATAACATATATATATATATATATATATATATATATATATATATATATATATATATATATATATATATATATATATATATATATATATATATATACATATATATATATATATATATGCACAAGTATAAATAGTTAAAAGCTAGTTAGAGCTTAATTCTTTAACTGCCTACTGTTAGTTTCATTAACATGTTTACTGTGCTGTATTTCATCTGTCTGGTCACTAGTTTTGTATCTATACTTAACACGTGTGTGATATTTTTACCCTTAGCAATGGATAAGGAAAATATTATTCCAACCCAAGACGCCCATGAGTGTTGTGTAATCTGTGCTTGGAAGTGGAGCATCTCTGAGCAGATTGTTCCATCTGCAAGGATTTTGCTCTCTGATAGAAAGAATAAATTAAAGAAGAACCGCACTCACAGACTCAACAATATGTTTATTTCATCATGTTTTGATGTTTCCTACATTTTAACACAACTCTGGGTCTATTTACACTTTAAATATTTTTATACATAATTTCGGAGTCTGACCCCCATGGGGTCAAGCATCTTCAAATTATTTAGATTTTTTTACTCTTCTTTTAAGTATCCCACAATGTAGTGTTTGTCTTTAAAACATTAGATTACACAGGCGTCTTTGTTCCAAAGCTGCTGTCACTGCATTGATTTTATATGCATACACAGCTTTCTTTCAGTCAGTTTTAACTAACAATGTGAAGGTGTTAAATCTCGCCGTTTATTCTCACTGATGGGTTCGGAGCCGATCCTCAGCTCCGACACGGCCTATAGCAAAGCTCAAGGTTTGCCAGTAACTCGAGACCAAGCCCCTTATCCCATGATGCACTGCTGGAATTACCTCAGATCTAGTTTGCCATGGCACAGATCTCGGTGTTCCAGATAGCTCAGACCATTATTAATCGATAGATTCTTCTATTTGAAAGTTTAAAAACATTTTTTCTTGATTTCTTGATAGGATAGTATACACATATATATATATATATATATATATATATATATATATATATGTATATGTATATTTAATATATTTAAAATCTCTAGAGTTTTAGACTTGGACTTAGTTTTAGATTAGAAAAACAGAAGCCAGCACAGGGCACTATAGTGTTGGGCCTAAGAGTTGGCCTTGTATTTAACCTCTTTCTTAGGTGTACTTTGGTAGATAATTTCTAAGTGTGTTGTTTAATTCTTTAAAATTGTTTAGTCTGATAATAGAAATGTCTGATGAGAAAGAGAAGCCTCATCCAAAATCTGGCTTCAAAAAATGTCTGTCACTGACGGGGCATGTTCAGTTTGTTTATTGTCTGGGGGCTAAACACCTCCAAGACTCTTGCAGTATATGTCACTCCTTCTCCTCCAGGGTACTTTTGGAGAGAAGGAGAAAGTTAGTAGACAGGGGTTTACTTCAGCACCCTTTCTCCGAAGCACTGGGTGACCAGGATGGTGCTAGTAGATCCTCAAAATCTTCCAAATCCTCAGGTGACTCGAATGCATCCAAAAAGACTAAAAAAATGGAGGGTGTAGGGTCATCGGTTCCACTGTCCTCGGAACGAGTGTCCCTTCTGTTCGGACCCAGCTCACAGCTTTGGAGCCGGTCTCTGAGATTCCCTCATCTCCTCTGCTCCAATCAACACCTTCGTTGCACTCCTCAAAGTCTTCAGTCAGCCTCTCAGCTATGGATATGGACCGGCTAGTGCAGAAGTTTCTGTGGGCACCAGGCCTTGCTAAATTGTTGTCGGCTCAGACGCCTTCGTTGGAGCCGAAGACCATTAACCCAGACTTGACTACTACTACTCCAGGCCGTACTGGACTTGCAGAGCCGAAGGAGCCCGACCTGATAGTTGTTGAGCCTGTGGAGCCAAGACCTGCACCGGTGTTATCGGTTCCATCTACTCGGACGTCTTCGGCACTGACCGGGACTCTCCTGTTGGGTCCGAGGAGGATAGTCATACCGATTTGTCGGTGCCGCCTCTTCCTCTCGGGGCTTTGGCTTGGGTGAGCTCAGCTCCTACTTAGGGCTCGGAGCACATGGCCTCGGTGCGGGAGGATCGGACGTTCCCTTTGGATCCATCTACCCCTTCTCGTTGGAGCCATGGTGCGCTCGATGCCATGAGGAGAGTCCTGTCTCCAAAGACATCATCAGCATCAGGACTGGCTTCCTCCTCCCCTCCAAGCGCCTGTGTCTGCTCCTGCTTCTACTGGTCCACCCAAGCGTAGAAATCCTGAGCCTCAAGTAGCCCCACAGGGCACCCCCTGCTCTTCTGAGACCTCCCCAGATCCCCCCACTGAGGAGGTACCCAGGAAGAGACTGTGCAAGAGGAGGCAGTTGGACTCCCCACAGGAGTCTTTGACATCTGACACTGACTTGGATGAGTCAGAAGGGTCCCCTCGATCCCCCTCTGAGGATATCTCCTTTGCGGCGATATTAGAGATCCTTAATCAGAGGAGCTGTTGGCAGTCCAGAAGCCCTACTAAAGATGAGTCAGTGCTCTTGAAGGCTTTTGAGTCTCAACCTTCCACTTCTTGGGTGTCTCCTCCTTACGATGAGCTCATGGAGCTGATTTCTCGTAAGGCGTGGGAGTCTCCGGAGGACATGGAACCTGTCCCTCAGAAGCCAAATAAGGTCATCTCGGCCTCAGTGGACAAAGCCTTTTTGACTAAGGGAGTGCCTATTGATGCCATGGTGGTGGCTGCAGCCACCAAAAAGGAAACGTCTGAGACGTCCTCATCTATCCATCCTCCTAACAGAGATTCTAGGATCATTGATAGATATGGGAAATGCATGTTTAGTTCAGCGACCTTTTCCCTTCGATCACTGAACTATTTAACCCATTTTACAAGACTACAAAGAGATCTTCTGAAAGAGCTAGGAGATGCTCTCCAGGGTACGGTATCTGCAGGGGTTGCTACCCTAAACTCGATTGTGAACTCGTCCATGTGCCTCATATCTTATGCAGCTGATGGTTCGAGTAGAGCCGCTAGTTCAGACATTGCGCTGCGTAGACAAGCCTGGATGCGTCTCTTTTCCTTTGTGGAGCCTTTCAAGTCTTCCTTTATCAACACCCCATTTGATGGCTCATCCTTGTTTGGGCCCAAGGTAAAGGAAACTCTAACCAGGTGTGAGCAGGAAGGCAAAACTCTATCTGCCGTTGGAGTCCGTTTTTCTACCCCATACTTTGGCCCTATCCCAAGGGTCCTAACGGCGGAAAAATGTGGTTCCGAAAAGCACAGGCAGCCTTTCAGGACATAAGTGGAGAAACCCCCTCTAGAGGCAGAGGAGGGGGGTTATAATGGAAGACACCACCCTGCATGGCAGGAGGGGTCTGCAACAGCAGGGTGACAGAAGCCAGTTCTCTGGTCAGCCCTACCAGCGCTACTGAAAGGAGACCCGGCTGTCTGGCTCTGGAGGAAGTCGGGGGTCGCTTATCTTTGTACCTAGAATCCTGGCTAAACATAATGTCCGATACCTGGGTACAAAGCATCATTTCCAGAGGGTATTTCATACCGTTCTCTTCCCCTCCCACTCCTGTAAACAGAATCCCAGCTGTTCCACCCAGTCTCAGGGAACAAGCAACCATAGAGGTCCGCAAGTTGCTATAAAAAGAGTCATCCAGCCAGTCCCAGCAGACCAAGTTGGATTTGGAACTTACTCAAGATTCTTTTTGGTTCCAAAGAAAACAGGGGACTGGAGACCTATTTTGGACCTCAGCAGACTCAACCAATTTGTAAAAAAAAGAGAAGTTCCAAATGGTCACGCATCAGGCCATTCTTCCCTTTCTAGGGAAAAGCGATTGGATGTTCTCCATCGATCTCAAGGACGTGCACTACCACATAAAGATGGACAGACGCTCCAGAGATCACATGAGTTTCCAGCTGGGAGCCAATCACTACCAGTTTCGAGCCCTGCCCTTTGGTCTCACTACAGTGCGCAGAGTGTTCACCAAATGCATGGCAGTGGTCACGGCTCACCTGAGGTGTCTAGGATTCCAGGTGTTTCCATATCTAGACGATTGGCTCCTCTCCACTACCACCAGGCATCAGTTGATTCAGGCAACACAATCTACTCTGACACTCTGCCACCAGTTAGGTATTACAGTCAACTTCGAAAAGCCTGCCTTGTTGCCATCGCAGCATACCGTCTGTATAGGAGCAGAGTTAGATACCTCAACCACCACTCTACATCTTCCAGTCGAAAGGGTCTCACTTCTTCGCCAACACGTCACCTCATTGGTGTCAAAGAACAGAGCTACAGCCGCAGAGGTCTTTGAAGGTACTGGGTTTGATGGCTGCAGCAATTCTATCCATTCCACTTGCAAGGATGCATATGCGAATTCTTCAATGGCTCCCGTTCGCTCAGTGGTCTTACCAGAAGTTACCAATGAACCATATGATTTCATCACAAATTCTTGCAAGAGAGACTTTCGGTGGATGGTTGACGTCTCTTCACGTCACAATAGGAAGACCCGTTGTGCTCCCTTCCCCCCCCAGTAGCCACTGTGACCATGGACGCTTCCCTGATAGGGTGGGTGGGCATTTTCAGGGAAAGACTGCCCAAGGCACATGGACGGATCAAGAGTCACATCTGCATATCAATGTTCTGGAGTTGAGATCAGTACTTCTGGCGTTGCAGTACTTTCAGAACTCTCTTCCTCTAGGGACAATTGCAATTCAGACAGACAACATGTCAGAGGTCTGGTACTTGAACAAACAGGGCGGAACCAAGTCTTACCCCCTTTGTCAAAAAGCCCTCAGGGTATGGCAATGGGCTGTGTCATCCCAGCTTTTTCTGTTAGCAACGCACATCCCAGGGAAGTCCAATGTGATAGTGGACAAGCTGAGCAGGGCAATCCTGTTGCCTCATGAGTGGTCTCTCAACGAACACATTGCGGATTAGATTTTCTGCAAATGGGGCCAGCCTTGCTGCGACCTCTTTGCCAGTCACATCAATACTAAATGCAGAAGCTACTTTGCCCTAATACCACCTCCGGGACATCCCCCGAGAGACGCACTTGTACACGATTGGCCTCCGGGTCTCCTATATGCATTCCCACCTATTCCTTTGATACCCAGGTTTTTACAGAAAGCAAAATCGCTGGGAAGGACTGCTATCCTCATAGCCCCCCATTGGCCTCGACAGATTTGGTTCCCTTTCCTTCATCATCATCTGCTGGAGGATCCATGGATCCTGGACCCAGTTCCAGACCTCCTAACACACCTGTCAGGGGACCTTCATCCTTCATTGCAGTCTGTAAAGCTGACTGCTTGACTGATCCACTTCCCCAAATAGCCAGGCTTCATTCACTCTCAGATGACACAAGACAAATTCTATTGTCATCTCCTAAGCCATCCACCAGAAAGCTATTTGCAGTAAGTGGAAAAGGTTCTCAGTTTGGGCCAGTAAACGACAATTGACCCTTTCCGAGCTCCTCTGTTGTCCATTTTAGAGTTTTTTAAGGAAGGAGTAGCAGCTGCCACAGTTCGGGTTCAGTTAGCTGCCATATCAAATTTCCACCTTGGATTCGATGGGTTAAATGTTATCTAAGGTTTTTCTTAAAGGTGTTTTTCACATGAGACCTCCAGTCAAAATCCCTTATTCTCCCTGGAATTTGAATTTTATGCTGTCTCAAATAATTCTTCCCCCCTTCGAACCAGCATCATCTTGTGGTCTCAAATTTTTGTCCTGGAAAACTATTTTTCTAGTGGCCATTACTTCTGCCTGCAGAGTGTCAGAACTTCAAGCATTATCTATCAGACCTCCTTACATGATTTCCCATGCTGATAGAGTATCTCTCAGAACAAACCCCTCCTTTTTGCCTAAAGTCTTTTCCGAGTCCAATATCAATCAGGTCATTGAGTTGCCAGTCTTTTTCTCCAACCATTCCAACAAATTGGAATACCTGCTGCACAAACTTGACGTACATAGACAGCTCAGATTTTATCTTGATAGAACTAAGGATATTAGAAAGTCAGATCAACTCTTCGTATCCTTTTCAGAAGCCAGAAAAGGTAGACCAGTGGCTAAGACAACCCTTTCAAAATGATTATCGGATTGTATCTCATTTTTTCATGCAAATGCTAACAATACCTTTGCCACACAAAGCAAAGGCTCATTCAACCAGAGCTGTTTCTACGTCTTCTGCTTTTCAAGCTAAATTGCCCCTTGACAACATTTGTGTTGCAGCCACTTGGTCTAAGCCTCATACCTTTATCACTCATTACAAAGCAGATAAGGCTTCCAGGGACAGGTTTTCTTTTGGTTCCACGGTCCTGAAAAATGTACTCCCGTGAGCCACCCAGGATTGTGGGTGCTAGGGACGCTACCCATCAATGAGAATAAACGGCGAGATTTAACAACTTCACATAATGTTCCATGTGAGTTGTTTATCTCACGTATTTATTCTGACGTCCCTCCCTCCATCCCCCTCCCCCTCCTGGCTGACAGTTGACCTAGAGGCTAGTATCATCCTGGTTGTTCAGTACTACTACTTCCTTCTTGGGAAGTGCTCCCCTTACAGGGGTATATATACACGCAGCAAACAAGATCTGAGGTAATTCCAGCAGTGCATCATGGGATAAGGGGCTTGGTCTCGAGCTACTGGTAAACCTTGAGCTTTGCTATAGGCCGTGTCGAAGCCGGGGATCGGCTCTGAACCCATCAGTGAAAATAAAGGTGAGATAAACAACTCACATGGAACGTTATGGTGAGTACATAACTTCTTTTTTCTTGCGGTTCGGTGACTACTTAAAACACAGACAGTGATAATCCCACAGAACATACTTTCAAAGTGCTTTTTAACTCTTCTTTTTACAGTGGCTGATTTGCAGTCTTTTGTGATGCTTGAATTGTAGTCCTTCATTTCATCTCCCCTCACACTTCACTCTTCACCTCCCTAGCTGTCAAATTGCTAAAGGTAATTTGAGATGTTTACTGCTGTGATTGACCGTGCACAGCAGGAGACTGTACTCATGGACTGTTTCCTTGTTCTAGGCTTTTCCTAGTGACAGTGGGACAGTTATTTTTGCTGCACCATAGCCTCCTCCTATACTGAAATTTAATCCGTGCTCCACAGTAATTGCAAATGCACTGTTTGGCAAACCTTCCAACTCCCATTCTCAGGACTTCTTGTCAAACCAAATCCATAAGAAATTTTGACAACTAGGCTGTAAACACAGAACAATGTTTTTAATGGACTTTCTCTAATCTTAAATTACTATTTAGAAATGCATATTAATGCAGAAATGTATCTCACACTGAAATCACCAATACTCCACCTTGTTAAAAGTTGTGATGAACATGTCCAAAATATGATTATAAAACTGAGCATTATGCAAAATGAAGGACATTTGCAGTGTATGGTCTTTGGCCATTTACCTCTTACTGTAGTGTCATCTCTGCTTGCTCCCTGTAACTTGTCACATGACTGTAGGACTTGTCTGAATTTTCTGGAATGTATTTGTTTTATTTAACATTTGTTTATCGGTAAGGTCCTACTGGTCTAGGAAGTGCCCATTTTCAGTGGTGGCCCGAATAGAAAAGCTCCACAATCAATCAAAAAATTAAGTACAGATATTAAATCACAAAGTATCATGTTACACTCAGATTTTCAAAATTAGTATGCAGTGTCAGACTCGCTGTTTGATTCCACTAGCTTCAGTTTTCCAAATAGTTGCTATGTACATTGTGTGTTTCTCTGTATAAATGTACACCATATATCAGTATTCATTATGCTTATTAAATTATGCTTTTACCTTTCCTTTCCTTTTTTAGTTCCCAGAAACCACTGTGGGGATTGGTTAATGCTCCAATGTCAATTATTGTAAAGAAAGGCTGTTATTACAAGGACATCAAAGTTAATTTCCCTGATTCAGGTAGTAGATGCCGCTGCATGGACTGACTAGGGAAGTACTGCCTTGCTTGGATGGAGTGCCTCACTTAATCCTTTTCTCTGCCTGCAGTATGAGACAGACCCTACCTGTAATATATAGCAGTGTTCAGTACTGCATTCAAAAATGCCCACTCATACAAAGTACATTGGCAGTGTAATATCACAGCCCTGACATGCTAATACACCTTTGCCCACCGTGATGCAACTATTCCTGTCATGCACATATTATCTTTCACCTTGATTCAAAAACCCGTATGTACTTTTTCTATCATTATTTTAAAATAAGAGTTACTTCAATAAAAACCTTGCAAAAAAACGTTCCTTAATGCAAATCTAGTACCACAGTTCCCTCCCTCATGAGCAATCCAGTGATTATGTGAATTCATTTCAGCACACTTAAGATGTTGCACCTGCAAAGAATGGAACTGTGTGCCCATGGCCCATGGATGCACTTCAGAAAATTCTGCGTACATTAACAAAAGAGTATCTGACAGCCATTAACTGGCTACTTAGTACCTTTACTCTGTAGACCAAGGTAGGTGTCATTTAGCCATTAAGTGGCTACTTAGTCCCATTACTGTACAGTCCAAGTAGGTGTCATTTTTCCATTCTGTGCTTATGATAATATTACAACTGAAGTGTTTTACACTTTCTTGTTATCACTGCACTACAATAACAGTTTTTTACATGTTTGCTTAGAGGTAACGTTGCTGGTTTTGTCACTAAGAAATATGTTGCAATGCCTGATTTGATAGCAAGGTCATGTCTTATCTTTCGATTCAGACAGTGCAGACTAGCAGTATCAAGTGCAGCAAAGACACATTGGACAGCTGTTGCAACGTGTGCACCACACAACAAAAGCTTGTAACACCTGCACTTCTCCGGAGAGTTTCTAATACTGCATACAAAATGGAGATGTTTGACATCAACTTTTGGAATTTAATGGTACTAAAAGACGCGTCCTATTTAAATGTGAAATTACACGTGAAAAAGTGTAAACTAATTTTATCCTGTTTAATAAAAATCACATGACAAAGTAGTTGCTTCTGTTGCTTCATTTTGCTACCTATCAGTGTATGTTTATTGCAGAGCTGATCATTTTTAGAAACCATTATTGTTGGTGCATGCTGCACTAATCTTTTACTTTGTACTACAGTCCACTTGTTACTTGTGCACTGCCACTTTCAATTGGCTGTGCAAGTTATTTTCGCCATGATTGTGCAAACATGGAATTAGTATGTTTAAGTGCATCTCACATAACAAATGAAGCAATTAATTTGGGGCTTGAACAATCACCCGTCCAAAAACAAGTTGTATTTTACACAACCTACAAATTTATGTAATCTGACACATTGCACAATGGTGGCAAAGTGGTCAAGTTGCCATTTTGACACTGTCTGGGGAAATAACTACAACTGTACACCATTACCTTTTCACCAGATTGCAAGATACATCTTAGAATATGATTACTGAATTTTTTTAAGTGTCCAGAACCAAATTTATGTTAAAGGATGCCTCAGACCTTAATGCAACATTTTTGCATAGTATCCCTTTTCCATAAGTTTTAGTAATCATCCTTTTTCCCTTTTTTGACTTGTAATTACAGCCAGTGTTACACACTCAAACCATACAGTAGTGCAAGCATTAAAACAAAATTCTTTATGTACTTCTTACTTTTGGTATACTGATACAACTGCTCAGGTGTCTGTGTGTACTGCTTACTTTTGGTATACTGATATCACTGTTCAGGTGTCTTTGCAACTCAGCTGGTGACACCTGACTGTATTATCACAGAGTCAGTGTGCCATTACAAGCTCCGGGTGGCAGTCAGTACTTTAGGCATATTAAATTGACCCACCATTTTCCACAGAGTACATAACATATCCCTCCATATGTAAACGGATATCTGGACATATACACTCATACCTTACATCCCCATGATGTCAAGTGAACTGTGATCAAATGTTCTCCCAAATGCTTAGATGTCCTTCTGTTCTCATGTTGCAGTATTCATTACAGTAGGGAGGTTGCTGCCTGCAGCACCGGCATCCGAACAGTTTACCAAAGTCTTTGGAGCAGGAGGGTACATGTGACGTCCTATGTCAGAGCTATAAACTGACATAGGGTATAAAAGTGACGTCTGCATGTACTCTCTTCAGAATTTTTCTGCCGCAGTGAACATTGGACTTCTGTTCACCAGTTCGGGAAGCAGATCACTCGTTCTCAGATGACCGCTACAACCAACCTCTACAGATAAGTACCCTGTTGGGTTTTCCTTGTCTTTTGTTAGTTTCTAAGACGTTTATGCCCACTAGAAAGGGGAAGTTTGCTTGTGGGAGACAAATTCCTTAGAAGGACATGCACAAAAAGTGTGTATTCTGTTTAGTCGAGGCCCACGACTGTACGTCCTGCCCCATTTACAAATCCTTTGTACCTAAAACTCTCCGCAGCCGTCTGGCCATGTTAAAACTATACTTAGAAAATCAAAGGCTCTGGTGTCTCACGCTTGGTATGGAGGGTGTGGAGTAGGCACGTCTGATGAGCCGCCGTGGAAGAATGGCAAGAAAATCAGGCCGGATTCCCACACTGCTCCTCAGGCATCCGGAGAGAGTCTTGAGGCAGATGAAAGCCTGGGATCTTTTCAGACCTCAGTTTCCCAACCAGGCTCCGGAACCCTGATGGAAGCTGGGATGGCGGAAACTATGAATACATCCGCCGAGGTTAATCATCCATCAGATCCTGATGGTGGAGGGGAACCATGGCACATACAGTTGGAAGGGCCTACTCTTTCCCTACAATCCACCCAGATGTTGGCTCTCACTCATACTCAGCCATCTGCCCCTATGAAGAGAAAACAAAAACTAAAGCAATCCGGAGCCTCATCCTGTCCCTGGATGGAAAGTTTTCTCACAGAATCTTTTTAAGGCATTCCAGGCCTTACAAATGCAACAACCACCAGCTGTTACTTCTTCATGGGCCACCTTTAGAGGTATCAGAGGAAGACTATTCCTCTTCTGTGGAATCACTGACCTATGGCTCACAAATAGACTCTCCTAAGAATTTTATTACCCCAGAGGAAGAGGATGCTATCACACCTGAGTTTCCTGGGGAAGAATTCACCTCTGGGGACACCATTTCCATCATGAGGGAACATTTTAAGTGGCAGGCCTCAGAGGTCTCTGACACTACGAAAAGGTACTTTGACTTGCTGTAAATGGAGCAGCCATCCCCTTCTACTGTGCCCCCTTTGCTACTTGCCTTCCAAAATGCCTTCTTGGCCACTTCATAGGCCCCAGATTCCCAACCGCCAGCCTGTAAACATCCTGACTGTATTTGCAAGGTACCTCAAGACACCCAATTGCAATTCAAGAACCCCCCTGCAGACCCAGCAGTAATTGCAGTCTCTGCTGATAAAACATCCAGACAGTTACCTTCTGCTGCTCTCTACCCTACTGATAAAGACAGCAAATTCATGGACAGACTAGGGAAGAAAGTGTATACCTCCTCTACTCTGGCTATAAGAGCCCTCGGCTACCAAACACACATGGCTAGGTATGTCCCGGACACTGTTTCCAAGGCTACTACCCTCCTCTCTCAGGTTCTTGATTCATCAGTAAAAACCCAACGTATCCTACTTTCCACAGCATCTCAGGTGAATAGGCACTCCAAGTGCAGTTATGATACTGTGGTAGCCTCTTCACAATCTGCTGCATCAGGTTCAGTGCTGAGGCGATATTCCTAGGTGACACTTCAGCCACTTCCTACGGATGTGCAAACTAAACTGCTTGATGCCCCACTGGACAATAAAGCCCTATTTGGACAGGCTTCAGCAAAACTTCTTAAATCCCTGCAAAAAAAGGGAAAAGAACTTCAAAACCTGAAGCATTTGCTGGTGTCTCCTATCCCCGGATATCACAGAAACTATCCACAAAGAACTTCCTTTGTCAGGAGACAGTCCTCCCAGTCGGCACCTTAGCCAAAGGAACGTAGGCAACCTAGGGAAAGCTTTACTCCCAGGTTTCCTTCCACCTCTTCGACCACCCCCTTTCGGAGCCAGTCTGGCGAAACCAGACCACCTCCACTGTGACCTCCAACTTCTAAGCCCAAATACCCCTCATCACTTTGTCTCACCCTCTCCCTACCCTCCTGGTGGAAAATCACATCAGAAAACTGGGTCGTCCCCATCATTCAGAAGGGATACTTTGACTTGGTGGATGCTACCCCCCCCCCCCCTTCCAGGGGATGCCTCAACCTCCATCAAACCAATCTCACATTTTCCCCATCATCATTCAACAATTGCTAGCTCAAGGCACAATAGAGCAGGTACCTTCCCCACAAAGAAACAAATGTTTTTACTCCAGAATGTTTCTGGTACCATGGAAAGACGGCCCATGGGGACCAATTCTGGAGTTATCTTTCCTAAACCTGTTCCTCAAGGTATCCAATTTCAAAATGATTACTTTACCTTTGCTCCTACCACTCATACCAACACAGGCTTTCATGTAGCTCTGGATTTAAAGGATGCCTACCTCCACATTCCTATACACCCAGCTTACAGGAAATTCCTACGCTTTGCAGTAGGTACCTGGCATTTTCAATTCTCTGCATTGCCCTTTGGACTCTCCACTGCTCCTCGAGTGTTCACAAAGTGTCTAGCACCCTTTATTGCTCACTACAGAACACAGGGTGTACAAATATACCCATATCTAGGCGACCTGTTAAGTCTTCATCAGGATCATCAAGTCCTTCTACACCATCTACAACAGGTGATCTCCACCCTGACTCGGGGTTTACTATAAACAAGGAAAAGTCTCACCTGACCTCCACTCAAGACCTGGTTTTCTTGGGATGCAGGATCAGAACAGACAACATGAAGGCCTTCATTCCAGACCAAAGGACCCTGGATCTTTCTCTCTACTTCAGCAACCTCATCACACTCAATTCCTTGCCAGCACGAGAATTCCTAAGGATATTAGGCCACATGGCATCCCAAATACCTATGTTGCCCCTGACAAGGCTCAACATCAAAAAGTCCAGTGGATCCTGAAGAATTTATGGAGCCAACACACCCATCCCCTGGACCATCCCCTTCCCCTACTTCAGTGTCTGAAGCGGTAACTTCAGTGGTGGATCTGTCCCATCAGCCTCAACCAGGAACCCCCTTACAGGTACCTGCCCCCCCCCCCACAACAAGTCTCTACAAATGCATCAGACATGGGATGGGGTGCAGTGCTACTACACAGCCAGAAGCAATTCATTGTACAGGGAAAATGGTCCACACTAAGGCAAAGGGATCATATCAACATCAAGAGAATGAGGGCACTTCTAGCCCTACAAACATTCAAATCAGCTCTACACCCAGGAACCCTGAAAGTGATCATGGACAGTATGACTGTCCTGTGGGACATAACGACGGGACAAGATCCTACCCTTTTTGCAGCCTAGCTACCCAGATCTGGACTCTAGCATCATCACTGCAGGTTCATCTGATAGCAGTGTACATCCCCTCTATAGAGAATGTTATGGCAGACTCTCTCAGCAGAACTTCAGCTACCTCCCACGAATTGATGCTTCAAAGAAAGGTATTCCTAGATCTTATCCGCAGGTGGGGTATTCCGCAAGTAGATCTTTTTGCCTCCTCTCAGAACAAACAGATGCCCATGTTTTGCACAAGGGACCCACATCCTCAAGCCTGGAAAGTAGACGCCTTCTCTTTTCCTTGGGTGGGAATGTATCTTTATGCCTTTATGATTCAGAAAGTCCTTCTGAAAATCCAGAGGGACAAACACAAAATCCTGTTGGCGACCCCCTTTTGGCCAAGACAGCATTGGTTTCCCCTTCTCTATCTACTAGCCAAGGGCAATCATCACAGGTTACTCCACTTAATTAGACTTGCTCACACAAGCAAATTCCCACCTTATCACCACCCTACTTTATGCCTCTCCAATATATACCAACCTAAGGCAATGCAATCTAAACAAGCTAGAGACCTGCTACAACAAAATCGCCAAATTCGCCACAGGGGCATCCTACCGTAGTCACCACTGTTTCTCACTTGCTGAACTGGGCTGGCTTGAACTCCCTCACCTCCTTCAATGGTATCAACTCTCATTCGCCCACAAACTAGTAAACCATCCACTAAATGTCCCATCCCTCCAGAATCTACTCCAACCCTATCGCACCACCAGACCACTAAGCTCTAGCAACAACAATCACTTGCAGATCACTAAAGCCAATAACTCTGCTGGTGAAGCACTATTCTCTTGCACCATAGCCAAATTATGGAACTCCCTCCCACTCACAATTACCTCCATACCATCATGCACCCACTTCAAAACTTTACTAAAAGCGCACCTAAAAACATGCTGGCTTTGCCCTTGCAACTCCCACTCTAATATCACCCATCCCATCCAACCACTACCTTTCTTTCCACTCCACTAAAACTACCTTGATTATAGCAAGCTCAGATGCTCATAAGCCTAGTACTTATTATACAGCAGGAATGTCTTATTGTAACATTTGTTAATGTCTGTTATGTACTTCACAGATAAAGATTTAGTTGTCTACTGATGTACTATGTTCTTCATCTGTAAATATGTTGTAAGTAATTGCTATGTAAATTGTTAATCACTATGTAATCTAATGTAACTACTGTCTGCTTATTTTAACTGTGGAGCTTTTCTCCCCAGGCCTCCACTGAAAATGGACCTACGTCCAGTCGGACACTCCCGGTCAAACAGATATAAATAAATAAATAAATAAAGACAGGGGATCCCTACTATACACCCTCAGGTGAACAATCTAAAACTGACCTTATGGGTGATAGGGTTCTATACTCAGAGGATGTACTCAATGTTCTGCAGGAAGCCAGAAAACCTAGTACCAAGAGAAATTATGTATCTAAATGGAAGAGATTCTCCAGGTGGTGTCAGAGGAAAAACCAGGACCCTATGGCTATTCCTGTACCCTTGGTCCTTTCCTATTTCTGTGAGCTCCTTCACTCAGGACTAACTTATTCTTCAGTTAGAATTCATTTATCTGCCCTCTTTGCTTGTCTGCCCATGCTACTGCCTCTGGTTTCTAGATTGGAGATCAAGCTTTTCCTGAAAGGGATACTCCGTATTAGACCCCCTCGAAAGCCTATACCCCCCTTGGGACTTGAATTTTGTACTAGAAAAACTTACATTGCCACCTTTTGAACCAGCACATTCAGTATTCCTGAAACTGTGTACCCTGAAAACAGTTCTGCTAGTGTCCCTTATTTCCACCAGGAGGGTATCAGAGATACAAGCCCTTATGGCTATCCCTCCTCACAAGGACAGAGTTGCCTTCAGGACTAACCCCTCCTTCATGCCTAAGGTGGTTAATGAACTCTCATTAAACCAGACCATTAACCTGCCGTTTTTTTTACCCTCGCCCTCAGAATCCCTCAGAGAGGACTCTTTATTCTTTAGGTGTCCACAGACAACTGAGGTACTACTTAGACAAACCCAAACCTATTAGAAAGTCTGACCAACTGTTCATATCCTTCCACCCTAGGGCTCTAGGGAAGGCAGTCTCCAAACAGACCATTTCTTCATGGATTTCTAAGACCATTGGCATATGCTATTCCAGTCATGGAAAAACTTTACATGGACATGTCAAATCCCACTCATCCAGGGCAGCTGCTTCCTCAGCTGCCTTTTTCAAAGGGGTTGATTATGCCTCAGTTTTAGAAGCTGCTACTTGGGCTTCAGTGCACACATTTACCAAACATTACAAACTGGATCTAGCTTCCAGAGCTAGGACTAGGTTTGCCAGATCTATTCTTCAGGGTCTCATTAACCAGGGACCCTAATCTTCCACCCAGGCTCATATCTAAAAGCTTTGGTACTCTCCCTACAGTAATGAATTCTGCATCATGAGTATAGAAGGACATAGAATAGTTGTGTAAGAACTTACCATAACCTTAGATGTTCTTCTCTTCCATGTTGCAGTATTCATTCCCTCCCTCTCACCTCCTCTACTTTACCTCTCTAATCTACTTTTACTTAACTGAGGACATAGTCACCCACCCTCTTAACCTCTCCACTACACACAGCGCATCAAGTGCCCTATGCTCTAGTCTACATGTGAGTCTCAAGGGTCTCCTATTTATGACCCTGTTTAAGCCTCCAGGAGTGCTACTGTATGCAGCAGTCCATTCTGAAGAGGGTACATGCAGATGTCACTTTTATACTCTGTCAGCTTATGGCTCTGACATAGGGCGTCACACATACCCTCCTGCTCCAAGACTTTGGTGTACTGGCCAGATGTTGGCGCTGCAGGCAGCAGCCTTCCTACTGTAATGAATATTGCAACATGGAAGAGAAGGACATCTAAGATTATGGTAAGTTCTTGCACAACTATTCTTTGTAACTGTGCATTTCTACCAGTTGTGAGGATGCCATTTGCTACTTAGTTAATGCACCAGCGCATAAATGCATGCATTAAACTCTTACATGAAGCCTTGAAATATCAGGCATTTGGAGGGTCAGAATTCTGAATCAGGAACTGTCACACAGTGTGACCAGACTGAAAGTTCAAGTCAAATACAGTGGGAGACTAGTCTTTACAAATGCACTTTCCTTACCTTTAGCAGAATATTGCCATGGAGTGCTCCTATCTTATCAAGGTGACTTCATACTAGTTGTTGTATGAAGTGTGTGTCCCAGTCTGTTCACACCTTGCACACTACATCACCCATGAGTCAGTCATTTCCACTGCTCATCCATTATGAAGCCTGCATTATCCATGTCACACCACTGCACAATTAATATTCATCCATGTCTTAATCTATAACCGCTGATGTTCTTCATGTTTCACTGTTGCAATTATCACATTTGGGTTATCCTTGCCAGGGTAGCCCTCAGTCGGCCCGAATACCAGAGGCTTAGTATTTCTGTTTTGGTTGCTGTCGCTCCAGGACTGATGTCAGGTCATCATGGTATAAAATCAGGCAGCCTACGCAATTACATCAGTCTTTCTTGCCGAGGAGCCCAAGCAGAAGCAGTTCGCACAAGTGCCGGTTTCGTTTCCAAATTAAAGTTGAAGTCTTCTAAAGCTAAGTACCCTTTTGGGGATCCTTTTTTCTTGCTCTAACCGATGTCAAAAAAAGTTAATAATCATCTCACCTGTGGAAAGCCAATACCACACCGAGACTTTCTTTCTTACTGCGTCACTTGTTTAGGCCCAGACCATGACGTCCCCTGCTGTCTCTTTTGTGCTTTGTTCAACGCCAGAACTATACATTGTCAGGCCCTTATTGTAGCTAGATATTTTTGTTCTCAGTACTCTAATTACAATATGACTTCGGTAAGCCATCCGACAACAGATCTTCTGAAAAAATGTAAGGATAAAGACAGAGACAGACCACAAGGGTCCAAAAACTGCCGACAGCACTTGTGTTAAGCTAGTCGTCAGTTCTCCGGTCCTCAGTGAGGCGCTTTCACAGCCCCTGATGCCTGCTTCTGTGGATTCGCAGGTCGCTACCGAGACCATTTCAGAGTCCGGTATGTGCTGCGAGACTCTTCTTTGACTAAGGATCCTGCGGATATCTCTACCTTGGATGGGTCCGGAGCTGGTGAGCAGGCACCGGCTTTGGAGGAAGTACTTTGCACTACCAATACTCGACACAGACAGTCGACTACAGTTCTTTCGAAAACTACCGAGTTTCTAAGGCCCAGGGTACGAACCAAACCCATAAAACTGACTACCCAAGCTCAGGTACTTGCTTCCTTGCCTCAGTCTCAAATGCTTAAAATGGTGGAAGACCTTATAATGCTGATCAGGAAAAGCCAGGCTACCCCTTCCAAAAGAAAGAGACTTGTCCCCAGTAGTTTTATCTGAACAGGAGTCCAATGATTCTGATGCATCTGAATATGAAGATATGCAACCCCTCTCTGCTTATGAGGATTCCGTTGCAGAGGAATCCATCCTTTCAGCCTCTCCACCCAAGGACTTTTTCTTTGGGGAAACCCTGCATACTTTAAGGGAGCATTTCCAAAGGGAATGTCAGGACTATCCCCCGTCAAAAAAGAGACTCAGAGAATTCTTCCACAGCACAGACCTCTGTCCATCCCTCCTGTCCTGGATGTTGTTGTTGATGTTTTTATGGAATCCAGTCTGACCACTGACACCCTCCCTCCTGCTCCCAGGAAACCTGACAGGTACTATAGAGTCCCTGACTCTCAAATTTCTTTTCAAAAATCCTACTGCTGACCCCCGAGGTCATCTCTCAAGGACCTAAAGGAATCAAAGCAACTTCAGCTAAGAACCCACCCCCTCTGACAGGGATTCCCGAGCTTTAGAGAGATGGGTAAAAAAAAGTATACACTTCTGCTACTCTTGCTATTAGAGTATTAAATTGTAAGTTCCATATGCTGAAATATCAGCAACATACCATGGAACACCTCAAACAAAAAATATCTTCTTTCCCTGCTTGTGCAGAAAATAGAGTTAGAAGAGTTAATGCATTCTGCAAGTCAAGTACCTAAGCACACGTTACAATGTGGTTTTGATGCTCTAGAAGCATCTTGCAGGGCAGCAGTCACTGGCTCTGTCCTTAGAAGGCATGCTTGGCTTAAGCAACAGCCCTTGCTAGACCATGTCAAATCCAAATTATTGGACACACTCTTACACAAAAACAACTTATTTGCCACCAAGGCAGAAGAGGTCTTAAAAAAGATGGAAGAAAAAGCTAAATCTATGCATACAGTTAGACTTCTTACAGGTCCAGCCACCAAGGTTCAATAGGCATTGCCTCTCCAAGCATTGGTCCTTTCCTGCCTCCTCCAAGTCAGCTCAGCCCAGACCCAGGGGAAGCAGGCCCCCCCAGACAACATCCTCAGGGAATGCAGAGATCTAAGCAATGGAGTTCCTCCTCTTCAAAACCAGGGAGCGGAAAGCCACTCCCTTATGGTAAGAACTCACAATGACTTTACACTTCCACCCCCTCCCTGTGCCCACCTGCTCTTGCCCCTAGGAGGAAAACTCTTCTTCCACGCAAGCAACTGGGCCACCATTACCAATGACCGCTGGATCCTCAACATAGTGTCCCAGGGATACAAATTTTATTTCCATACTCTGCCAACCCCAAAAGGGTTCCCAGATCCAGTGGGCAGAGGCCAAAAAGCAAGTCCTTTCCCTGGCCAAAAAGCAAGTCCTTTCCCTGCTCTCTCAGGGCAATAGAACTAGTTCCTACAGAACAGATAGGACAAGGTTTCTACTCCAGGCTCTTCCTGGTACCTAGAAGAGGGCACATTGCGCCCCATCCTTGATCTATCCATTCTAAACGCCTTTCTGGTGATACCAAAATTCAAAATGCTCACCCTCCAGCAGCTTCTGCCTATGCTTTCCAAGGATACTTGGTTACCCACCCTAGACCTAAAAGAGGTCTTACCTGCACATCCCAGTCAGGGAATCATGCAGGAAATATCTGCTTTTCAGGGCAGGATCACTGCACTTTCAGTTCTCTGCACTTCCCTTTGGCTTATTCACTGCTCCCAGAGTTTTCACAAAATCTGGCTCCCATCATTGCTTTTTGCAGACAAAGAAATATTCAAATTTACCCATACTTACACTGCTTGATTCAGGCAGGCAGTCATGAAAAGCTGCTAAAGCACCTGACCTTTGTAAAGGACCTACTGACCTCCATGGGATATACTGTCAACGAAAATAAATCCAAACTAGTACCCACACAAAATGTATTCCTGGGAGTAAGTTTGGACACAGCATCCCAGATGGCATTCCTTACAGCAGAAAAACAATCCTACCTGACAGCCTACTTCTCTCAACTAGCCACCAGGACCAGTTATCCACAAGGAAAATCCTGCAAGCTGTAGGGTTCATGGCTTCTTGCATTCTACTCATTCCATATGCCAGACTGCATATGAGGAAACTGGAGTGGTACCCAAAAAGCCTTTGGTGTCAGCACTCTCAAGACCTGGAAACTCTTATACCAATGATACCTTGTCTAAGGAAAGATTTTCTTCGGTGGACAGCAGCATGCTACTACAACAAGGGACTTCCCTTCTCACAACCCCACGCCGCCCAGACCCTCACCACAGACACATCAGACTATGCCTAGGATGCACACCTGGACCGCAGGTGCATTCAGGGCCAATGGAACCTAAATCAAATACATCTACACATCAACCAAAAAGAGATGTTAGCTGTTCAGCACGCCCTGACAGCTTTCAGACCCCCTACTCTCCCCAGGGTCTCTACTGATCAAAACGGACAACACCATGGTGATGTGGTATATCAACAAGCAGGGAGGGACACACTCTTATCCTCTGTGCAGACTCTCAATGACCCTTTGGCACACAGCCTCAGCCATGCAACTACACCTGTTAGCACAATTCCTGCCATGCTGTTTAAACTCTCTGGCAGACAACTTAAGCAGAAACCTGCTAGACTCACACGAGTGGCAGCTAGACCCAAGAGCCTTCACCCTTGTAACTCAGAAATGGGGCACCCCAAAGGTCAACCTCTTTACCTCCCACTCTAATCATCAGCTCAGCAAATTCTGCACCAGGGAACCTCACAGCAAGGCCTGGAAAGTGGATGCTCTATCCTTCCAGTGGGTAAACCTCTCGGTCTATGCATTTCCCCCTCTACCACTCATTTCAAGGGTACTGTTCAAAATAGGGGAGGAAAAACCGAGGACAATTCTGATTGCCCCAGACTAACCATGCCAGGACTGGTACCCACTGCTGCGCAGCCTGTCACCCTTGCCACCATGGCACCTACCTCAGATCCCAACACTCCTGACCCAGAGGAATGGAGATTTCATGCATCCCAAATTGCAGACCCTCAGTCTGGCAGCCTGGCATATTCCCTGACCTCTACTCAAGTTGCCAGTCTAAGCAAACAAGTTCTAGATGTTATATGTGAGGCCAGGCACCCCAGCACTAGAAAGTCTTATGTTGACAAGTGGAAAAGGTTTTGCTCCTGGATCCAGGCTAAGGGAGCCGAAACAGCACAGCCCTCCCTACCTCTCATCCTGGATTACCTGGCAGACCTACTACACAGGGGTCTGTCCTTCTTTTCTATTAAAATTCATGCCTCTGCCATCTCGGCTCATTTCAGCACAGAGCCACCTCTTTTCTCACACCTTCTCATCAAACAGTTCCTAAGAGGGGCTAACAACTTGAGGCCACCCAGAAGAGCTCCTACCCCAGCTTGGGACCTAAACTTTGTGTTGGAAAAGCTCACCCTGCCCCCTTTGAACCTGCAGCTTCAGCAGAGTTAAAATTTCTCTCTTGGCAGACAGCCTTGCTTCTGGCCATGACTTTAGCTAGAAGAGCTTTAGAGCTACAAGCACTTATGGCTGTAGAGCCATTTATCATTTTCCATGCTGACAGGGTCTCCTTCAGGACTAACCCATCCTTCATGCCAAAAATGGTGTCCAGTGTGGCTCTCAACCAATCCATTCATTTGCCCACCTTTTTCCCTAACCCACAAAACAAGGGGGAAAGGATTCTGCACACTCTAGATGTGCACAGACGCTCAGATTCTACCTAGACAGGACTAAATCTTTTAGAAAAAAATGATCAATTGCTAGTCAGCTTCGCTGCAGGTGCAGAGGGCAAGGCCATATCCAAACAAACAGTTTCCAAATGGATAGCACACTGCATCCATTTTTGCTACAAACAACATGGGAACCTCCCCCCCAAGGGGTTCAGGACACATTCCACCAGAGCAACCTCCACCTCTGCAGCTTTCCTCAGAGGGGTCCCCATCAGGGACATCCTGGAGGCTGCAACATAGACATTTGTTCATACCGTCACCAAGCATTACCACCTGCCTATCTTCTCCAAATCCAGGACAGGCTTTGCCACCGCAGTCTTGCAGGGCATCCTAGCCAGCCCCCAGTCTTCTTAACTGCCTCCACTCTTTTCTTCAGCTTTGGGAATCAACCCAAATGTGATGACTGAAATAGTGAAAAATGAAGAACATAGTACAGTTGTGTACACTTACCATAAAAGTAGATATTCAAGTGTATTCACTGTTGCAGTGCTGGTTTCCCTCCCTCCATCTCCCTTGTCTTCTATCTTTCTCTCCTCACAAGGAATTTTGGTATTTACTTTCTACTGGTGGTGTTCTTCCACCATAACCTATCTCCCTATTGCGGGCTCCTGACAGGGCAGGAAAAACTGATGTAACGGCGTCAGCTGCCTGATTTTATACCACTGACAACCTGACGTCCGTCCTGGAGCGACAGCAACCGACGCAGAAATACTAAGCCTCTGGTATTCGGGCCAACTGAGGGCTACTCTGGCAGGAATAACCCAAATGTGATGACTGCAACAGTGAATACACTTGAACATCTACATTTATGGTAAGTGTACACAACTGTACTTTTCTTGTACAAGATCATTCAATAAAAAATGACAACATTCTACTCTTCCTTACAAAAATTCTTCACCGGTACATGTATACCTCTACCCCAAGGATAGTCACTCAATGCGTTCCACACAAGCTGGCTTTTGGGTGCAATGAGCAAATGTGACACTTAACATCACACTATTGTGACAAACCTCTTTACCACTGCAAGGTACCCAGCATCATAGAGGTTCACTCACACCGCAACACTACTTGCAGCTGCAGCCAGAGCCGCTCACTTCTCACTACTAGCATTACACACCTGAAGCTAAGCAGACTTTCACACAGTCTGTATATTCCATTAATTCACTATACACACCTCAGTTCTGTCTTCAAAGACCAGTCCTTAACATTAAAATACATTTCAAAACTGCAGCTGCAAAAAATTACAACTTCCAGAATGAAACCTTCCCCCAGTGATCCTCCAAGTAGTTTGCACATGTATGCAGAAGCACTTTAATGACCCTTCCAGTAATTTGCCCATGTATGCACAAACACTTAAATGACACCAAAATTAAACCTTAGTCCAAACAAGCTCCTCCGGTAGTTTGCCCATATATGCACATGCATTTGAAGGACATCAAAATGAAACCTTTCCCCCATTGACCCCACAAGTAGTTTTTCCTTGTATGCAGAAGCAATTAAATGACCTCTATGGTAGTCTGACCATGTATGTACATGCAGTTAAATGACAACAAAATAAAGCATTTCCTCCCAACGACCCCTCCAGTAGTTTGCCCATTTACGCAGAAGCACTTAAATGACCCCACCAGTAGTTTGTCCATGTATGCAAAAGAAATATTTACTACTTCATCAGTTTGGCTTTGTGAAAGTGAGAGACTGCCTTTTAACCTCATTAATTTCTTTGAAAAAAATAAGAGGTGCAGGGGATAGTAGTTACACAGTGCATATATCATATCCAGACCTGGTCAAGACCTTTGAGTACTGTCCATGCAGGCATTATTGATAGGCTTGTAAATCTGAATATTAATGTGCATGTTGTGCAGTGGTTAGCTAACCTGAACTATGTACTATGCTTGGCATTAATTAGTGCACATGCAAGTCAGTGATCTTGTTACAGACTACTACCCACACCATTGTGGAGAAGTGCATGTACAGAGTGCTCTGCTTGATGATGTGTGTGACGACCCACCACCTCTGGGCCAGTAATTAAGGAACCTCAACCCTCACCACTGGCAACAGTGGGGGAACGTTCACTAGTAGGATAACAGGTGTAGACGCACAGTATCTGTAGTTGCAGCTCTCTGCATCAAGCACAGTTAGTCTGGGGCTGGTTTCTCCCTCTTTTTCCAGATCCCCAGTAAGACTCCCCACTAACACAGCTATAGAGTTGAGATCTCAGCTGAGTGTCCAAGCTAAGATCTTTAGCACCCTCTCTGTCCAACCAGTGCTTTGTGTCCCTGCCCATGTAGTTGACACACACACTCTTTGAGGTTTGATTTACACACACGCACATACCTGGAAAAGGCTGGCACAGGTTTACTAGCTATGCCCCCCTCTGCCCAGGCTATAAGGTAGTTACCACCACCATCAGACACTCCTGCCAGCTACCTTAAGGCCTTTACAAGGGTATCCAATATACTGAGTAAAATTAATATTAATACAAGTGGTAGTTTGACCAACAACAAGGCCATTAAGAGTGGCTCACACAACATCACCAAATAAATGTGCAAGTACTCTCAAAACTTAAATATCTCTACAAAGATCAGCCACAATGAAAGGTTTAATATATTTAATAATAAAAGAACAAGAAAATATTAAGTATATATTCACAGTGACATCAGAGTTCAAATCACAGGAAATATTTAAAATAACATTGAAGGACAGGCACAGGCAAATAAAGAAAAACAATATCTAAACTAAGCTTCACTATATTCCTGACTGAATCTAAGATAATTATTATTCCCTACTTACTTAAAAGAGCATGGCAGATGATGTGGTGAATGGTCCTTCTTCTTGTCGGGTCCAAGACAGAATACAGAATGCCCAATCTCACTAATAGACTTCTCAAAATAATAGCTAAAATATTTATTCTGGAATAGCTTACAGAATGACATACCTTCTGGTCATTTGACTGCTAGTTCCCATGCAACCCCCCCCCCATTGCTGGAAGCTGGCAGGATTTACCAATTATGTGTAAAAATACACACACAAGGGCTTTTGCTCAGATCTGTGGCAGGTGCTGGAAGTCATAAAACCAATTTCATACCTCCACGCTTCCAGAGTAGTAATTAGTTCACCCGAATGACAATGCAGAAAGCTTCTTAGTACAGACTTTGTGTCTCTGGCTATATTGAAACCTGTGAGATAACATCTTTATAGCCTAGCCCATAAAGTGATTTAATTTCAGATATATTATAAAGTTTGCTGGACTGAGGTTAACTCTCCAGTTTCCTCTGTTAAAACGTATACATTTAAACAGTTACAATAGTGCATGTACATTTCTGTTCTGTCCAGTAGGGCACACTGTTGATGCATTTCAAACACAAGCACTTTACAAATACCTTTTTAACACAAAAATCTGTACAAATCATTTTGATATACACATGACATACAGTTCTAATACATTTGTAACACAAGCATCTTGTATAAATCAGTTTGATATTGCCAAATGACATATAATTATTTACAAACTTCCAGCTAGCTTTGCTGGCAGTACCTCCTATCGTCACAGTGTACATTATCTGTATGGCCTGCATGATGATATCCAGTGCCTTCGCAGTGGCATGGACGGTAGGAACAATGAGCAGATAATGGTATTTAGGTCTCAGGGGGAAAAAAATCGCTGATCCAAAAAAAAAAAAAAAAGAATTTACAAACAAAATAAAGTGGGGGCTGTCCCCCCACCCCCCCAACTTAAATATACCAACTCTGAGATCACACCACAGTGGAGAAAACAGCAAAGTCCAGAGAATGGCCCAGCAATTTTTTTTCCCTTGGGGAAAAAAATCACTGTTCCGTGCCTTCGACATTTTGCAGTTTCGGGTTTTCGAGTTCGATAAAAGAGCATTCGCTATTTTAAGCATTTGCTCTTCTAATAGGAACTGCATATATTACCACATAACTATAAATATAAATAAAAAAAAACGGACAAAATGTGTAACAGATGCTACATTATGTTGGCAGTAATAGTGACCCTCCTCCCTTCTCCACCAGCAGCTCAATTGTTGTGTAAATTAAGTGGAGACACACTCCGTAGCCTAAAACAGCACATAATTGGACATGAAAGTGATAATGGGGGTGTAAATGCACAACAGCAAAATGTGCATACATTAACAAATTATCAAAGGATTAGCTGACTTTCAGCAATTGCCAGCTTATCACCATTAGTCATGAATGCAAGTAAGCCAACAGATTTTCATTCTGTGTTTGCCAAGAACTGACAGAATCATTAAATAATATAGTTCTCTGACTTGGGAAAAGAATCACTTCACAAAAATTACATAAGCTTTCCTGTTATGTTCTATTAGAATTTTTAGGGGGGTACAATATGTGGTGTGTGCTACAGTTCCTAAACATAAATCATGGGCAGTGGTTCTTGTACCCTTTACATGTAAACACCACTTTATTGTAATACAAAAATACCAAAAAAGTATTAGCATTTTCACCATCTACATCAGTCTCAGTTAAAATCTACCATATACATTTGTACACAGAGTACCACTATCCTAATAACTTTGCCACTTTTAATTTATCAGGAGTGGCCCCAATGCTCATAACCTCCACAACTGTGTCCTATGTCTCTTGGCAGAGAGTCCAGTACATAAATTTATTTAACTCCTCATATATGTAAAACAAAGCCCTTTCATGACCCTGTTTAAGTGTAAATTTGCCCAGTGGATGGGAAATAAGAAATTTCCCCCAGGACTAACCCCTTGCTCCTAATGGGAAGGGACAGTGCGTAAATGCCCTACCTTATGATAGGAACCTGTAATATACATTGAAGGTGAGACCCAAACAAAATACTCTGCTACAATTAAATATTGAAATATGAAACAGAGGTAATACAAAAAGTTTGTCAGGTCTGGTGTCCCACCTGTGACCTAGAGGGTGACTGGACTAACAAGAAACAGAGTACAAGGATTAGTCCAGATAACATCACTTTAGCTAGCAGATCTAGGAGACTTTCTGTCTCTCATATGCACAGGCACTTAAATGATGCCAAAATACAGCATTTCCCCTAATGACACCTTCAGTAGTTTGTCCATGTATGCAGAAGCACTGAAATGACACCATACTGAAACATTTCCCCCAGTGATCCCTTTGGTAGCATGGCTATATTTGCACAAGCGCTTAAATGACACCAAAATGAATCATTTCCCTCAATGATCCTTTCAGTAGTCTTCCCACACACCAGAACGAGCCATTTCCTTAATGACCCCTTCAGAACTTTTGTCCATGTATGCACAAGCACTCAAATGTCACAAAAATTAACCATTTCCACAAACAATCCCTTCAGTAGCCTGTCCACATATGCAGAAGTACTAAAATGGCGCCTAAATGAATAAATTCCCCAACTATCTCTTCAGTATTTTGTCCATGTATACACAAGCAGTCAGATGACACAAAAATGAAGAATTTCTCCCAAAAACTCCTTCAGTAGTTTGCCCATGTATGCATAAGCACTCAAATGACACCAAAATAAAATCCCTCCCCATACCTGTCAACCTCTTAGCCCAATAAATCAGGACAAAGCCTGACATAATGGGGGTACAAAAGCCCAAAATAGGGACAGGTTTTAAATACCTTAGAAAGTTACAAGAATAGCAGGGTGTGTATTAAAATGCATTTTGTAAAGGATTTGAAGTCTGAAAGTCAAATGTATGACATTTACTAATGTTATTCCTCAGATTATCCAAGTGATTTGCCAGAATACCAAAAATTTTATGAAGAACAGACCAAACTTTTGAAGCAAAAATCTGGCTTTTCTGTGACAGTCTGGATAGTTGAGAGGTATGCCACCCTAGTAATCAGTTCAGTAGCGTTTTCCTGTTATATACAAGCACTTAAATGACACCAAAATTAATCTTTTCCCCCAACGACCCCTTTAGTAGTTTGTCCATGCATGCAGAAGCAACTCAGTCAGTAGTATTTCCATGTATGCACAAGTGCTTAAATGACATCAGAATGCAACATTTCTCCTTAAGGACCCCTTCAATAGTTTGTCTTTTATGCAAAAGCACTGAAATAACACATTAAACGTATCCCCTCAATGATCCCTTCAGTAGTATGCCCATATACACAAGCACCAGAATGAAACATTTTCCCCATGACCCCTTCAGTAGTTTGTCCACCTATACACAATCACTTAAATAACACCAAAATGAAACATTTCTTCCAATGATCCCTTCAATAGCCTGTCCATGTATGCAGAAGCACTGAAATATCACAAAGGTGCAACATTTCCCCTAGCAGTCCCTTCAGTGTTTTGTTCATGTATACACAAGCACACAAATCACTCAAAAATGAATAATTTCCCCAACAACCCCTTCAATAGTTTGTCCTTGTATGCACAAGCAACAAAATGAAACATTTCCCCCAAAGACCCCTTCAGTAGCCTATTCGTGTATGCACAAATACTAAAATGACACCTAAATGAATTGTTTCCATAACTATCCCTTCACTATTTTGTCCGTAAACACAGAAGCACACAAATGACACAAAAATGAATAATTTCCCTCAATGACCCCTTCAGTTGTTTTGTCCATGTATGCACAGGCAACAAAATTAAGCATTTCCACCAATGATCCCTTCAGCACTTTCATGTATTTATGCCCAAGCATTCATATGACACTAAAATAAACTATTTCCCCCAATGATCCTTCATTAGTCTGTCAAGATCTGCGCAAGTACTTAAACGACACCAAAATGAAAAATGTCCATGTATACAAAAGCACGAAAATGTAATATTTCCCCCAACAATCCCTTCTTTAGTATTTCCCTGTATGCACAGGCACTTAAATGAGACCAAAATGTAACATTTTTCCTAACAATCCTGTCATTAGTTGGTCCATGTATGCACAAGCACTTAAATGGCACCAAAATGAAACATTCCCCTCAAAGAACCCTTCACTAGTATTTCTGTGCATGCACAAGCACTTACATGACACCAAAATACAACATTTCCCCAAGACAAACCCCTTCAGTACTTGGTCCATGTGTGCACAAACACTTAAGTGACACCAAAATGAAATATTTCCGCAGCGACCCCTTCAGTAGTTTGTCCATGTATGCAACAAGAACCAAAATGAAACATTTTCACTAATGGCTGTTTCAGTAGTTTGTCCATGTATATACACAAGCACCAAAATGAAACATTTCCCCAACAACCCATTCAGTAGTTTGTCTATGTATGCACAAGCACCAAAATGAAACCTTTTCATGCACAACTCCTTCAGTAGTATTTCCATATGTACACAAGCACTGAAATGACACATTTCCCACAACAGCCCCTACAGTAGTATGTCCATGCATGCAAAAGCACTTAAATGATACCAAAACGTTTCCCTCAATGACCCCTTCAATAGTTTTGTCCATGTATGCACAAATTATCAAGTGACACCAAAAGGAACTATTTTCCCCAACTATCCATTCAGTGTTTTGTTCGTGTTTACACAAGCACTCAAATTACAGTAAAATAAATAATTTTCCCCAACAAACCCATTCAGTAGTTTGTCCATGTATGCACAAGCAGCAAAATGAAACATTTCCCCCAAAGATACCATCAGTAGCCTGTCCATGTATGCACAACCTCTACAATGACACCTAAATGAATGATTTTTCCAACTATCTTTTCACTATTTTGTCCATGAATACAGAAGGACTTAAATGACACAAAAATGAATAACGTCCCCTCAATGACCCCACTAATAGGGAACGTGAGTTGGGTTTAGACTTTCATGAGACAGGTTAGTTTTACCCTATTGATGATGTGTTATGATAGTAACCCTGCTCAGTATGAGAGGAAACGCATGCTCAGACATTTGGTGTATGTGCTTGGTTGAGGAGCCAATGATGCAAAGCTGCCATCTGTGGGATTATAGCTGAATGCCTCTGATTTCCGGTTGGCCAGGGATAGCCAGCTGCAAGGTCGGCATGGAGCGCCGCTCGTCACTGGGTCGGAGCGTGGACAGAAGGGGGCCACCTCTCTTCAGCACTGCATGTATGCACAAGCATTCAAATGACACCAAAATGAACCATTTCCCCCACTGATCCCTTCATTAGACTGTCCATATCTGCACAAGTACTAAAATGACACCAACATGAATAATTTCTCCCAGCAAATCCCGTCAGTAGTATGTCCATGTATGCACAAGATACAGAAGCACAAAAATGAAACCTTTCCCTCAACGACCCTTTCAATAATATTTCCATGTATGCACAAGTACGTAAATGACACCAAATTAATCATTTCCCCCAATGATCTCTTCAGTAGTTTGTTCACATGTGCACAAGCACCAAAATAAAACATTTTTTATGTGAGGTGTGTTTTAGAATTTTTTTAATACAAATTCTTCATATAGCTTTATCCAGTATTTATCTATTAAAAAAAAGCACGACTCTGGAAAAAATCAGTCTGTCTTATTTACTTTAAGGATGAAACAAGTTCTATCCAATGTTTAGGTTTATGGTTAAATACTAGGCTAACAGTCTGCAGACTATTACAAGCCTGGTCAATAACCAGAGTTCAGAATCATATCTTGTATCTTTGGGGTAAGGACCTTAACCATTATGCCAAATCCTCAGCTTTAATTCTTAGAGCTGACAAAAGAGGAAATCACAATAAGTTAAGATGATAAATGCTTACAAGGATGCATAAATCATGTCTTGCAACAATATCGGCTTCTATACCCCCTAAAAAAGAACAGTCACATTCTATGTAACCCTGAGGTGTTACATTGGTATGAAAATTAAGTCACACATAGCTGGAGTCCTATATTTCAAGTTGTTGCTGTCATATCTACTGCCACAAGGCCCTGTCCCTGTATTTTGTCTCCTACAGGCTGTTGATGGTAGGTCTGTGCCTATCATACAGGGAGTTGTCTGACCCCACTGTGGTGGACCTCCTGCATATATCTGCAGAATAAACAGCATCATAATTACCTATTATAAAAGACTTAAACGTCGCCTGTGATATAAATAGGACCTCCTGGAGAGACAGGTATGTATCCCAGAGATTACACCTTCTCTATCTATGTAAAGCAGAGTTCCTCCCTAACCCAATTCAAGTGTCACTTGTACGGTTGGATGGGTAACAGGCAACTCAACCCTGGTTTGGCACCTTTGTCTCTAATGGACACAGCCAGCCAGTAAATGTTTCATCTCCAGGCCTGTGCTTTTAAATGTTTCATCTCCCATGCCCCTGCTTACACTTATCAGGGTCACCAGAACCCGAGATTTGGGATGCATGGCTAGGCTTAAAAAGGCCCTTGTGGTTGTTAGCCTAATAAACACCTTTGAAACTATATGGATATACAGTGTGCTTCCTCATCTCTACCTTCAAAAGGGAGTCACCATCTCTATACCTCTTTGGTGTTAGACTGGGACAAAATCTGGGAAAACATAACATGACGCATTTCAACTTGTTGCAGTCAGTCATATATAAATAGCATGCTTTCTTGCCCTTCCCAAAAAAATAGCAACTTGTATGTTCATATAATGTTTGATTGTGAGGAAAGCAAAAAAAAAAAAAATACTAAAGTAATGTTGGCAGCTCATTACTCCTAGCTTGTTCACCGCTCCTATGTGAGCTGTAGTGACCATCTTGTGCACAGATCTGAAGTTTATAAAGAAAGGTAAAGAAATGACAAAACTGTCCAGAATTCAACACAAGCTATATTGACCTATTGCTACAAAGGCCTAGTATTTTTAACCCCCCCCCCCCGAATAGTCATATACTAATGTTTGAAAAGGTATGCGAGTATGAAATAAGGAAATTACTTAACAACAAAAATAGTGCCAAGTATAATATATCTAAGGGTGAGATGAAATTAATAAAAGAGCTAATAGAAGATCTGGACATTGGATTAATGAAACAGGATAAAGGGGGTGGGGTCGTAATCATGAGTATGACTGATTATAAGAATCAAATGAATTTATTATTGTTTGGAGATGCCTATGAGGAGGTTTATCTCAATGAAATTTATATTGCTTTCAGGAAAATTGATTTGTTGGAAGCCATGTTGCTACAAGGGCAAATTAATAAAAAAGATTTTGATTTTATGCTTAACAACAAGCCAGTGGTAGCTAGTATTTTTGGTGTGTCCCAACAACCCACCTTTTAGTCCCATTGTGGATGGTTCAATATCAAAAACTTATTTTATAGCACAGTGGATTGATCATAATGTTAAAGAGGGGTTGGAAAATAATGTTTATATATGTAAAGATTCATGGCATTTTTTTGAATTATTGAATAACATTATATATAATGAAAAAGGTATCTTTGTAACAATTGAGGGACATAATTATTTTCAGTTATACCCCACGAGATGGGATTAGCTTGGTTCGAACAGATGTTTAATACTGGCTTGTTAGAGCCAAATAAAGTGAATGCATGTGTAACATTGATGGACGTGGTATTAAAGAGTAATTTCATATATTTTGAGGGTCAAATGTACAGACAGACCACTGGTGTAGCAATGAGGGGCAGCATGTGTCCCCAGCTTTACAAATTATGGTATGCCCCAGTGGGAGGAGGCTTAGATTTTTAACAGTGTGTATAAGGCATGTTGGTTGCTATACATCAGATGCCTTGATGATCCGTTTATATTTTGGGTTGATGCTAAGGACAACTTAGATGAATTTCTTACTTATATTAATAATTTATTTAAGTTTTCCTTTCAATCTCATGAGTTTAAAATCATTTTTTTGGCTGTGAAAATTAGTAAAGATTTGCAAATTAAATGCTTTTATTCCAATATGTATAGGAAACCAACTTTTTCTAATATGTATTTACATTTAAAAGTTGGCATCTTATATTTCAAAAGAAGTCTGTAGTAAAAGGCCAGTTAGTTTGTCTAGCCAGGATGGTGTCTAATGATCATACATTTTGTGTAGAGTGTGATACACTTATAGAGATGTTTCGTAGGAGAGACTACCCAGATTACTTTTTAAATGAGATGAAATGTGAAGTAGTGAATAAAAGGAATATTGGGTTTTATAAACCTATCTTGGGACTGACGGGAATGAGACATCAGTTACTGATACAATAAAGAGACATGGGGTGGACCATAATCAGAATAGAGCAGCTAGTAATTTTGATTCTACTAGATGTCTCATTACCACATATACATTAGATAGTCCTTCCATTGTTAGTTGTATTAACAAAAATTGGGAGCTTTTCTTGAAAGACGAAACCTTAGTGGGTAAACTGGGGAATAAACCTTTGGTTACTTATAAAAAAGACAAGTCTCTCAAAGTTTTTATGGAAAGATAGAATGGTAAAAAAAACTAACAAACAAATGGGTACATTTAAGTGTGGCAGTTGCACCCAATGTAATTATATTAATACTACTGATAAGTTGACAGTCAGGGACAATGTATATAGAACAGCAGGACATTTTTTTTGTTTAACTTCAAATATAGTATATTTAGCACAATGTAATATCTGTCCTGCATTCCATTAAGAAACGGATTTATGAGCATAATTTATATATCAAAAAAAAAAAAAAACAATGGATTGTATAGGCATATTGAGAATAATGTTACACAGTTTCAATTTTTTGATTATTGAACAGGTTAAAAAAGATATACAAGGGTGGATTATTGATGAGCACTTGGATAAAAATGAATTAAAATGGCAAATTATGTTGGATGCCACTAACCACTCTGGGCTCAATGATTCCTGTTCTATTAATTCCTTATTAAAATTTAAATTTTATGGTGTAAATTAATATGTTTAACTATCAGCTTTTCAACACATTTACATTTTAATGTTATTTTATTTGGTTCTATTTTTAAAGTTTTGTATGTGTTGCTTATTTATTGGTTGCTTTGAATCATCTGCTTTTATGAGGTGTATTTAAGGGTGTGTACTTCTAATTGTTCTGATGAAGTTCTTAATTGAACGAAAGCGCTTAATCATTAAAGTTGTTTCTTTGACAGTGGTTCACTGTGTTATTTTATCTGTTCGGATATATTGACCTGTGTTCATCTATGAGGTTTAAGTGGAAGCATAAAAAAATCTGCCATGCTCATACCTCCACATGACGTATGATGACATTCTGTGCCCACCTTTGAGCAATCCTTGTTTTAGACAAGGTGGGTTTTAGAACAGAGGACACTTCTAAATCAGTATTAAAACCCACTTTTACAGCTTTGGGTTGTGGGACCCACCAGGTTCCCAGAAGCTCTGAAGGCTTGGATGCTTTGGGATGCATTTTAAGATTTCATTATTTGAGAGATGACTCTTTAAAACTGAGCAAATGTGTAGAGGGTCAGTAAGTTTCATTCAGGCAACTCCAGACAAGAAGTTATAACCACTTCTGTGTACAATTCAGACATCTCATTATAACAGAAGATGGCTGTGTAATGTTTCACTTTTGCTTCACAAAAACATTTGCCAGCAATTAAAGTATTCCAGATTGCTTCACACAAACCATATTAGTGATGTACATTCTTCATAATGCAATGCAGCTGAGAGGTATGGATAAAATATATGGGTTTAGCGCACTCATCATTGCGATTTTCCATATAATTTGCCTTAATAGCTTTCACAGTAGTCTAAGAATCAAAATTATCAAATAATTAAGTCAAATGACCTGAAAGATTATGTTAAAAAAAATGCTTCCAGTGTTGAAAACTATGGCAGAATTTTGAAGTTGCAAAGATGGCCCTTGTTGCTGTAAAACATAGTATTACAAAGAAGCAGAAAATAAGGTACAAAAAATACACAAACTTAAAGAACATTAACTTGTTTCAGCACAATCTTTTTCATTTTAATGTCACAAAATCAACTTTTTCATAATGTTGCCTTTTCTGATTTTGTTGGCAAATGTTACAACTGTATAGGAGAATGAAGCTGCAACTGCTGTAGGCAGTTTGTTGGTGTTCTGGAATTAGAATGAATAGCCTGCCTATGCATACCCTGCATCTGTATTTAATTTGCTCAACATGTCTTTGCATTTAATGCCTTTATGCATAGAATGGAACTGTAAATAAAAGGAGGAAAAAACGCATTACCGGCAATACAGTGCAGCAAAGTACAAGCTACAGCTAGCAGAAAACTTGACTTTGCACACAGGGGGATCCATCTCTGAAAGTTTAGGAGCACAAAAAATGCTTGGTTCTTATTGGCGACTAAAGCAAGAGTGGGACTACATATTTACAACACTTTTAAAGTAAAATAACATTGTTGGAGAGGATCTACATGACATAAAGAAAGAGAATGTTCCTTTGGTCTGCCTGAATTTGGACAGAAATTCTAACAGTAGGATTACTCTTAGTCTTTCAGTGCAAAGACAACACTAACATATTTTTTAGTGTATTTTCCCTCTCTCAGATAAGGAATTTATTTGTTGCTTTAACAGCTGTTAGGAGAAGAGTGAGATTGGTGTGCATGACAAAAAAGCTTCGGGTGAAGAGTAAAACAAAAAACAGCATTGGGCACTTTGGTGGTTAGTGGTTTAGTTCAAAGAACGATGCACTTGCTTCTTGTTTGTGTAGCAAAAGCTGCACTCTGTAAGCCTAGCTTGGTATGTACCATGTGCTTTGTGTTTTTGTTTTTAATGAAATGTAACACACACTGACTTAAGAAAATTAAGAAAATTGCAATTTGCAGAAATTAGCCTATACCTGCATTAAAAGGTTTGGCAGCCAAAGGAACTTTCTGCAGAATAGCTGTAAGGAAAGTGTAACATCTGGCGGTACTTTTCTGTTAAACCCCTACCACACATTTTAGGAGCTGTATTGGCAGCTATGGTTTTGCTTCAATCTGCGGTGCCTCGCTTGTTTTATATTTATCCTAAATTATTATTATTTTTTTTTTTTTTTAGATGTTCTTCGTGTTTCACTGTTGCAGTCATCACATTTGGTTTATCTTCTTGCAGTAGCCCTCAATAGGCCTGATTAACAAAGTCTTGGGTCCTGTGTCGGTTGCTGTCCCTTCTTCCATGATGTCAGGTCGTCAGGGGTATAAAACATGCAGCCGACGCCATTACATCAGTCTTTCTTGTCGTGCGGTGCCCGAAGCAGAAGCAGTTCGCAAGTGCTGGTCGGCCGACTCCTGAAATTTTCGTTTTCGAGTTTCAGAACCGAAGTCTTCAACTAAAGTTAAGTACCCCATTGGGGAAACTTTTTCTTGCTCCTTATCGAAGTCAGTAAAAGTTAATAATTGCATTTCTTGTGGAAAGCAAATACCTCACAAAGATTTTCATTCGTACTGTATTCCCTGTCTAGGCCCTGACCAAGACGTACCTTGCTGTCAGTTTTGTGCTTTATTTAATCAATGCACTATCCGTGGTCAGTGTATTTTCGCCTCTAAATATTTCGGTTCTCGGTTCAATTATCCAGAAATGTCGTCGGTAAGCCATCTACTACTGGAATTCCGAAAAAAAACGCAAAGATAAAGACAGAGATAGGCCGCCTAGGTCCAAAGCTGCAGACGATGCTTCTCCCAAACCAGTCGCCAGTTTGCCTGTACTCAGTGAGGTGCTTTCCCAGCCCCTGATACCCACTACTTCTGATTTGCAGGCCTCTACTGAGACCCTTTCGGAGTCTGGTATGCCGTGAGATGCTTCAGCTGTGGAACCAGAGGATGTCTCTACCTTTGATGGGTCCAGAGCCGCTGTGCAGGCACCAGCTTCTGAGGGTGTATTCAGGTCTACGGACTTGCATATTAAACAGACGCCTTCTTCTTCTTTAAGGCCTAAACCTCGAACCATGCCTAAAAAATTGACGCCCAGGCCGCATGCTCAGGCCTCTATGCCTAAAAAACAAATGATAAGAATGGCTGAAGATCTTATTTTAATCAGGGGTAGCCAACCACCCTCTTCTAAGAGACCTAGGACTGAAATTGTTTATGAATCTTCTGACCAGGATTCTGATTTTTCTGATTATTCTGATGATCTGAATTTACCCTTATCTACTTGTGAGGATTCTGATGCAGAGGACTCTACTATTCCCTCTGCTTCCCCTCCAAAGGATTTTTCTTTTGGTGAAATCTTGCACACTCTAAGGGAGCATTTCCACTGGGAAAGCCAGGATTTTTCTGATTCGAAAAAGAGGCTTAGGGATTTCTTACTCTTGCCTCAGCATAGGCCTTTAGATGTGCCTCCTATACTAGACGTTGTTGATGCCGTTTTGGAATCTAGTTTGGCCCCTGATTCTTTCCCTCCTGCTCCCAGAAAACCTGACAGATATTACAGGGTTCTTGATTCTTATAAGTTCCTTTTTAGAAATCCTATTGCGGATCCAGAGACTGTTTCACAGGGACCCAAGGGCATTAAGGCCTCTACTGCCAAAAACCTTACCCCTTCTGATAGAGACTCCAGGGCGCTGGATAGATGGGGTAAGAAGGTTTACACTTCTGCAACCATGGCCATTAGGGCCTTAAACTGTCAGTTTCATGTGTTAAAGTATCAACAACATATTATTGGATTGCCTAAACAGAAAATTATGTTGATTCCTGACTGTGCTGAAAATGAGGATTTACAGGATTTAATGCATTCTGCTGAACAGGTTGGAAAACATACTTTGCAATGTGGGCTTGATTCTTTAGAGGCCTCTTGCAGGGCTGCTGTCACTTAGTCTATACTCAGAAGGCATGCTTGGCTTAAGGAACAATCTTTGCCAGATCATGTTAAAGCTAAACTGTTGGATGCTCCCTTAAATCAGGACTGCCTGTTTGGCAACAAAGCTGAGGAAGTTCTTCAAAAGATGGAAGATAAAGCTAAATCTATGCAAACTGTTAAAGATTTCTTACAAGTTCAGCCTCCAAGATTTAGTAGACATTGTCCCTCTAAGAATTGGTCCTTTCCGGCTCCTTCCAGGCCTTCTCAATCCAAATCCAGACACAGCAGAAACCCAAGGTTTCAGTCCCAGGGTGTGCACAAGGCTAAGTAGTGGGGGACTTCCGCTTCCAAATCTGGGAGTAGTAAGACTCTCCCCTATGGAAAACTGTCTCAATGACTTGTTTTTAAAACTTCCAAGCACTTCTCAACTGAATGCACCTTTAGGGGGAAAGATTGGTCTGCAGGCCAAAAACTGGGAACTCATTACCCAGGACAAATGGGTGTTAAATATAGTGCCCCAAGGATACAGATTTCACTTCCACACATTACCAACGCCAAAATGTTGGCCATATCTACCCCCAAATCAGTGGGCAGAGGTTCAAAAGCAAATACTCTCTCTTTTGAACATAAAGGCTATTCAAACTGTACCGGAAGTGGAAAAAGGGCAAGGTTTCTACACAAGACTTTTCCTGGTACCCAGAAAAGACAATTCATGGCGTCCTATTCTGGATCTGTCTACTCTAAACACCTTTTTGATGATACCAAAATTCAAGATGCTGACTCTTCACCAGTTGTCTCCTATGCTAGGAAAAGATGCCTGGATGGTAACACTCGATTTAAAAGAAGCATACCTGCACATCCCAATCAGGGAATCTTGCAGAAGATGCCTACGCTTCAAAGTAGGCTACAATCACTACCAGTTCTCTGCACTGCCCTTTGGCTTATTTACTGCGCCCAGGGTATTCACAAAGTGCCTAGCCCCAGTCATTGCATTTTGCAGGCAAAGAAATATTCAGATATACCCATACCTGGATGATTGTTTAGTTCAGGCAGAAAGACAGGACATACTTTTGAATCATCTGGCCTTGTTACAAAGGGTGCTAACTTGTCTGGGGTACACCATAAATGAAAAGAAATCGCACCTGGTACCCCGTCAACAAATCATATTTCTGGAAGCAAGCTTGAATACAACTTCCCAGATGGCTTTCCTCACGCCAGAGAAACAAATTCATTTGACAACCTACTTCAAACAAGTGGCCACAAAAACCCTGCTACCCTCAAGGCAAATACTACAAGCCTTGGGGTTCATGGCCTCCTGAATTCTTCTAATTCTGTATGCAAGACTGCATATGAGGAAACTACAGTGGTATCTAAAAGGCCTATGGTATCAACATTCTCAGGATCTAGAATCAATGATTCCTATCATACCTTGTGTACGTCTAGAGTTTCTTTGGTGGGCAGAGGCCTGCCACCAAAACAAGGCACTACCATTCACACTACCCCCTGCTGCCCAAATCCTAACAACAGATGCATCAGAGTATGCATGGGGGGCTCACCTGACAGGGAAGTGCATTCAGAGCAAATGGAACACAAGTCAAATGCACTTGCATATCAATCAAAAATAAATGTTAGCCATACAGAATGCTCTGACAGCCTTCAAGGACCACATTCTTCCAGGACAGTTAATGGTAAAGACGGACAACACCACTGTTATGTGGTACATAAATAAAATGGGGGGGGGGCACATTCTTACCCCCTATGCAGATTAGCCATGGCATTGTGGAACACGGCCCTAAGGTACCAAGTGCATCTACAAGCTGAATTCCTGCCAGGAAAACTAAATACACTGGCAGACGAACTAAGCAGAAACCTCATGGACCCACATGAGTAGAAGCTGGAACCAAGGATTTTCAACATGTTGATAAGCAAATGGGGGAGCCCAGATATAGACCTGTTTGCCTCCCACCAGAACTATCAATTGGACAAATTTTGCACAAGGACTCCCCACAAGCAAGCTTGGAAAGTGGATGCTTTGTCCTTCAGCTGGAAAAACCTATCAGTTTATACCTTTCCTCCTCTGCCTCTGCTCTCCAAAGTACTACTAAAGATCAAACAAGACAAACCAAGGACAATTTTGATTGCACCAAACTGGCCACGCCAACACTGGTGTACCCCCTCTTGTGCAGTGTGTCACTGTTGGCCCCATGGCACCTGCCTCAGACTCCTACCCTATTGTCTCAGCAGGAGAACCAGATTCTGTACCCTCAGCTTTATACACTGAACCTAGCAGCTTGGCTAATTACCTAATCTCTCCTTTACCATCCCTCAGTAAACCAGTGATGGATATCATTTTAGAGGCAAGGAGGCCCAGTACTATAAAATCATATGCTGAAAAATGGAAAAGATTCTGTGCCTGGAACCAATCTCAAGGGATGAGCACAGCAGTGTCCAATTTACCTCAGATTTTACAATACTTAACTGAGATGCTTCACAAGGGCCTGTCTTTCTCCTCCATCAAAATTCACGCCTCAGCCATTTCAGCTCATAATAACACAGAACCACCGCCTTCTCTCATCCGCTGCTTTAGCAGTTCCTCAGTGGGGCCAAAAATCTACGACCACCCAGGAGAGCCCCAACTCCAGCCTGGGACCTTAACTTTGTATTGGAAAAGTTCACACTTTCTCCTTTCGAGCCAGCTGCCACTGCCGATTTAAAATTCCTCTCTTGGAAAAAGCTTTCCTTTTAGCAATCACTTGAGAAAGAAGGGTATCTCAATTACAGGCCCTCATGGCAGTGGAGCCTTTCATCATCTTTCATGCAAACAGGGAGTCCCTCAGGACCAAGCCCTCCTTCATGCCCAAGGTGGTGTCCAGTGTGGCCCTTAATCAGTCTATTCATTTGCCAACCTTCTTTCCTAACCCACAGAACAAAGGGGAACGGATACTGCACTCCTTAGACGTGCGCAGACAGATTCTACTTGGACAGGACTAAACCTCAAAGGAAATCTGACCTACTGCTGGTGGCATTTGCTGCAGGGGCAGAGGGGAAGGCTATTTCAAAGCAAACCATTTCCAAATGGATAGGCCATTGCATTCATTTCTGCCACAAGCACCATGGAAAACCTGTCCCACAGGGGATCAGGCCCCACTCAACCAGGGCTGCATATACCTCTACAGCCTTTCTCAGAGACATCCCTACCAGAGACATCCTAGAAGCTGCTACCTGGAGCTCAATACATACTTTCACCAAGCATTACCATCTGCCAGTTTTCTCTAAATCCAGAGCTGGCTTTGTCACTGCAGTCTTGCAAGGTCTTATAGCTGGTCCTAATGCTATCTAAATTCCTCCTCCCATCCTTAGCTTTGGGACTCTACCCAAATGTGATGACTGCAACAGTGAAACACGAAGAACATAGTACAGTTGTGTACACATACCATAAATATGGATGTTCGAGTGTATTCACTATTGCAGTCCTGGTTACCCTCCTGCCAGCCCCCTTTCTTCTTTTGACAATACCTCTACTCTCCTTTGCTATGCTCAAAAGCTTTTTGGTTTATTTGCTTTTTTGCTGGAGGTATAACCTTGTATATTTATAGATTTAATTGCTTCCTATTAGGGGGGCACCTGACATCTGGGGCAAGAAAAACTGATGTAATTGCGTCTGCTGCATGTTTTATACCCCTGAAGACCTGGCGTCATGGAAGAAGGTACAGCAGCCGACGCAGGACCCAAGACTTGTGAGGGCTACCTGCAAGCAGATAACCCAAATGCGTTGACTGCAACAGTGAATACACTCTAACATCTACATTTATGGTAAGTTTACACAACTGTACTTTTCTCTATGGGGTAATTATCTTTTGGATGTGGTAGAATAAAAAAAGCCCACACCATAAAAACCCATATAGACGCATTGTGAACAACAGAAAGCACCCCAACTTCAAAAACCAATTCAGGAAACCAAATGTGCAGAATGTTAACCTACCCAAGTTTGAATGAAAATCTTAACACTCAGATGAATGGTCTTTCTGCAACTAAAAAGGTACACGTTGACGTATACTCCAATTCTGTCAATTGTTGGAGGGGGAGTGTAAGTTCTTCTGCAAATGTCTATTCACTTCAGAAACACGTGGTACACTTTTGACTTCCTTGGTAGTCTGGGTTGAGGAATCCGGTGTTGTCTATTAAAATTAGGTTTTGTGGTCATTTTCATCAAGAGATTAGAAGGCAGCCTTTATGAGTTATTGTCACCATTACTGGTAAGCATTTTGCTTTGTGTCCATTTCCGAAGTTAGTAAAGGTAATGCGGTGGTATTACAGTGGTGCTGGTAAAATGGGCGTGTGTTGTGAATATATGTTCTATGCCTCCGCTTTCCTTGATCCCGATAAAATAAGCATGGATGCCTAGCGTCAGGTACTTGAATTATGAAAAATACCGTTGGTAGAAGCTATTTGTAGACCATGTGTGTGTACATGGCTAGACATGTATACAAATTGCAGCCCATTTATGTTGGTGCATCTCATGTATTTTACTGCAGCAATGAGGTTAGATGCTGCATAGATATGTGGACTCTTCTTAGGTTGTGACAACAGTCAGTTGTAGCAGGATAAACCTTAAAGGAGAACCGCACCCAAAAACTGACAAAAAAAAAAAATAAAGATATGTTTTTCAGCACAAAGCCCTGGGGAAAGGAACAGGGAGAGACATGCCAGTCCGGGTCCCAAGATGTGTGGTAGGGGTTTAACTGAAAAGTACCCATCTGGCAATAATGAATGAATGCATGCAGTGATATAAGTGAACAGAACAGGTTTTAGTAAAGCAAACTCAATCCCCAAATAAAAATAAAAGTGCAATAAATAGTACCAAATTGCAAGGCAGTTCCAAAGTGTAACGGCTTCTATTACTGACCATAATCCTCTGCATATGTTGGGTAACAGAAAATGCATTTACAAGGTACAGAAATAAACTGTGATGCCAAGCCATCACAATAAAATACCATGTGGAATAAACAGTTCAAAATCTCACTTTGGGAAAATTTTAGTCAAAAGATCAGAATTGATACTGTCTGATGGAGACAAGCCATAAGAAGGTCTAATAGCAAAATAAAATCTGTAGGCAGCAAAGGCATAGAAAAGAAATTCTGGATTAAACACAGCTGCTTTTAGGCTGTGTGTGTGTGTGGGGGGGCTGATTAGCTGTGACATCACAGAATGGGTGGGTCTTTGCATGTTTTACAGTAGAATGCAAATAGTGCTGTGCTGATATAAATTTTGGGGAGGGAACTAGGAAGACAACTACGGCTAGTTTGTAGCAGTCCTAATGTCATCCTCTTAGAGACAACCGCGAGCTTTTCCAGGGTGCGAGATTTGTTTATTAAAAGCCAAGCATTTTCAGTACGGTAAGACACCAGTAGTATTTGGGAAAAACAGATTGACTGTATTTAAATGCTGAACTGTTCATTGTTTTCAGTGAGATCTGGAAGTAGGGAGGAAAACTGTAGAAACATTGAGAAATTTTAGACGTGTCCAACCTGTGGCCCGCGGGCAGCATGCGGCCATCAGAGCTCTTCCATGCGGCCCCCGACCTCTAACTGCAACATCGATATATGCATGCCCTAAAACACTTTTTTTGTTTTGTGTTTTTCACGCCTGTGACCTATAACTCTGTTGGTGTGCGCATGCACCAAAGCACCCTTCTAGTTTTGATTTTTTTTGCACTAAAGATGGATCTGTGTGTTCCCACCGTTATTTTGTGCCATAGAATCTGTGTGTGTGTGTGTGTGTATGTGTGTGTTCTCTCTGAAGAGGGACTCGTATATGGATTTGCTGCTATTGCCTTTGAAAGGGGCAGCACTTACCTGTGTTAATAGGTAAGTACAGAGTGAGTGAGTACATGCATGAAACCAGAATGTGTTTGTGAAAGTAGAAGAGGTGTGTGTGTATGTGTGCATGACAGAGACAGAGAGATACATGTACAAAGAGGCTAATGACAATCAATCTGCCTACTGAATACAAATAAGTTAGCTCACAAATATATTGTACATTAAAAGTACACTTTCATTAAATTGTGGCTTTCCTTACAGAGTGTTATATTGAATATGAAATCATACCTCTCAACTGTATGGATTTTCACTTCATCTTCCAATTTATGTCTTTTGCTTAAGAAATAAAATTAGTTATCCAAGGTAATGCAGTTCCAGGGAGTAAGAATGAGACAGCAGCTTAGGGTTAATGGGTCAGTAGTGGATTGACTTTGTGGGACTGTAGCATATAAAGTTATATTGTTTTTTCTGACAAATAAAAAAGCACCCAGTACTGTTTTGTCACTGGTGGGTTTTAAGCAGTGGCAGATTGGACAACAATAAGTATAGCTTTGGTGGATCATCAATACTGGCAGATCAGGTGGGCACAATGTCATTTTTTAAATGTTGTGGGTTTTAGTGTGTATGTGTGTTAGGAGGGCTGCAACAGTAGATGATTATTAAAGACAGAGACTTACGGACTGTGGAGAATGTTTCTTTGTTCGAAACCTTATACTTGGGTACTAGGCATGCCAAAAGTAGATTTTATAAGACATAGCTTCTTGCTATTTGCAGTGGATGGATATTTACATTTAATGGACAATGCTAGCAGTATGAGTGTGGTCTTGTAGGGATCTGGAGGATGCCAAGTCTACCACTGCCAATGTCTTGTAAAGTGACTTGGAAATGGATATTGGGATGTTACTGAAAAAATACAGCAAGTGGGCTTTGAAATATAGTTTAATTAAACAAAGTGCACTTGCAATTTGCAGGCCATAATTTAATTAATTTCAGGTAGTCCAGATCCTGGTAGATTGTATCCCATTAGACTTAATTAGGGAGAGCTATCATTCCTAGGAAATAAGCAGCCCTAGTTTCAGTGAAAGCTCTGTGGTTCTTTACAGGTAGGAAGTTGCAGGATGTGGATGCAATGTGTTTTTATTTATTATTTTTGATGCATTTGACATTTCAAAGCATGATTTTCTTTGTTGCAAAAGAAGGCAAGATTGAATGAGCCATATAATGCTTAACTGACAATGATGGGATAGAAAGATTATAAGTGATGTATAATGTTTGCAACTACAGTTGTTTCAATGGTGTCTTTGATGCATAACTATTTTTGGGCCTGTGTCCCACTTTTATTTTTCTTTTTCTCCAGATTTCTTGCTCTAAGTTTGAGAGGTATGGTTCCGTACTAAATCAGAAGGTTGTATTTACCTTGGAAGGCTTTTCATCATAGTTACGAGAAACAGAGCCTTTTTAATATCTTTGCTTATTTCCAATATAAACTCCCATGTAACCTTGCAAATAACCTTCTTATTAAGCCACTTCAATTCTTTTGAAATTGACTATGCTTCATTGGTTTAGACGTAAGCATAGAGAGCTAATTTAACAGCTCAGTAAACTGCAAGTCTGTGAATAACGTCTGCACAAATTAAAATGTCAATGTCAAATGGCTTTAGATTGGAGGGAAGTTGTATGTTTACGCCAGTATGTAGTATGATCTTGGAGAGTTTATGGATTTCTTATTGATTTACTTTTTGCTGAGCAGTTGTTTGCTAATTTATTGATGGTCCTTTTGGTGGTGGGAAATTGGATGGATGAGTTCATCTCTAGTATGATTTTTTTTTCACATATTTTTACTTCCAGACAATTTCATTCATTGAGTGTGTGTCATGTGATTACTGAGGTTGCCTATTTTAGAACTGGGGGCTCCTTTTGTGTGTGTGTGTGTGTGTGTGAGACATTTAATATGTATACTGAATATATTTTTGCAAATGGAATTCTTAGTTAAATAGGCCCCTCTTCTTGGGCAAGTAGACTTAAGTAACCAATATTAGATCTTGTCCATCCAGCTAGGAAAGTTTAGTATGTGGCTTTTCCATCCGGTTTGATGAAGGCTATGCTACTTACTCAAGGAGTACATTTATGGCTATCCATCCATTTGTCATGTTGCTGAACTACATTTTTTGATAACGAGAGGAGCTTTTTACAGAATTTGAAGTTTTTGTATCAAGAACGTGTCTATACAGAGTGGCTTGTTTATGTTGCAGTGAAGGCTGTTGTCGTTGTAGTGAGCGTTTTAAGAATAACCAGTATTTCTGAGGTGGAGGCGAGGAAGTCTCTTAAGGCAGGATCTTTCTTAGCCTGGAAAGCAAACCAGTGATGAAATTTATAGGGACCAGTGAGAGACAGAGGAAAGCAAGAAGCTTTTTACTCTGGATAACTAAGTGAACTTAGTCCTTTGACCTTTTTTTGTCAGAAATGGTTGTAGTCTTTCTTTTGGCAGGGTGTTTTGCTGAGGCACATGCCAAAAGGGGCTTTGCACTCAGTAATGGCTCTTATAAAGGAAGAATACAGGGGTGTTATGACCTCCTTGTCCCTGGATGAGATACCCTTACTAATGAGGTGGGCCATGTAAAAAGCTTTTCATACAATGGAGAAAACGTGGTGGTCAAAAGTCAGGTTTCTATCAACCTGGGTGCCCAAGCACCTCACGACTGATTGCGTGCTTACAACATTGTTATTAATGTGATAATTTGTGGAGACATCACTCTCCCCAAAGGGGATGATGATGCATTTTTGGCATCTAGCTTGAGGCCATGTTTTTGGCACCAGTCATTTGTTTGGGTGAGACCCTCTTGTAGCTTATTTAGAATAGTTTTATTAAGTCAGTAATGTAAATTTTTTACTTTATTGCAAATTTGTTGGCTTATTTTTGTGGATTATAGTATTGTAGGACTGCTAATGTTGACATTTTACTTAGATGGACTGCTGGAGTGGTTTTTCCAGTGTGAAATGCTAGTGCTGTAGTGAATATCTGTTTATTTGTTTAAAAAAAAAAAAATATATATATATATATATATATATATATATATATATATATATATATATATATATATATATATACTAAGATAGTTAATTGTTAGATTAGAGAATTAGAATGAGAATTAGAATTTTAAGGCAAATATTAGGCATTTATTACATTTATTCATTGTTCAAATGCACCTACAGTACAGCCAGGAGGTTGACTTTGGTCGCCCGTGGCAGCGAAAGAGTTAACTATACGATATATTTTTTATGCGGCCCCAAGACAATTTCTGTTCACTCAATGCGGCCCCAGCAAGCCAAAAGGTTGGACCCCCTGTTTTAGATGGTATCCCCTTGTTCTTCTTTAAATAATCTAAGGGTTTTTGCCTCCGGATGCAAATAAGTCCAGGAAGTCTTCAGATAACGATACGCAGGCTGAAAAGCACAAATCTAAGAAGGTGAGCGACGTGAACGGATATGTGAGGATTCATAGCGGTCTTCAGCTCCCAAAGTCCAGAGGACTGAATCAATGTCAATTTCCATACTTCTCCCGTGACTGCATCTGTGTCAGGGCTAATTATATTGGGCAACTCTTAGAAGGACTGCAATAGAGAGGGAGCTATTCTGTATACCCTCTCAAATGCCTTCATTCTCTTCCTTCAGTTCTTACAAGAGTGCATGAGAAGCAGATCTTGATCATATGAGTTGGGCTTTCCTCAGTATTCAGATAGAGATGGGGGGCCCTCCATCCTCTTCAGTCTCATGGGTGGATAGTGCTAGCCCAGCATCTTCAGTATTAGCTCCTTCCCTGGTGCTTGTCTCAGCACCATTGATCTCTGAGGTGATTCTGGACCCAATGTCTATTCCTTTGATACTGACTGGGGTCCCTGGCTTTTGGATCCCAGTTTGTCTCGGCTCGTCAGCTTAATGGCTTGTCTTTGGCATCATATTCGGAACTGTGTTGTATGGCTCCTTTGACGGTGTCACAGACTTAGGCCTTCGAGCCTCATCAGTAACCAGACACTGATCCCTCCTCAAAGCCTACCTTTTCCACTTTAGGAATGCCCTCCTCAGTTTAACTCACTTCTACATTGGGAAGAGTGGATCTAGTTACTGATTAGCTCTCTCAGTTTTGGACAGTGTCAGTACTACTTTCCAGGTTATGGAATAGATTATTTCTCCATCGACAATGGATTGTCAGCCAACCTTTAGGTCAGTTCCATCCAGTGACACACTCTCTTCTCTGTCTCAGCCCATCATGAATCCACAGATCAGAGCTAAGGGATGGGCATGAGAAACACTGCTCAACTGCAGGAGATGTCCTCTGAAGAATCTGATCACATTCCCCCTTTGTTTCAAGAAAAGGGATATATAAAAGGAAATACAATGGCACCACATCAGAATCTGTCACTTCAGATACTGACTCAAAAGATTGAGATGGTCTAAACCCCAGTCCCCTCCTGAAAACTCTTCTTTTGGTGAGATCCATGAATTAATGTGGCCGAGAGGATCTTTGCTCACCAACCCACACACACACAGTATGAGGAGATTCATTTTGAGACCTATGGCTTGGCTCCATCTGTAGCTTGGGTGGCTTGATGCACGTGAATCACTATCACAAAAAACAGACAAAATTCTTAGGCCACCTCCAAGGACAAACAGCACTGGGCTAAGAGTCCCTTGGTCCCATTCTATTGCATAGGCTTCTAAAACAAACCTGACTTGAGGACACAGCTACCGTCCATCCTCCTAATATGAAATCTTGGGTGAATGCTTCAGGGGCATTGGCACTTGGGGACCTTGAACTGCACCATTCATATGAATCACCTCCAGTGGGATTTAGCGCATCAGGCACTTAACTCTCCAGTAAGACTGCCTACACTAGACTCCAGGAAACAGTTGGAAACTGCACTGAGCACAGTGCTAAATATTACCAACTTCTTGCTCTTCATGCGTAAGGCAGCCAATGGAGCAGCATGGGCTGCAGGAGCAGGTTCTGCAATGAGGCGTTATGCCTTTGTGTCTCTGAGGATAACTTCTCTTTGCTAATGCCTCTTATGACCAGCCATTTTGGTCCTTCCATAAAAGAGAAAATGCAGAAGTGTGAACAGGATAGAAAAAGCACTTTCTGCTGAGGAAGTTAAATTTGAAACCCTATAAAAATCATGCAACAGGAAACAAAAGGGTCCCAAATTGTATGCTTCAGGAAAGTCAAGTGTTAACCATTTGATTCCACGTCTGAAAGGGTATCTACAGCAGAGGCAGTCTCTTCAATGGACACAGGCCCAGAAGCAAAGGGGTCCATAGAACCAGGAATATTGTGCACCTATCTCCAACAAGCAAGCTCGGTTTTCCTGAAGGGAGTCTTTTATTTCTCCACTCTCCTTTGTGGATGATTCTCACACAGGACAAATTAGAAAGGATGATATCAAGAATTTATACAATTTCCTTTTCCTAGCCCCCACCCCAAATCAAGACAATTTCCTTGAGATGTACCATCCCACCTATTAAAGGTGGCCAAATGAGTTGTTCTTTCTTTGATCCAAAGATGAGGCTTCCAGTAGGTCATATAGGGTTAGAATTTCACTCTGGATATTTTTTGGTTCAGAAGAAAAACAAATGGGCTTAGGCCCTTTCTGAACCTCATTCATATAAACAATCATGTAAAGAAGACCCTACTCATAATGGTCACAATGCAGTCATTCTTGCCTTTCATGCAGGCAGATGATTGGGATATGCAATGTACATCTGCAGGATGCCTATCTCCACATCAAAATAACCAAAGGGTCTTGGAGATTCCTTCTGTTCCGCCTGGAAGCCAGTCATTTCCAGTTCTGGGCCCTGCCCTTTGGTCTCACTGCAGTCCCCCTGAGTGTTTATCAAGTGCATGGCGATTGTAGCATTACACTTTTGGCTATAAGGGATCCAAGTATTCCCCTATCTAGATGACTATTTTCTAGTTGCCCCAACAAGGCAATTGTTGCTCAGTACCAAAGACTTTGTGCCTGCTCTGTCTGTCTTTGGACATATCCATAAACTGTGACAAGTCAATCCTTTAACTGATGCAGACCATTTATTTCTTCTGATGTCACCTAGATAAAAGTACCTGCAATAGTGTTCCTTTCTCAAGATAGAATTCAGACATTGGAGAACTATATCCATATTCTCCTCCCCTCTGATTGTCCTACAGCTGCCTTAGTCTTCAGAGATCTTGAATTAATGGAATTGTTTATTCTGATAGTGCATTTCACTCATTTTCACACGAAGATTCTGCAGTGGCTTCTAAAGATTCAGTGGTCTCAGGTTTCCCAGTTTTTTTCAACCACTTTTATCATAACCAACCTTTGTAAGGCTCAGGTACAGTGGTGGCTAACTTCTCCCTGCATTCATTTTGGGAGACCCTTTGAAGTACATGTTGATCACTACTGCAGTTACCTTGGCTATATGTGTTGAATCCTGCCAAGAATATAACAGCTGGCCAGCTTCCAAAGTTTCAGGGCACCATCCACACCTTCAAATCATTAGGCAGCTCAAGCTGAGCTGCCTGAATAGACAGGTTTGAGAACCAAGGCCTTCAGAGCTGTCCTTCCACTGAAGAGAGTACTCCTCTGCCGACTTTCGAGGATCGATAGTTGGCTTGTGCTGTTTCATTGCTATACAGGTAAGTTTCCTTTGGGGAAAAATCTTCCACATTTAAATGTGCTTTTCTGTTTAGGAAAGTTATTTTCCTTCTAGGAGTTTGTGTTTTAATAGACTGTTATGAGACTTAACTGTATTTTTAAATGGGAGGCACTTTTTTCTTGACAGTTTAAAATTTGTTTAAAACTATTTCTGTGGAAAAACTCTTGTTTATTTTACTTTTTGAGACAGGCAAAGTGCTTTTTACTGTGTTTTAATTGGGAAAAATTGACTTTTCACAATTTTAAAATTTTCCTGGCTTCTGTTGCTTCTTTTGCTTGGGAAACTGACGCGATTTTAGGCTTGACCATGGAACAGACTACTAGTCCCAAGTTCGGTCCTTCTTCCAGCCACAAAAAGTAGTTAAGCAAACAACAGTTACCACCACCGCAGGCTAGTAGTTTGCATCAACTGCAGATGAGTGACTCTGCTATGGCCAAAATTAGTTCCTCAGACCACTCATCTTTTACCCTGGCTCCATCTAGTGTAGCACTTACAAGCCACTATGAACTGGGGCTTAGCCATGTCCTCTAAGGCTGTTGGGCTACCTTCAGTGGGCAGGGGAGAGCCACTGTCATTGGTCTTGGGAGAGGAAGTGGAGAAGTCTTCCCTGTTTAGCCAGAATGTTGTGCCCATCCCTGGGGAAGTTACTGCTACCATTAATCTTGTTGGCCACACTTTTCCTATCAAAAAGAAACAGAAAATTAAACGTGTCTGCTCCTGCTCAAATTTCCTGGGAAAGAGTTGTTTATTAGGATTGTCTCAGGGTATCTTTTAGGCTCTTGATCTTTCTTATAAAGTGGTTTCTGGCAAGGGAAAAAGGGGTGCCTCTTTTCTTGAAGAAATTCAAGATTCTGAATCTTGACAGGAAAGGATGGTGTTCTCATTTGATTTCTGATTTAGAGGAGAGCGTGGTATCTAATTCTCCCTGTGATGGTTTCTGTTTTTCTGATACTATTTGTAGAGTGTGCCAGTGTTTCCAGTTGGAGAATATTAAGGTTTGTCAGTCCCTCAGAAAATACTGTTAGCTGCTACAAATGGAATTTCCTGAACCTTTTCCATCCCTGCTATGCTGTCAGCTCTGGAGAATGTGCATGTCATTGCTTGCAGTTTTCTTGATAGCCTGCTGCCCCAAGAAAAGGTAGATAGATTGAATTGTATAAAGTTCCTCAGCAATTTTAAGTTTTTTTACCCACATCCCAAACCTGATCTAGCAGCTATAGCTTTAGTTAATCCTACTGCTGCTAAACATTTGGTTAGTTCCAATCCTATGCTTTCTCACAAGGATGGGAAAACAATTGATAAGCATGGTAAAAAAATTGGATGCACTGCAAGTTTTATTTTCAGAATTGTGAATTGTCCGGCCCATACTATCCGATGTAATTTCCATCCATTGCTCAACTGATGGGGTCTCTTGTCTGATGTTGGTTGCTTTTTTCCAGACTTAGATCAGTACCTCAGGCTCCTACTTGTCCCCAACATTACCTCAGATCTTGATTGCTATTCATAGGGTACAGATGTGATTCGTTGACTTAAAATTGCTTATTTGGAAAATCTTTTTCATAGTATCAGTTCAGCTGGAAGGTTGTCCGAGCTCCAAGCCCTGTCGTGTCAACCTCCATATGTTATTTTTCACATGGACAGGGTTTCATTAAGCAAAAAAGAGGGCCTCATATGTAAAGTAGCAACACAGGCTTCACTCAAAGTTTATAAGCTACCAGTTTTTGTTCCAAATATTTCAAATAAAGGAGAATATCTGCTTACGGTAGACTCCCTCTTATCCGGTCCCACTGGGAGCGGACCTTAAGCTGGATAAACGAATGGCTGGTTACTCAGAAAAAGCATACAAAATAATATTCATAGGTTATAAATCAGCTAGAATAACAGGATTTGTATTCATATGCATTTTTCTAATGAATATGAAGCATAAAACTCAAATATCTGTCATTATTTAGCCCAAAGGACGTGGAAGTGTTGTTCTTCTCTGTTGTCTTTTTGCTAGGGCTACGACAGAAATTTGATGGTTGGTTATAGAGAGGCCGGATAAGATGGAGTCTACTGTAATTTATTGGATGTACACAGACAATTGCATTTCTACCTTCATTAAACCAAATCTTTCAGGAAGTCAGATCAATTGTTTGTTTTAATTTTTAAAGCCAAAATGGGTTAAGGTGTTTCAAAGATTACTTTAGCTAGATGGTTGACTGACTATATCTCCCATGAATATAACCAGAAAGGTTTGGCCTTACCTAAACCACTAAAAGCAAACTCACCAAGATCCATTTCCACTTCTTCAACCTTCTTTTCTACGGCCTTGATTATAGAGACATTTGTGCTGCTGCCACTTGGTCTAATATTCATGCCTTTATTTCCCATTGCAAATTGTATTTGCTTTCCAGAGAGAGGGCATCTTTCAGTTCTTCTACCCTCTGATACATCCTTCCATGAGGTCATCCATGAAGCTAATTAGCTGAGATCTTTGTCCCATCAGTTGAGGAATGGATGATGAAGACCGCATCAGATACAAAAGTTATGCACTTACTGTACCGATAGATCTGTGTTGTCTGTTTCTATCCTTCCTGAGCCTCCCTCCCTCCTTTCCCCTTCCATTTCATGGAATTTTTTTTTCCTTTAGCTGCTGGTATGACTGCATCTGTATGGCTTGCCATTGGTACAGGATTTTATACTCTTGCAGCTCCAGTGCAGATTGTCTTCCAGTCTGTCATTCAGTCATGCTATTCTGTCTTTAATAATTGATATTTTTATATATGTTTAATTTGAGTCTTTCAGGAATTAAAGGCAAGCAGGATCTGAGGAAATGTTGGGGACAAGAGGGGATTGTGGGTAAGGGGAGGAGCCTGAGCTGTGGAACCTAAGTCTGAAAGAAGTTGGGGACAAGAGGGGATTGTGGGTAAGGGGAGGAGCCTGAGCTATGGATCCTAAGTCTGAAAGAAGTGGCTGAACTCTGATCTGAGGTCAGATCTGAGACCCAATCAGTTGAGGAAGGACTGAAAGAGATGACACAGATCTAGCATTATGGTAAGTGCATCACTTTCATTTAGGTTCATAGGTAGGTACTAGGCTATCGGCCCAAGGGCCTAAGTAAGCCTAGCCAACAAAGTTCCCTGGCTTATGCCAACCCAAGAAAGTTAATTTACTGTACCTCTGTTGAGCAGAGACACAGATGTGATCCCCGGGGTGTATTTCCTATTTCCCATCAACTCATTAAGATTTTTCTTGAAGAGTGTTAATGAGGAACTTTGCTTGACATGGATAGCTTGTTCCAGAGTATGGGAAGTCTCTGGGACAGGAATCTATCCCTCCAGCATGTCCTGTTTATTGTGGTGACCAGGTTTAGGTCCCTAGAGCGTGTAGCTCAGAGGGATTGGGATTTCTTTAGGTGTAGCTTGTCCAACAGCTCTGGGTTTGACGTAGCTTTATATGTTAGGCAGAGATCACCTTGGAGTTGGGCATCTTTTTGAGGCCAGTAATCCTCTTTGCGAGGTACTTCTGTGGCTTTTCCAGCTGCTGCAGATGTCTTGTGAGGTACATTCCAAAAGGAGCGTTGTACTCTATAATGGGTCTAATGAGTGTCGAGTAGAGGGGAACAATGACCTCTTTTTTCCTGGATGAGAACCCTTTTGTGATGAGGTGTGCCACATAGAAGGATTTCCTGATTACTGTGGCGATGTGATTACCAAAGGAGAGACTACTGTCCACCTGGGTCCCAAGGTCTCTTATCACACATTCGGCATTAAGAAGACTGCCGCCTATGTGGTACTTCATGGGTACAGAGTTTTTACCAAAGGGGATAACAATGCACTTTTTGGTGCTGAGCTTGAGGCCATGGCTTTGACACCAGGCATCTGTCTCAGTGAGGCCCTTTTGTAGGATGTCCACATCATTTGGGGACTTGACTGTAGCTCCTAGTTTGCAGTCATTTGCGAACTTTGTTAGCCAGAGGCCTTCTGTGTTCGCCTGTACTTCAGAGAAGTAGATACCAAACCGGAGAGGTCCCAGGACTGAACCCTGTGGTTTAAAGTGTATTCTGACTAATTGTGAAAGTATGAGGAATGTTTTGTCTGCGGTTTCTTGTGTGGAAAAGTGCGCTTTTAATGGTTTCGTTTCTACTATTTCACAGGTCACAACTCATTGTTTAAAGAGTGTGAATGACCCTGTTGATACTTCTTCCAGGGCTATGGCCACTGGTACTGTTTTAAGGAGTTCTGCCTGGCTGTGTTCTTAGTACCTCTCAGAAGATGTGAAAAACAAGATTTTAAATTCTGTTTTGAATAGAAAGTAAGTTTTTGGTTCCTCTTCTGCAGAGCTCATCAAAAAACATGAGAAAGGGTGGGGTTCCAAAAAGAAGACAGAATCCCCCCAAAGCAAAGGACATTCTAACAAGTAAGAATGACTACTTAAGGGACCATATCCCGATCCCACCCTGGCAGCCCCTTTTGTCTTCCAGAAAGTCTGAATCTCCATTTCTCTTTTGCAACAAACAGATCTGATGTTGTCTTTTCCATCTATTCCTCAACATATGGGTCTCGGATACTACATGGATCTGGCTTTGGCCACTTCCCAGCTTTGGATCCTGTGTTCAGACTCCTCCCCTTATCCATGATCCTTGTGTATATAATGAGCTACCCCAAATCTTGTTTGCTGCCATAAGCGAAAGGACAGATATGTGGGTGTTCATGCATGTGAAAACAGTGGAAAACACCATAAAAATGCTACAGAAGTAATGAGAAAGACTTTTTTTTAAATAACTGTAGAAATAGTATCCGAGTTTTTTGAAATCCCACCCCTTCAATTATTAAAATTTATTGGCCATCCTACAGTATTTCATAGTACCAAAATACAAAAGTGACCACCCCTTTCAATCCATCTTGCTGTTTTAAAAATAGTAACTCTCCACTAAACCTTAACTTTTTAAACACGTAAAACTCAAGTTACCTACTTTCACATCTAACTTCTCTAGTGCACACTGCAGAGTGCATTCTTTTCAATCTTACCTTTAAGCATCCCTGTGACTAGCACTTTCTCTAATACCTGCTGGAAAGCACTAGGAAGCCTTAAACTCATACAAACACTGAACTCTCCTTGTTAACAATGAGAAATTAATAGTAGGCACTAAACAGCCTATAATTGCAAAGTACCTTGCTAAGGAAACAGCTCCTATACTTTACAAAGAAAAAAAAAGCCCCAAACCAGGCATGTCCAAGGGTCAGCTTCCGGTGATTTCTCCTGTCCACCTGGTGAATCTGGGCATACTGGGGCAATGCAGCAATTGCCTCATGTACACAGACAACCCTCTCCTCCTACACCCAACACTACAACCTGTGAGAGATGCACTTACATAGCCAAAATGGAAGCAAAGCTCTCTCCACCCAAGATTGTGCTAAACAGTCAAGAGGAGAAGGTTAACACCCACACTACACCTCAAGCAACACATAGCCCTTCTAAACCCGCACCACCAACACCCACACATAGCAACACTAAATCCACATATGCAGAGGCCCTTAACTGTAACCTGCCCAAGCAACAAAGACCTCTGAAGCTGAAACGCAAACAAACACCAATCACAACCAATGTGTCACATAGTTCACAACACCAGTGTGCCACCCAGCAACAGCCCCTAAGGCAAGACAATGTACCTAACGCTTTAGTCATAGATGACTCTATAGTCCGGCACACTGATGTCCCTCTCACCAGGTTGAATAAGGAGAAAATTACAGTCAGCTGCCTGTCGGGTGCCAGGATCCGCCACATAACGCATGCACTCAAGTCACTCCACAACAAGTACAACTATGACTCTGTCATTGTCCATGTTGGAGTGAATGACTTGAGACGTACCTCCCTGGACTACATGAAAAGAGACATGGAAGAGCTCTCGGATCATGTGGCCCAGGCAGGTATGACCCTAGCCCTGAGTAGCATCCTGCCTTCGCCCAGAATGATACCACAATATAAGGATAAAATGATTGACTTCAACAATTGGCTAAGCTTATGGTGTCATTCAAAGGGGATCCAGTATCTGTCTGCCTGGGATGACATGATTGACAGACCACGATGCTTTGCCAGAGATGGTCTGCACCTGTCGCCCCTGGGATTCAGGTTACTGGCTAAGGCTCTTGCCACCCTATAGTGCCTTTTTTAGGCAAACTTCAAAGGACAAAACCACCACCGTAACAGGTACAAGCATGTAAAATCTGAAGGTAATGCTACTCAATGCTGGAAGTCTAAACCTCAAAATGCACTCTCTCGAGGCACTCCTAAAAATGGAGAACATCGATATCTGTGCAGTAACTGAGACCTGGTTCAAGGCTCCAGAGAGCACCCCTGGAATACCAGGCTACAACTCTTACCACACTTTTCGGCCACCAAACCAGGACCGAAACACTAAAGGTGGAGGAGTGTCAATATTCACCAAGGATATTCACACCACCAGGCTAGTTGGCCAACACAATGTGTCTGAAAATCTCCAAGTGCAACTAACACTAGGTAAGACTGCAATCCAAATTGTAGCTTGCTACAGATCCCCCACCATACCCCAAGATTCTCACTACACCTTTCTAAACGTACTGGAAAATATTAAGATAGAACCAAACACCCTAATACTGGGTGATTTTAACTACCCTGCCATTAACTGGGAAAACTACTCATGTCCCAACACCTTTGTGCAACGGTTCTTGGAATTCATAAATTCCAACGCCCTGGATCAACTAATCCATAGTCCCACCAGGGGCTCCAATATCCTAGACCTGGTCATTACCAACATGGGAAATCAATGCTCCATACCTATGGTCACCCCCTCGTTAGTCAGTTCTGACCATAAGCTAATCACCCTTAACATCCACATCCCAGGCCCAGCCCCCAGTAAAGAAACCACCATAAAAAACTTCTCCAAAGCCAACTTCATGCTACTCAAGTCAGAAGTGACAAACTTCATGACACCCATGCAGACGGGAATTGAAAGTTCAACTGCTGAATCCTACACTAAGGCACTGTACGAGCACATCCACTCATGCATGAATCGTGCCATCCCAAATAGAACCAAAATGCTCTCATCCAAAAAAAGGAAGCCAATCTGGTGGCCCCTGCCATAAACAAACTTTTCAACAAAAGGAACAAACCTTTGCAGAAAAGGGGAAAATCCCAGGATGCAAAAAACTCCCTTACTAGCCTCAGTAAGAAACTGAGATGCCTCATAAAATCCTCCAAAGCTAGTTACGAAAATAAAATTGCCAAAGATTCCAAAGACAACCACAAAGCATTTTATAACTATGTCAAGAATCTAAATGGCAATGCTCAGATCTGCTCTGAGCTAAAACAGAATGGCATTAAATATACTGATCCGAAGGATATTGCCAATATCCTGGCAGATCGATTCAGTGCCAACTTCACCCCCTCTCACCCCCTAAATGGCCCATCTCAATACCGGAAGATTGCCAAATTCCAGTAATAATGGCCACACAGGTACAAAACGCATTCTCTAAAGCCAAGAATACAGCATCCATGGGACCAGATGACATCCCGGGCTGTGTACTACATGAACTACAATATGAACTGGCACCTCACCTAAGTGTCATGTTTAATCATAGCCTCACCTCAGGTTTCGTGCCCACTGAGTGGCAGAGCTACAGTTATCCCAATCCACAAGGGGGGATCCACCTTGGATCCCGGAAACTACCGTCCCATCAGTCTGACGAGCCTTATCTGCAAGGCCATGGAGCGTATTATCATGGAACTTATAAACAAAGACATTGGCAACCTTCAAACACTGGACCCCACCCAGTTTGGGTTTGTGAAGGGCCGATCTTGTCTCCTGAACCTGATTGACTTCTTTGAATCAGTCTCCAGAGCCATGGACAAGGGTAAGGTGGTCCACACAGCCTATCTAGACCTTGCCAAGGCCTTTGACACCATCCCCCACTCTGGAATCATAGATAAACTTACTAAGTTGGGCATTAATCCCTATGTCACCCAATGGGTTGTTAAATGGCTTACTGATAGAACCCACACTGTAAAAGTAGCCGACTCCAAATCCAGCTCCAGACAAGGGACAAGTGGAGTACCTCAGGGTTCAGTCCTGGGGCCGCTCTTGTTTGGCATCTACTTCTCTGAAGTACAGGTCAACACTAAGGGACTCTGGCTAACAAAGTTTGCAGATGACTGCAAACTGGGAGCCATTATTGAATCCCAAATGATGTGGATACTCTACAAAAGGGCCTTACAGAAACAGATGCTTGGTGCCAGAGCCATGGGCTCAAGCTCAATGCCAAGAAATGTATTGTTATCCCCTTTGGGAAAAAACATGTATCCATGAATTACCATATAGGTGGCAGTACACTAAACACAGAAAGTGTGATAAGAGACTTAGGGACACAGGTGGACAGTGGTCTCACCTTCGATAACCACATCGCCACAACAGTCAGGAAATCCTTCTATGTGGCACACCTCATCACGAAGGGCTTTTCATCCAGAAAAAAGGAGGTCATTGTCCCACTGTACTCATCTCTCATTAGACCCATTATAGAATACAACACCCCATTTTGTATGTACCTCTCAAGACATCTGCAACAACTGGAAAGGCCTCAGAAATACCTCACTGAAAGAATCACAGGCCTAAAGCAGATGCCCTACGCTGACCGCCTTAAAAAAACTCCAGATATACTCTGTCGCATATCGTCTACTCAGAGGCGATCTCTGCTTAACATACAAGGCCATGTCAAACCCAGAGCTGTTGGACATGCTACACTTAAAGAAATCCCAATCCCTCAGAGCTACACGCTCACAATAAACAAAACATGCTGGAGGGATAGGTTCCTGACCCAGAGACTCCCCAGACTCTGGAATAGATTGCCCATACATGTCAAGCAGAATGCCTCTTTGGACCTCTTCAAGAGGAACCTCGACGATTGGATGGGAGAAAGGAAATTCACCCCAGGGATCACGTCAGTCGCCCTGCTAGACAGGGGTCCAGGAAAGTAAATAATGTGGGAAGAAATAGCCAGGGAATTGTTATGGCTAGGCTTGTATAGGCCCTAGGGCTGATAGCCTAGTACCAACCTATGAACCTATGAACCTAATCTGTAGTAGTTAACTTCATTTGTGCAGCAACCTGTGGGAATCGGATCCGACTTGGGATCCGAGCCAGCAGTTTTCAACAGCTTAGATCTGAGCTCCAAGCTCCTCCCCCTACCCATAATCTCCTGCCAACCCTGACTGACCACAGATCTAGTTTGCCGCGGTTTAACCAACAGCAGCTCGATCTTGAGTTCCAGGCGTTAAGAGGTTCTTGTGAGAAAAAAATGTAACTTTCTTTCTTTTTTCTACCCTACTTGGTTGTGAGTGCTTTCAGGTCCCTTTTTGTCTAAAATCCTCCCTAGCTTATCTTTATATTTTTTGTAATTAACCTCCCCCTTCCCTCGTGGTTCCATTAGGGTTTGTGTGTGCGTGTTTGGGGCCTAACGTGTGTGTCTGTCTTTCTTAATTAAAATGTCTGAGACCCCAAAGCCCATTTTTTCTAAGTGCTCCGAGTGTGGCCATAAGCTGTCCCCGGCAGATGGCCACACTCGGTGCGTGCTGTGCCTTGGGGTTGAGCACTTCTCTTCTGGTTGTTCCATTTGTGCGACGTTCAACCCCAGGGCACTTAAGGACCGGAGGTCTAAGCTGATTCTGGCGGGTCTTTTGCCCCCAGATTCGGCTTCTACCTCCGGTCCTTCCGTGGCTCCCGCTGCGGCGGCTGCCACTCCTGCTTCCCTACCCCCGGCCGGGACTCAACCTCCCACCTTAGGCCCGGAGGAGAGGGAGGCTAGGAAAGAGAAAAAGAGGGAGAAGCACCACAAGCGGCGGTCCGAGGCCTCCGCTTCGGGCCCCCCCCCCCCACGGCTAAGCGGTCTTCTCCCTCCAGGACTTCTGGGTCTCCTCCTTCTCTGATCCAGTCTCCTTGCTTTTCACCGGGTCCTGAGGAGGAGGAGACCCGATCTCCCTCGAGGTCATCGAGGTGGCACTCCCGTCCCGCCTCGGTGGCCTCATCGAGATTGACCCAAAGCCTCACGGATGCAGATTTGGACCGGATGATGAGAAGATTCCTCCAGGCCCAACTGCAGATGGGAGTGCTCCTGCCTCCCCCCCCCTCTGGGGGGGGGAGCTTGACCCCCTTCTTTGCCCCGATAGCTCCTTCTCCGTTCCGCTTCCCGGGCTCGGAGTCTTCGGAGCCGGGCAGCCTTGGAGCCGGAGGTGTGTCAGTGCCGACGATAGTCTCGGGTACTTCAGCGCCGACTTTCCCCTCGAGTCTGTTGGGTCCATTTTCGTCAGATTCAAGCTCTCGGAGCCGAGGGCTGAGCTTCGGATCCGGGGGTATCAGTATGCCTTCGGCTCCATCCAGGTCGGAGCATGCTGGTCCCTTGGATCCGATCGCTTCGGCACCAGCCCCGATCCATCCGTCAGATCCGAGTGAGGGTCTGCTTTCGGATCCTAGAGAGAGCAGCTCTCCCTCGGCATTCGACGTGGTGGAGAGGGCTCTGTCGAGAGATTCCAGGCCCCCGGCCCTTGCCACGGCTCCACCCTGCACTCCTTCTCTGTTGGGCCCGACTTCCATCACCCGGCCCAAGGGAAAGCCTGCTTTGATGTCCCAGGTCGTTCCTTTGGAACAAGACGTTGCTGGTGAGACCTCCTCGGATAGCCCCCCGAGGAGGTTCCTCACAAGCGAAAGTGCAAGAGGAGGCACCTGGACTCCCCTGAGTCCTTGACTGAGGACACGGATTGGGTGGAAGGGGAAGGCTCCCCAAGAACACCTCCCGAAGATGTCTCTTTTGGTGACATCATGGAGATGCTCAGGATAAGGATGGTTGGTCTGCCCCAAAGCCTACCTCGGACGAATCCGTGTTCCTGGAGGCGTTTGAAGCAGGCCCGTCTACCTCTTGGGTGTCCCCTCCGGCCAACCCCCTGGTAGATTTGATTACTACCAGGGCATGGAAGGAGCCGGACACTGTGGAGCCAGTCCCCAAGCATCCGGACAAAATTCTTAGCCCCCCCTCCAAGTCCCATTGGAGTAAGGGTCCCTCTGTAGATGCCATGTTGGTGGCGGCGGCCACCAAGAGGGAACTAGCTCAGGAGAGTCCCTCGGTCCACCCCCCGAGCAAGGAGTCTCGGTCAATGGACCGTTTAGGGAAGCGGGTTTTTAGATCGGCTACCTTCTTTGTGAGGTCGCTGAACTACATGGCACATGTTCTTCGACTGCAGCGGGACCTTACCAAAGAGTACGCTGCGTCGCCCCCCCGAGTCCATGTCGGCGGAGGACAAACAGTTGCACTCCACCTGGATGGCCACGCTCCAATCTATATCGAACACCTCTATGCGGCTTCTGTCCCATGCCACGGAAGGAGCTGCTAGAGCCAGCGGAGCGGGCCTTGTCATGAGGCGTCAGGCCTGACTCCGTCACTGTGATTTCACTGAGCCCTTCAAGGTGTCTTTCGCTAATGCCCCTTTCGATGGTTCTGCCCTTTTTGGCAAAACCGTTCGCGATACTTTGGTCCAGAGCGAGAAGGACGGGAAGACGTTGTCTGCCGTCGGAGTCCGCTTCTCTGCTCCCCAGAGGTCCTTCTCCAAGAACCAAAAGGGACAGAAGATGATGTGGTTCCGGAAGTCGCAACAGTCCCGTCCCGCTCCGGACTCCCAGCCCTTCCGCGGCAGAGGAGGGCAGGGTGGACGCCACCCTAGAGGCAGAGGGGGCCCGAGGAACTTTGGATCCAGAGAACCTTTCTCGGACCAACCCATGCAACACCCCTGAGGGGTTGCCCGACTGCTCCACTCTGGAGGCAGTCGGGGGGGCGTTTCTCGAAGCACCTAGCAGCTTGGGAGTCCATCACGACAGACCGCTGGGTGCTTCGCATCATATCCAGAGGATATCAGATCCCCTTTTCTCTTTACTCACGCAGCCCCAGATTTTATTTTTATTTTATTTAACATTTGTTTTCCGGGAAAGTCTGACTAGGTTCCACAGAGCCTGTTTTCAGCAGAGGCCCGGGGAGAAATGCTCCAGCTGCATGTCTTTGGACATGTTACCATACCTCCCCGATGTCCCATCCGATCGGAGGGAGGCTGCAGCAATGGAAATCCAACAGTTGCTGGAAAAAAGATCCATCCAACACGTCCCACCAGACCAGTGCGGGTCGGGTTTTTACTCCAGGTTCTTCTTGGTGCCAAAAAAGATGGGGGACTTAAGACCAATCCTCTACCTCTCCCCCCTGAACCTGTCAGTAAACAAAGAGAAGTTCCGCATGGTCACCCTTCAATCCATTCTCCCCCTCTTGCGGGAGAACGACTGGATGTGCTCTATAGACCTCAAGGATGCGTACTACCACATTCTGATGGACAGGCGATCCAGAAGGTTCCTCTGCTTCCGGCTAGGAGCCAGACATTACCAATTCAGGGTCCTCCCCTTTGGTCTCACCACAGCCCCCAGGGTGTTCACCAAAGTGTTAGCGGTGATAGCGGCCCACCTTAGGCTCCAGGGAATTCAGGTTTTCCTATACCTGGACGACTGGCTCCTGACCGCCCCGACAAGGCATCTACTCTGCGCAGCCAGAAACTACTTTCTTCATCTAGCCCCCCAGCTGGGGATCACTATTAACATAGAGAAGTCGTCTCTTGCCCCGTCTCAGACCATAGACTTCATAGGGGCCAGATTAAACACAAACAAGCTCCTAGCCTTTTTGACCACGGACCGGCTACGAATCCTAAGGCTACATGTGCGGGCCATCATACAATCCTCAGCTCCTCCAGCGGAATTGGTCCTGAGGGCTCTAGATTCAATGGCAGCGGCAATCAATCTATTGCCAATGGCGCATTTGAAAATGAGGGTCTTACAATGGACCCTCCAAGTCCAGTGGTCCTTTCTTCATTATCCTCTCAGCCACCCAATTCCCCTCAGCAGGGCTTGCAAGAGGGCCCTCTTATGGTGGCTCCAATCTCCGGACCTCCAGGTAGGACGCCCCTTTTCTATGGCCCCTCCCCTAGCCACGGTGACCACGGACGCCTCTCGCCTCAGGTGGGGGAGGGGGGCATTGTTCGGTCAGGACAGTCCAAGGCACGTGGGACCTCACGGAGACTTCATTGCATATCAATGTCCTAGAGACGAGGGCAGTGCTGTTGGCGTTGCAAGCACTTCAGGACCTTCTTCCTGTAGGAACGATTGCGATTCAGACGGACAACATGTCTGTTGTCTGGTACATCAACAAACAAGGAGGAACTAGGTCTTACCCACTCTGTCGAGAGGCCATGAGGGTGTGGGAATGAGTGATCTCCACCAACCGTTTTCTCATAGCAACGCACATTCCGGGGCGGTCCAGCATCCTAGCGGACAGACTAAGTCACACCATCCTGTTACCATACGAGTGGTCTCTGAATCTCAAGGTAGCGAATCGGATTTTCGCCGAATGGGGTCAACCCTGTTGCTATCTCTTTGCCTCTCCCTCGGACACAAAATGTTACGACTACTTCGCTCTCATTCCCCCTCCTGGGGAATCTCCGAGAGACGCTCTGGTGCATGCTTGGCCTCCCGGTCTACTTTATGCTTACCCTCCTCTTCCTCTGATGCTAAAGTTTCTGCAGAAAGCTAGTCTGTTGGGGAGCAGGATAATCCTCATTGCCCCATTCTGGCCTCGTCAAGCCTGGTTCCCTTACCTTTGGCCTCATCTGGTGAATCCTCCTTGGATTCTGGTCCCCTTCCGGATCTAATATCCCACCCCCTAGATCTCCCAGTCCCAAACCTAGACAATCTCAAGCTCACAGCTTGGCTGCTCCAGTTCCACTCGTAGCTAGGACTCCCGGTATCTCTTCCCCTGTTAAAGCTATCCTAGTAGCAGCGCACAAGCCTTCTACTAGAAAGATCTATAGTAGCAAATGGAAGCGTTTCTCCATTTGGGCAGAACGTCGAAATTTGGATCCTTTCACAGCTCCTTTGTCCGCTGTATTAGACTTCATGTCAGGGCTGTTTCATCAGGGGGCTAGCTCCTCCACAGTCAAGGTTCAACTAGCAGCTATCTCTCATTATCACGTGGGAAATAAACTGGGCCCTTTGATCACCACGAAATTGTGTAAGACCTTTCTGAAGGGCACCTTTCTGCTCAGACCTCCAGTGAAGGATGTAGTCCCTCCTTGGGATTTAACGCTGGTGCTTCAGGCCTTGACAGCTCCCCCGTTTGAGCCTGCAGCTTCAGTAGATCTTAAATTCTTGTCATGGAAAACTGCCTTTCTTGTCGCTATCACCTTGGCTCGAAGGGTCTCTGAACTACAAGCCCTCTGTGTAAAACCCCCATACTTGACTTTTCACAAGGATAGAGTTTACCTCAGGACCAATCCCTCTTTTCTTCCCAAGATTGCATCTGAGTCGAATATTAATCAGTCCATTAACCTACCAGTCTTTTTTCCTAATTACCAACAAAGGGGAATACAAATTACACTCACTGGATGTGCATAGACAACTTCGCTTCTACATCCACAGGACATCTGGTCATAGGTAATCTGACCAGTTGTTCGTCTCCTTTGCCAAATTTAACTTGGGTAAATCTGTGTCTAAAGTCACGCTGTCTAGATGGATTTCACAGTGTATCCTTTTAGCTTATGAAAGTTCTGGCAGGCCCACACCTCAGGGAGTCCATGCCCACTCTAATCGATCTATGTCTACCTCTGCGGCCTTCAGAGCTAGAGTCTCTTGGGATGATATTTGCTTGGCAGCCACTTGGGCCTCATCTCATACCTTTATCAATCACTATAAATGGGACATTATCTCCAGAGGGAGAGCATCCTTTGGCTCTGCAGTGCTCCAGAACATCCTTCCATGAAGGCCGCCTAAGGTTCAGGTAGCTGGGGACTCTGTCCCATAGGTTGCTGCACAAATGAAGTTAACTACTTCAGATTAAGAAGTTATGTACTCACCATAACATTCCATCTGAGTAGGTAAACTTCATTTGTCAGCAACCGTCCCTCCCTCCTGCCCCCTCACCTTCGGATGTTTTTTCATACTCAGGTTTACACGGTGTGTTACCTATGTTATATTTGAGAATAATTATCTTCAAGCAGTATCTGCTTTTGGGCAAACTCGATCTGAGGTCAGTCAGGGTTGGCAGGGGATTATGGGTAGGGGGAGGAGCTTGGAGCTCGGAACTAAGCTGTTGAAAACTGCCGGCTCGGATCCGAAGTCGGATCCGATTCCCATAGGTTACTGACAAATGAAGTTTACCTACTCAGATGGAACGTTATGGTGAGTACATAACTTCTTATTTTTGGTCACTATTACTTCTGCCAGACGTATTTATGAACTTTAAGCTTTATGTATCAAGAGTCCATACTCGATTTTTCATAGAGATAGATTGTCTCTGAGAACTAATCCGTCATTTCTGCCTAAAGTGATCTCTGAAATGTCCATTAATCAAGCCATTGAATTGCCAGTTTTTTTTTTTCCCAGTCATTCAAACAGAGGAGAGTATTGCCTACATACCCTAGATATACACAGGCAAATCCATTTTTACTTAAACAGGACAAAACCCTTTCATAAATCTGACCAGTTATTTTTGGCCTTTTCTGGACCTAGATTAGGATCTGCTGTTGCTAAGTTCACATTAGCTAGATGGTTGAAGGACTATGTGATCTGTATTTATAGACAATGTAGTATCTCGTTGCCTACTACCATAAAAGCTCATTCAATAATTTTGGTGGCAACTTCTGCTGCCTTCCATGCCAGAGCTTCTTTATATGACATCTGTGCAGCTGCAACTTGGGCTATGCCTCATACCTTCATCAATCATTACAAATTGGATTTGGCCTCCAAGGGAAGAGCATCTTTCGGTTCTATGGTGCTTAGGAATATCCTTCCATGAGAGCCTCCCAGGAATAGAGGTAGCTGGGGACTCTGTCCCGTGCGTAAGGAATGAACAAGGATTAACAATATCAGATAAAGAAGTTAAGTCTTACCATAATGTTCCATCTGTATTGTTGATCCTCGTTCAGTCATTACGATCCTCCCTCTTTCCCCCTCCTGTGGTTTCTAGTGGATCTCACCATCTGGTTCTCTTAGGTTATTTGACCAGAGGTAGCCTCTACCTTCTTTGACTTGCAAACTCAATCTGAGGTAACAGGGAGAGGGGGATTGTGGGTAAGAGTTTAGCTTGAGAGCTTGAAGCTGATGTGAGCTTGGAAAATGGCCGGCTCGGTTCCGAGCTCGGAACCGATACCCATGTGTAATGACTGAACGAGGATCAACAATACAGATGGAACGTTATGGTAAGACATAACTTCTTCTTTCCTTTTGTCTCTGAAGTGTCTAAACATGCTTTAAGGAGTGCCATGAAAGGGGCCATTACTGTTTCTAGGAATGCAGCAACGTAGGTGATAAGGAGGTGTGCTTGGTTGCACACTCAAAACTTTTTTGATGTAATAGAAAATGAGATTATGATTGCAACGCTTGACTCTGATTGTGTGTTTGGTACAGCAGCTAATCAGATCCTTAAACACTAGGATGACACAGGTAAATTGATGCAAGGGGTGTAGAAAATGTTCCATATTCCCAAGTTTTCCTGCATTAAGCAAGATGATTTTCATTGGCCCAACAAGCAGAAGTCCCAACTGACCAAAAAACAAGACTCCAAAAGGAAATGGCAGGATGAGAACTCTGCCAAACCTAACAAGAGGGTCTTTTCAAAAAAAGAAAAGGGTAACCCCCATTCAAACCTGTGACTATGCCAAGGCATGGCACCTATCTTTCCCATGTCCCCCTCTGGATGTCCCATCTTGAAAGTTAGCTTTTAGAAAGGTGGCCTAGCTGTCAGTGGTTTCTGACAAATGGATGATGTGAAGTTGTTCTATCTTGCCGTTCATTCTTACAGATGGGTTCGGAGCTGATTCTCTGCTCCGAGTCGGCCAGCTACAAAGCTCGAAGTCTTCAGACAGTTTGAGGCCAAGTCCCTATCCCATGATGCACCTTGATCTACCTCAGATCTAGTTTGCCACTGCAACGGATCGGAGGTTTCCTCTCAGCTCGGGCCAGTATAGTTTTTCTTCTATAGATATTTCCTGTATTTTACATTAGTGTAGTTTAGGTTTTCATAACAATTAGATATTCTATATTACTTAGCATTCTCTGAACTCTTTATAGCATTTTAAGGCCGTTATTTTATTAGGCCTTTACTATCTCCCTTCCCTTTCTGGTGTGCCTTTTTAGTAGAGCAGAAGTGCTCATAAATCTAGTAATCATAGTTATAACAGAGTGTTATTAGTGCTAGTAGTTAGACTTTATTTTTCACTGAAACAATTCTATCCCTCGCCAACCAACTATCCCCTAGTACCACTTGCCCTACCACAACATCTACCAATAATCCCCCCCCCCCCATTTCATCTTCAGGATGTGCCCACTTCTCTTATCTGTAACCTCCTTCAGAAACTTAAACCCGCCACACTCTCTGCAGATCTACTACCTGCAGAATACCTGCAGCAAAGGTTATAGCCCACCCCATATCCATCTTCATTAACAGAACTATTTCTGAAGGAACTATCCCCTTAATATGGAAAATCTCTCACATCATCCCCCTGCACAATGGTGGTAACTCCAATGAGTTTTCTAACTATAGGCCCATTGCCATACTATCCCCTTTGGCAAAAATAATGGAGAAATGTACTCATTTACAATTGCTAACACACCTACTTGAGAACAATTTACTAGCCACATGTCAACATGGGTTTAGACCATTTCACAGCACCACCTCTGCTCTCTTATCCTTTACTGACTGCATTAAAAGCAATTGCAACAGTGGCACTCTATCCTCAGCCCCTTTTATAGATCTGTCAAAAGCATTTGACATGGTTAACCACAACCTCCTTATAAACACACTTAAAAACTTGTCATTGGATGCTCTTGTTATACAGTAGTTCCGATCATAGTTAGATAATAGGCAAAAGGCTGTACTATGAGATAATTCCTTATCTCCCCACCTCCCAGTCACCCTAGGTGTCCCTCAAGGATCCATTCTGGGCCCTTTACTCTTCTCCATCTTTACTAATGACCTCCATTCAGTTATTCCACAAGCTGTCTGTATCCAATACGTGGATAACTCCACACTCATATGCTCTGCTAATTCCCCATCAGAACTTCAGTCACTAACCTAAAAGACCCTTAGCACAGTTGAAAATTGGCTCCTACATAGGTGTCTTATCTTAAACCCGAAAAAAACAAAAATGTTACTATTCACCCCCACCCGCAGAACCTCCCCACTTAACTTTACTGTCACCTCAAATAATGGTACTATAATAGCTCCTGAGCAAACCACTAAACTTCTCGGAGTACTAATAGATAATAACCTGTCTTACAAACCACACTTTAACACCACCATAAAAACAGTCAGTAAGAAACTAGGTTCCCTCTACAGGATCAAATCCTTTCTGACTCCTCCAGCTAGGGTCACCATTGCCCGCATCCACCTTATCTCTACCCCTACTCTATACCTCCCCGATCTATACCAAAATAAGCAAAGGCAGTCTGAGCAAACTCTCCTCCTCCCAACAACAATATTGCCAGATTTGCAGCTGGGTTCTCCTATAGAATCCATCACTGTGGCAATCTAAATCAGCTAGGATGGTTAGAATTGCCAAATCTTATACTTTTCAAACAAAATCTTATACTTTTCAAACAACTAATTGTAGCCCATAAGATCCTGCATCATCCTAACAATACACCCATACTTACTTCCCTAATCACTCCCTACAACAATCTCAAAACCCTACACTCATCTAACAAACTACTTGTACACATAGCTAAATCCAGTAATTCAGCTGGTGACACACTGTTCTCTAATACAGTAGGTAAAACCTGGAACAGTCTCCCATGTCAACTAACCTCCCTATCCTCCGTTTACCTATTTAAAAGCAAGCTCAAACCCTGCCTTAAATCAGTCTGGCTATGCCCCTGTGTTAACCCAGACTAACCACCTATGCTTTCCTCGACACCCCTGACTCTAACCCTCTTTGAGCATTATCTTGTGCTAACTCTCTGATATTACTGTGTGGATCCTTTCAGAGGATTTTTTCCTCATGTAAATATGTATATACAGAAAAATGGCATCAAATACTGTACTCTTGTTAGACTGAATAGTAAAACTGTAACATTGTTCTTTGCTAAGGAATATCCAAACCAATTAACACTACTGTTTTCGTTTGAAACTTATGTGTGACTTTAGAATCTATAGTGTCTCTTAATATAGATTACATAAAGGGGTGTTCATATCAGGTATTCCCTCCTGGAATGCTAAATCGTACTTACGCAGTCTGTAACTAATCACTGTAATGTACCAATGTTTATTGTAATTACCATTGTAATGTACCAATTTCTATTGTAATTACCATTGTAATGTACCAATGTCTATTGTAATTACCATTGTAATGTACCAATGTCTGTTGTAATTACCATTGTAATGTACCAGTGCCTGTTGTAATTACCATTGTAATGTACCAATGTCTGTTGTAATTACCATTGTAATGTACCAATGTCTATTGTAATTACCATTGTAATGTACCAATGTCTATTGTAAGTACCATTGTAATGTACCAATGTCTATTGTAATTACCATTGTAATGTACCAATGTCTATTGTAATTACCATTGCTCTTGCTATTTTGCTGCTTGTGGAACTTTTCTCCCCGGGCCTCCACTGAAAATGGACATATATCCAGCTGGACTATCCCAGTCAACAAATGTAAAATAAAAATAAAATAAATTTATAGAGCCCGTTTTGTTTTTAGGGCTAATTACTGTTTAACATAGTGGTGTGCTAATTGAGATTTTTTCAACTCTTTATAATTAGACTCTTTGTCTTTATAGAGCCCATTTGTTTTAAGGGCTAATTACTGTTAAATATGTGTGTGTGTGTGTGTTGACTTTGATAGATTTTTCACTTGTGTGTGTAGTTTGATACTCTTGACAGCAAATTTTTCTTGTGTGCATTTGCATTATGGCTGATCAGGATAAGGAAAAACAAAAATGTCCAAACCATGGACTAAAAATGTCTGTGACTGATAGTCATGTCAATTGTGTTTACTGTCTGGGTGCTTTGCATTTGCAAGAGAGTTGCTCCATCTGCCATTCTTTCAGTAGTAGTGTCCTACATGAAAGAAAAAGAAAGCTAATTGACCAAGGACTTTTAAAATCATCTTTCCAAGAAGCTTTGGGTGACCATGACAAAATTATCAAATCTCCAAAATCTTCTAAGTCTTCTTCGGAGCAGAGAGCCTTGGATCCATCATCATCAAAAAAATTATCGACGGCTCCACAGTCTTTGGAGCCGAGCGTCTTTTCATTTTAGAGCCAGTCCCCAGTCTTGGAATTGGTCTCTGCAGTACTAAAGTCACCAATCCTACAGTCGGTGTCACCTTCGATCCATTCATCTCGGTCCTCGATAAGCCTATCTGAGTTGAATGTGGACCGTGTGGTGCAGAAGTTGTTACAGGTACTGGGGTTTGCCAAATATTTATCTCCTCTGACCCAAGTATTTTCAGAACCAAAAACTATTCCCCCATCCACTTCTTTTCCTTTCTCCGAGCCATACCAGTCCTTCGGGGCCGGAGGAGTTGGAACCGATGATTGTGAAGCCTTCGGAACCGATGCATGTTCCAGTGCCATCGATTCAGATTACTCAGACTTCCTCAGTGCCCATCACGGAGTCTAGGAGCTGACACTCGCCGGTCAGGTCTGGGGAGGATAGTCAGACTGATCTTTCGGTTTCGACTTTGCCTCTTTGGGCTTCGGATCGGATGAGTTCAGCTCCTACCTCTGCATCAGAGCCCACTGTTCCGGTGGTGACGGAATCATCTGTTTCTTCGGATCCGGAGGTTCTCTCCCACCGGAGCAGGAGTGCTTTTGAGGTCATGAGGAGAGTAATGTCTCGCAGGACTTCAACGATTTCAGGACCAACAAACTATTCCCTAAATGCGCTTGTGTCTACTTCTGCATCACAGATCCCTTTGAAACGTAGAGACCCTGAGCCTCAGGAGGCCCCACTGGGTGGAGGCTTTGCATAGTGGTAGTATTATATCCTAAGAAGGGTGGTCCCTGCTTTTCCGAGACCTCACCAGAAACTCCCACTGATGAGGTTCCCAGGAAGAGAATTTGCAAGAGGAAGCATCTAGACTCCCCGCAGGAGTCTTATCACATCTGACACCGACTTGGATGAATCAGAAGGGTCCCCACGGTCCCCCTCTGAAGATATCTCATTTGCAGATACCTTGCAAATTCTTTTTTTCCAAGATGGTGGTCGTCTGGACTGTACCCTCTCCATAGAGCTCCCGTCAAATCTACTAATGATTTAGGAGTTTCAACGCTATGCAAATGCCATTCCTTCTAAATTTTGCAAAGAACTAACTGAACAATCTCTCGACATCAAAATCGGAGGCTTGTGTCATTTATCTAACCAAAAAGGTGCTTTTTTATCTCTGCTGCATCTCTGTTCCCGGACACGCGTATCCAAGGGGCCTTCGAACCATCTAATCCACATCGTTACACTTCGCAACTGGACTATGGCTGACAACTCAGAGACTATGTAAACACAATCTTCCAAAGCAAAAATATCTACAATACTATCTCCAGAAAAGGACGTTAGTTCCAAAAGGCAAAGAGTAAATAAACAAACAACAGAACCAAACAAAACAAATGCCAAAAATAAACCAGACACTAATTTCCACATGGATGAATTAAAATCTGCACTTCAACCTATCCATGCAGCCATACAAGGTTTCTCTGAACAACTCGCAAATTTTGGTAAATCCATTAACCAGATAACAGAAAGAATTGACACTCTTGAACACAGTAACAAGGCTAATGAAATTCAAATTCAGTCTCTTGCAGAAGATTTGCGCGCCAAAACCAACATAACGGACCTGCAATCTAAAGTTATTGACCTGGAAGCCAGAAGCCGCCGCAATAACATACTAATTAGGGGTCTTCCAGAGTCCTACGACAATCAAGATCTGCTATCAATAACCAAACAAATCTTTTTAGCTTTACTGGGTCCAGAGAATAAGTCAGATAGCTTAATTGTGGAGAGAGCGCATAGAGCAATGCACAGACGTCAAGATGCTACTACCCCTCGTCAAATATACACCAAATTGCTTAACTACCAAGACACGCAAAATATTTTGTTATCAGCGAAGAAACAAAGATTTTTCACGTGGAACAAACACAAACTTACCTTCTCCCAAGACTTACCATATCAAATCAAAACACTCAGACAAAACTTGGCCCCGTTCTGTGCTGATCTGATAAAAAAAAAACATTCAATTTCAAATGCGCTATCCAAATTCTTTGATATTTTCTCACAATGACAAGAAATATATGGTTAATACCCCCAAGCGGCTTTCCTTAAAGCCTTTAACAGCACTCCGACTACATGAATACCTCTTAAATACAGCAACCTTTCCTGGTTTCACATAAACTGTGTGTATTGGACCTGTGATTGTGTTAATACGTAAAACGGATATGTGGAAGCTATATATACCCTCGAACGTAAAGGAAAATAATGACTTTTAGTTTTACACCAACTCACCGGCTCTAAATTGTTTAGCTTATATCCCAAAATCCTTCGTTCAATACCCCAAGCGGAACCATAATTTCTCGAGCCATATGACCCGAAGGGGCACAATTAGCTGGTGACTTCCTGTGGATTCCTTGCACGCTGATGTATATTCGAGCTCAAAAGGACATCATCTAAAAATACATTAACTACTATTACGTTGTTTGTCTTGTTTTGCGCTTATCTAAGCATGTCCTGCATGGTGTAACACACCTTTCTGCTAAGATACTGGAAGCCTTGTATTAGAGTACTATCGTACCATGCTGGCTGAGCCTATTCAGGCATTCGAAGAGCCAGCTCCGAATGCAGCCTAGTTAATCGTAGGTGGTTTATTGTGGGATGGAAAAGGCTGACCTAGAACTACATCTTTTCACATGAATCTATTCAGAGAAGCAAGCGTGATGAGTTTTTTATCTTTTCTCTCTCAATCTTTTTATAATTCCCCTAAGTTAAATGTAACTACCTTCACATCTTTAATCTGAATACTTACTCTATATTGTTGACTACTGACATTAAACTGTGCATGCTATAGGTAGAAAATCTTTTAGTCAGCTAATCACTAGATAGCCAACAACTAGTCCTTATCTAATACAATCTCTACTATTCTAACGCTCTAACAACTAACGCTTTACTGACACCGGATAAAGCAGTTAAATTACCTAGATATACCCTTTACAAAGTTAATCTGATATCAATCTTTCTATCTTCATCAATAATATTGCCTCACAAGCTACCCGGATTGATTTCTCACACAGTCTCTCTTGTTATTTGCCAAGAGAAACCACAATTACTTCTTTCATCCTCTTCAGCTTTCTGCTCACAAATTTGTAATATTATCATCCATTACCTGAGCCTTTGCTTAACTACTATTGATACTTGGATGCCTGTATACACTATATCTCTAACTCCCTGCTCTCTATTTTGATGCTCTTGGAGATTTGGTTACAGAGTTATAGTATGACCTATCTATGGTTATGGATAGTTTTGTATATATGTACAGTGTTACTTACCTTACTTATAGTCCTTTTTAGGACTATGTACAAGTCAATTTTACATTATCTATGTATGTTCTTAAATAAGTTCATTAGTAACTTGTTATACTACTATACTTGTATTCTTTCACTTGTTGGTTATGGGTGGATAGGCACTGGGGTAGTTTTGAAGGAATACTGTGCTACCACTGCTGTTAATGTTAATAATTTCTGTAATTCTCTTATCTTACATAATCTATTGACATGGTCTCGAAATTATCCCAAACTTCTAAACTCAAGGTTTACTAAACTTCAAACTCACAGCCTCCTTATGAATGGCTTATATGATGCTATACATTGACTCTTGGAATGTTAGAGGGCTACAGAACAAGTCCAAAAAATCACTCCTCTTTCACCTTCTATTTAAATCCCAGGCAGTTATATGTTACCTACAAGAAACTCATATGATTGAAAGTGATTGGCACAAAGAGGGGAAAAAAATGGATTAAAAGCATTGTCTCTGCTGGCAATAATTCCAACTCTAAAGGAGTGGCCATTATAATTAAAAATAGTTTCCAGGGGACTATTATAGAGGAGAAATCTGACAAAGATGGCAGATGGTGTTACTTCACCTCTCTACTCAATAATTTTAATAAGCCAATCCTTTTCTTCAATGTTTATGGTCCATGCTCCCAACAACATATATTCATCTTACAGATATATAATATCCTTTCTAGCTTTCACGACCATTATATCATAATAGGAGGTGACTGGAATGCAGTTATAGATCCTAATACAGATCGCACGGGTAAATCTCCTTCATATAATCTCCAAGCTTCTCTAGCTTTAGAGGAAATGATGCTCAACTTCAGTCTTATTGATCCCATATCTTTCAGCCAAATCCTAACCAAAGATGAAATGTATACATATTACTCGAGATGCTACAATACATTGTCACGATTAGACTTCTTCCTAATATCTGATCCTCTCTCGTGCTACAAAACCAACTTTTTCTTAGAACCTAGGTTCTTTTCTGATCATTCAAGAATATCACTCAAGATCAATCTTAATCCCAATCTATCACCCATGCCCCGTTGTAATAACTGGACATTAAACATCAACTTACTCTCCAATAAAGATGTAACTCAATTAATCACAGAAACATTATCAGACCTTAATTCTAATCTACAATCACATATCCCACTAGACATTCAATGGGCAGCTTGTAAAGCCTACCAGAGAGGCCTTCTCATTAACAAAGCTTCCTACTTCAAAAAACTTCATAAAGATAAAGAATCCAACCTTATCTTGAAGATTTCTGACCTAGAAAAGCAACTCAGGCTTAATCCAGGCTCCAATACGTATAAAGATTTATCCAACTCAAAGAAAGAACTTCTACAACTCCATACACAAAACCATTCTTTATCTGAACAAAAACTTTTAGCAACTTACTCAGAATGGTCGCAGGTTCCCTCCAAAACATTAGCGAGAATAATAAAAAATAATCTGACAGCTCCTAAAATCACAATCTTACACTTTCAAAACAAAATCTATAAATCAGATTCAGAAATAATACAACTATTCACATCTTTATACTCAGAGGTGTACTCTAGGAAAGAAGATCTATCTACTAATAAATATATGGATTGCTTTCTGAACTCCATTAATTTTCCTTCTTTAAATGAATCCACACATTATATGCTTTCTGCTCCCTTGAATATTCAGGAAATCTTGGATACTATTGCCAATCTCAAGACAGGTAAATCTCCTGGTCCAGATGGCTTTACATCTGAATTCTTTAAAATCTTTAATGTACTAATATCCCCTATTCTCTTGAAGGTATTCAACCACATAATAAAAAACGGTATATCGGATTTACATTGGAATACATCGAAAACTATTCTAATCCCGAAAAATAACAAAGATAAAACTGACCCCCATAACTACCGTCCCATTTCATTAATTAATATAGATATTAAGATATTGGCATCTCTTCTAGCAAAAAGGCTGAAGAAAGTTATGCCCTCTTTAATCTCCATGGAACAGGCTGGATTTATGTCTTGTAGACACTCATGGGATAATACACTAACATTAGACTCTCTAATTCATCTCACCAAAAAGGAGAAAAACCCGATATATGCATTAATTCTAGATGCGTCTAAAGCCTTTGACAGGGTAAATTGGAATTTTCTATTCCATACTATGTCCCATCTCAACATTCCTAGCCCCTTCTCTGATATGATTAAAGTCCTATATAATAACACATACACCCATTTATGGATCAACAAAAACCTTTCCAAACCCTTAAAGATCACAAATGGCACAACACAAGGTTGTCCCTTATCCCCTTTTCTTTTCAACATATTTATAGAACCATTCTTTCTGTATGCTGCTCAAAATACCTTCCACACGATTCCTAGAATCCTAAATACAAAAGTTATACTATCGGCCTTTGCAGACGACCTAAACCTTTACTTTCAATTTCCTAATACTGATCTTACCAAAATAATTAACTCTATTGACATGTTTTCTAAGGCTTCAGACTACCAGATTAACTTGAAGAAATCACACATCTTCCCTATAAACCGTATAGGGCATAAACCTAACTACTTCCCTGACTCTCACTTTCAGACGACCTATGATACTAAATATCTTGGAGTTCACTTTGCCCATAATCAATTATCCATGTTTCAAAACAATATGCTTAAAACTTGGACAAGAATACTCCAGGATTTACACAGATGGAAACTATTGAACTTATCTCTTCTATCTAAATCTGTGATAATAAAGATGAATATACTGCCTAGACTTCTCTTTCAATTTAATGCCTCAGATCAGATAGTATCTAAATCTTTCCTATCAACCATTAATAAGGAATTAGCCAAATTCATTTGGTATCCCAAATCAGTCAGAATTTCATACTCTAGATTAATATCTCCCAAAAATAGGGGCGGCCTTAGTTTGCCAGATTTCCAGCTTTATTATACAATCATTTGTGCTAATAGAGTTTTGTTCATCTCAAAACTCAATCAGGAAGACTACAACTCCTATCCTACCTGGGCCAAGTTATGGTACCAACACAGTCTAACCAATAAAATAAACCCTGCCGCTCTCCCCTTTCTTTCGTCGGATGTCCTTTGCAGTTCTAAATTATCCATAAATTTAAAACATAAAATCAGATCCCTTCAAAATCTACTAAAACTTGTCAAACTAGACAATGTTTTTTCCTTACTCCAACCTCTTCACTTAAACCCAAATATCAAAATAAATAATATGTCAATTAATCTTTCCAACTTCCCTCTTATTAAAAATATTACGGTCTGGGATATTTTTAAACACTGTAATGTTTCGCTCACTAATCTTCGTAAAATCCTCAAACTTAACAACAAATATATAACTATTCTCCGACAATTACGAGAATTGGTAACTTCAAAATTCATACATCTTACAGTTAACAGTCAAGATATCACCAAGTCAGAGACAATTATTCAAACCCTGTTGAGTTCGGAGAATATGCTCTCAAAATCCTATAAACTCCTATCCTCCATAATACATGATTCGTCTTGTCTTTTCTCTAACTATTGGGACAATTACAACTCTCATCTGTCAGAGAAACAAAAACTCTCTGCTATAAAAAACACCTTAGATTTCTCCCCTTTTAAAAAACTCTTTTACACCCAACTAATGATCAATAACAACGCATACTACACTCCTTACAATTTAAATAAATTTGATTCAAAAAAATCCCTGTCCTGTCCTTGCTGCTCCACTCCTAAAGCAGACCTATTTCATATACTTTGGTCCTGCAACCACACTCATAAACTTTGGTCTTCCCTGAAAGTCCGTCTCGAGAAAATGGGCTACCATAAATCTACCCTGTCCTGGGAAATAGCAATTCTCCATATTCCTACTACTAATCTTTCCAAGTTTGATATACATATATTGATTATTCTATGCTCGCTTATGAAATTATATATCACTAAAAATTGGACAAATCGTAGTAAACTCTGTTGGAAAAACTTTAAAGACTTGGCGCTCACGCATATTTCTGCTCAGAAACTTATGAAAGGCCCCAAGAAAGTTGCCCTCTTCAAAAAAGTTTGGGATAAAGCTCTTGACCTCATTCTTAGTGAATAACAGCCCTATAACCCTTGATTTGTTTTGAGATGTATAGTATACCCCATCTTCATTTTATCTTCATTTTACTTCTACTCTATTTTGGTAGCACTTTTTGTTAACTTCGTTACTATGTTGTAAATATTGTATATAATTTGTTAGATTTTGTCTTAAGTTCAGCCTTTATGCTTATACCTTATATATTAACTTCACACTACTAGCTGTATACTTGTTTGTTATTATATTGCTCAAACAAATAAAAAGTTTTTGGGAAAAAAAAAAAAGATACCTTGCAAATTCTAAAGCAGAGGGGTGGCTGGAAGCCCACCAACCCTACTGAGGATGAGCCCAGTCCTCCTGAAAGCTTTTGGGTCTCAGCCCTCCACCTCTTGGGTGTCTCCGCCCTTCGATGAGTTTATGGAGCTGGTCTCACGAAGGGCGTGGGAGTCTCCATACACCAAGGAGTCTGATGTTCTTCGTGTTTCACTGTTGCAGTTATTACATTTGGGTAATCTGCTAGCAGGTTGCTCTCATTCGACCTGATTAACAAAGTCTTGGGTACTGCGTCGGTTGCTGTCCCTTCATCCATGACGTCAGGTCGTCAGGGGTATAAAACATGCAGCCGATGCCATTGCATCAGTCTTTCTTGCCATGCGGTGCTCGAAGCAGAAGCAGTTCGCAAGTGCTGGTTGGCCGACTCCTGAAATTTTTGTTTTCGAGTTTCAGAACCGAAGTCTTCAACTAAAAGCTAAGTACCCCGTTGGGGAAACTTTTTCTTGCTCCTTACTGATGTCAGTAAAAGTTAATAATTGCATTACTTGTGGGAAGCAAATACCTCATAAGAATTTTCATTTGTACTGTATTCCTTGCCTAGGCCCTGACCACAACGTGCCTTGCTGTCGGTTTTGTGCTAAATTTAATCAACGCACGATAAAACTTCGGTATATTTTTGCTTCTGAATATTTTGGCTCAAGATTTAATTATCCAGAAATGTTGGCAGTTAGCAATCCAACTACTGTAATACCTAAAAAAAACGCAAGGAAAAAGACAGAGACAGACCGGCGAGGTCCAAAACTGATGACGACGCTTCTCCTAAGTCAGTCGTTAGTTCACCAGTACTCAGTGAGGCACTTTCACAGCCCCTGATACCTGCTACTTCTGATTCGCAGGCCTCTACTGAGACCCATTCGGAGTCCGGCATGCCGCGAGATGCTTCAGTTATGGAACCCACGGAAGTCTCTACCTTAGATGGGTCCAGAGCCGCTGTGCAGGCACCGGCTTCTGAGGGTGTTTTCAGGCCTACAGATTTGTATGTTTGACCGATGCCATCTTCAAAACTAAGGCCAAAATCTAAATATATGTATAAAAAACGACGCCTGGGCCACATGTGCAGGCCCCTATGCCTAAAAAACAAATGATCAAAATGTCTGAAGATTTAATTACTCTGATCAGGAGTAGCCAACCCCCTCCTTCTAAGAGGCCTAGGCAAGACATTGATTATGACTCTTCTGAACAGGATTCTATTTCTTCTGACTCTTCTAATGAACAGGATTTTGTCTATTCCTACTTATGAGGACTCTGATGCAGAAGATTCCATTCCTTCTGCTTCTCCCCCTGAGGATTTTTCTTTTGGGGAAACTTTAAATACAACAAAAACAAAAAAGAATCACTGTTCCGAAAACCAACCAAACAGTACTAAAACCAGAACAGATCAAAGAAGGCACAAATCCTTAACAGCACACTATGCTTTAATGAACAACGACTTTTCAGTCCATCAAAAGGGAAAATGCGTAAAGCGACTCTTCAGTCCACCAGTAAAACGCATCACATTAACGCAATTCAACACACACTGCATTTTCGTTTCGAAGAACTTCATCAGATGGAGACAAATGCATACCTAAAACACACCCAATTTATACACTTCAAATTAATTAAGACATTTAATTAAGACAGTCCTCCTATACATTTAAAGAGCTAAAACCTATAATGCATTCAGCAAATAAATAAGGTACATTTTAAAAAACGGATCAAATGCTTAATTCTCTAACTTAAAACAGCAATAATTTAATACTTGAGTATTAAAATATCATTAATAAAATAACTATCAGATGTATTCATTAATAAATTAAATAGTACTAAATAATACTAACACCATCCACTGTTCAAACTTCATAAAACTAAATAAGTCATAAATATTGAACATTTCAAACATATAATACCTAATATTGGGATGAACTATTTTCACCTACATATATAGATAGCCTAATATTATTTAAAAATCTAAAGCTTTGCTGATCTCAGCTTTAGCACAGGTGCCAAAGAGATGGCATCATTTAGCCCTGGGAATTTATTAGCATCCAAAAATAGTTTCCACAATAATTCTTTATATTCAATTGAAGTTTCCCATGGGCCACCCCTTACATCCTTTTCCACCACTTCCAGTACAAAAAAACTAAATTTTGCTTCATGGCAACTTAATTTGTGTCTGTACAAAGCATTATTGGTACATTTTATTTTAATCTCATAGTAATGCTCATATATTCTATTTTTTAACTTTCTTTCCGATTTTCCTATATAAAATGCATCACAATGGTCACACAACCCTAAATATACAATCCCGGAGGTATCACAATTAGCAAAATGTCTACTCTGTATCAACCTATCCCTAGTAGCGATAAAGATGGTATCCTTTGTACAGATATAGGGGCATTGGGAACATCTTCCACATTTGAATGTTCCTATTTTTCCTTCCCTAACTTTTTTCATATCATATTTGCCTTCTAATATGGTCTTTAAACTTTTGCCCCTTCTATATGTACATTTCAAAGGTTCTTCAAAGATACATTTAAGGTCTGATATCTGCCAAACCTATTCCATTCTTCTTAATTTTGGGTGCACTACCATTGTAATCCACTACAAAATTACCTGCGCCTTCATAAAAATTCTTATTGAGCTTTGTCTCATTCAAATCTCTTTTCACCCCTAAAATAGGTTTAAATTTATCATGTCTTGCTCCCCTGACCTCCCTCTCTATCATTTCTATGAGGTCATTGGGGTAGCCTCTATCTATAAACATATTATACAAAATAATACACTCATCATCAAAGTCACTCTCTCTAGTTGTCATACGGCTTCCTCTCACATATTGCCTTTACCTTTTTTCTGATGGTAGGGGTGTGCACTATTAAATGCCAAATACGAATTAGAGAATGTTTCCTTTCTAAAAATCTTTGAATAAAAGATATCATCACCCTTACCTATCGTGATATCTAAATAATTTAAGAAATTCCTATCCTTTTTATAAGTTAAAAATTCAGTGGATTCTGAAATATATTTAAAAAATTCTAAAAATTAATCTTCTGGACCAATCCATAAAAAACACATATCGTCCAGAAAGCGCTTATAAAACTTCCAATTGTGAGCATATTTTGAATTAATAATATATTTGTCCTCCCAGGCTGATAAAATAATATTAACATATGTGGGGGCACATCTTGCCCCCATCCCCACACCCTGAATTTGCTTAAAGAACTCTCCTTCATAGTGAATAAAATTATTGTTTAGCACTAAATCCATCAATGTTAAAATAAAATAAAAATCATTATTATTGAAACTACCATCTTTTATAAGAGCTTCTTCAAACCACATCATCCCTTCATCATGTGGTATAGATGAAAACAAATCCACTATGTCAATAGTAATAAAAATAATCTTTTCATCATAAATGTCTTGTGTTATATTTCGCAACAAATCCCAGGAATCTTTAATGGTCCCCTGCCCTCCTAATGATAGGGCCTTCAGTTTTACATCTAACCATTTAGCCAAAGGTGCAGTGACTGAGCCCTCTGATGTAACTATGGATCTCAATGGGGGATTTTCCACAGCTTTATGAACTTTTGGTACCCCAAAAATAGTGGGAACCTTAGGTTTTTCAACATGAAGGAACTTAAAAGTTTCAACATCTATTGAGCCTTCCAAAAGTAAATCATTTAATACCACGTATATCTTCCTATTGCCAATATTAATTTCATTAATGGAGGCTCTTACATATTTATCTGAATCACCCAATATTTCCATCATTTTAGCTTCATATAAAATGTTGTCCATAATAACAGAGCCTCTACCTTTATCTGGTTTCATGACTCTTACCGTGGTGTCCTCCCTTATATCCCGTAATAAACTGTATTCTTCCTTGGTAAGATTATATGTGATATTATTCTTTGAAAGCTCAACTCTAAGTTTGTTCTCCATTAAAACTTCAAAGTTTTTTAATTGTGGGTGTAAGGGTGGATTATACATACTCTTCCTTCTCAATATTACATCATTCTGACTAAATTTATTATGTCCCTGAAATAATAATTCCAAGTTTTTTTTCCTTAAAAATAATTTAAGGTCTATAAGAACTTTACTAATATCAGCCTTCACATTTGGGACAAATTTAAGACCTTTTGATAGAAGGGAGAAGTGCACTTTGTTTAATTCATAATTACTATAGTTATATATAGTATAGCCTTTATATTTGTTAATACAGCCTTGTGAGATTATAAGATCTGTATTGACAGAATTGCTTAACATATATTCTCCTATCCATTCCACTGCTGGAATTTTTTGTTGTTGTTGCCGTTGTTCTTGTTGCCCCTCACCCCCATATACCCACCATAATTGTAGTTTTTTTGCTGGTAATTTTTTATTCTCTCCGACCTTCTTAAAGGGGGGTATTCTGTCTGGTCATCCAAATCACCAAACACATCTCCTCTGTGCGGCATATATTCATAATATTCATTCTCTCTCCTATCTGGACCAAAACCATCCTGATTTCTATAAGAAAAATGTCTTGGTTTGGGGTAACTCACTTTATCCTTATATTCTTTAATATCTCTATCTAATTTCCTACTTTTTCTAATATACACTTTATTTATATTATTTTCAATCTTATGCAGAATTTCATAATACTGTTTCTGACCTTCCTCCACAGAAAATAACAAATCTTCTGTGATTTTCTGATTAATCATTTCAATTTTACTAAATAATGTCTTCATTTCCCTCTCATTTTCTCTTATAATTGCTTTTAAAATTTCAAAACCACAATTATCGAATATGTCTAGCAATTCATAATGAAACACACTTCCCTCTTTCACTTTGTTGGGGTATTTCAACACTCTCAAGCTCTTAGACACAATTTTTAATCGTAAACATTCTTTTAAGTATGCATTCTCCATTTCAAAATTTTTATATTTAAAAAGGACATCATCCAACAATTTAATATTGTAATCATACTTTAACTCATAATCTCCCACTTGCTGTGAGGGTATTTTATATTCTTTAAAACAGTATTGTTTTTGTAAAATACTTTTAAAGTCTGTTTTAAATCTCTCACCAGTCTATGTCCATCCAAAATATTATCTTCATCATTATTCATTCCAACACTCACAGCATTATCAGTCCTAAAAATCGATGGGACACCCGGGCTGGTATTTCCAGTCACAATACTTGTATGAGCTTTAGAAATCTTACTACGTACTGCTACCAAGGGTGCTCCTTTCGCGCCATTATCGCGTTTAGGTTTAGATAACATTTCCTGATTTCCAGGAACCCCAGGAGATGATGTCAGCAAAGGCTGACTCGCTGGCATCAATAATTCAATAAGCTGCGATAGTTGGTGGGATAACATGTCAATCCTTTCAAGTCCCCCCCCCCCCTTGCTGGGGAGCTAGCTTAGAATTTGTAGCCTCTTCTGATTCCATAATAAAACGCAACAAAAAAGAATCACTGTTCCGAAAACCAACCAAACAGTACTAAAACCAGAACAGATCGAAGAAGGCACAAATCCTTAACAGCACACTATGCTTTAATAAGCAACGACTTTTCAGTCCATCAAAAGGGAAAATACATAAAGCGACTCTTCAGCCCACCAATAAAACGCATCACATTAACGCAATTCAACACACACTGCATTTTCGTTTCAAAGAACTTCATCAGATGTAGAAAAAATGCATACCTAAAACACACCCAATTTATACACTGCAAATTAATTAAGACATTTAATTAAAACAGTCCTCCTATACATTTAGGGATTTTTTTCTTCTTTCTCAGCATAGGCCTTTGGCTATACCTCCTGTTCTAGACATTGAATAATGTTGAATGTTTCCATCATCATACATATATTTTTTTTATTTTTATTTTTTTTTTCTGGTTCTCTTTTTTCTGCTTTATTCAAAATGATGGTAATAACAATACTAACTAATTATACAATTATATAGGTTTTTTAGGGTTCTTGTACACAGACCTGAAGAAGTCTAGAAGGACAAAAGCGATCTTTGTTAACAATAGGTTATGAAAATAGAAACTGATTTTTACATGTAAAATGTATATGTATATGTTTATATATAATTTTTGATCACAAAATGATCTAAGGTTGATATATTTCCAGCCATGTAGTATATTGCCTTGTATAAAATCACAGACTTAATAATCTACTTAATAATTTGGTTAAATAAGATTTGCCATTAAAGTACATTAGGGCTATATATTATTATGAGAGCTACTAGGTAGGGCAGGACCAGCTCGAATGTCACACTGATGGGGGAAGGAATGTGAATTTAACATGTGTACCAATCAGTGGCGGCTGGTGACTTCAAATGAAAGGGGGGCTGCAGTAGACAGCTGAATGGGTGGGGTCAATGGGAAGGGGTGTGGCCAACTAGAAAGGGGAGGAGTTATGCTCAAAACCACAAAAAACTAACTAAATACACTGCCATGGGTGCCAAACCGTCATTATGAGAGTCCAATCAAGACAAAATAAAGTGTAGAAGAATACAAATATTTCAATGCATTGGCTGCATGACAGCTTACTTAATATCTAGATGGAAACAAAAAGGTTGTGAGGCATGAAAAATAAATTACTTTTTTAAATACATTAATGGAATGCCAGTCAAAATCAAGCAGCACTCAACTCAAACCACTTCTTGCACTGCAGTTCTAATTATAATTTATATTCATCTTTATTAAAGTACCAAGTAACATGCTGAAAGTAGAAATCTCTGATGGCCCCCACTTGTAAAAATGTTCCTTATCCAAAAAAAGACCTGCTGCCTGACATCTATCTACTTGTTTCATGGGGGAAACATGACCAAAGTAAAAAATGAAAAGCAAACAAGAAATAAGCTCAAGATACATTGCTTAAAAGGATTACTGTACAGATTATGGACCACACGATTGGCATTCTGTTTAGTTTACGGGTAAAGCCTGCAGAGATGACTGGAAGTCTCCAAGTGTAATGAGCTTCTTAAAATAATGTAATTCTGTCCTTTATTACAAATACTGTCATATGCATTTCAATACCCAAGGCTTATACATTATCTAGTTAAGTATTATCTACATGGCAACAACAGAAAGGCTTTCAATGTTGGCAATTCTTTTAACAGTATGCTTATTAAAGCTTACTTGCATCTTACAATCTCAGCCAGGCTTACCTGATGGTCATTAAAGTATTGCTGCTTAAACACAGAGCAACAGGCACTTTGAGTAATAAGCATAAATCAACAGTACAAAAAATATGACAGAAACCAGACCATTCTGCAAAAATCAAGGACAGATGAAAAGCCACTCTAGTACTTGTGTCTACCTTGGATGGGGGGATACCCTGCACATTTACACTGCATAACTACTCCTTGCCTTGCTTCGACACATCCAGAGTCACTACTTGGGGGAGTGGGGTGCAACAAGTATGTCACAATTTGAAATGTCTCTGGCTGACTGTGATGACCCTGACACATTTGTCATACCTCTCAACCTCAGAGCAAGAAATCTGGGCAAAGCCATACAAAGAAGTGGGACAAAGGCCCAAAAACAAGGACAATTTTTAAAAATATTGCTCTTATAAACTTAGAAAGATAATAGAATAGGTCTTGCATTAGTATGAATTTTCTGAATGGTATGAAATCTGAAACTCAGATGTCTGTCATTATTTTCTAACTTCAGACTTTAATGATTTGTCACTAATTTGCCAAAAAAAACACAATTTTATGAAAAATGGACCAAAAATGTGATGTAAAAATATAAAATAGCCACACAATACAGCTGGGAACCTGTCAAAAAAGGGACACTTTAATATTAGTACTGCTAACTTGAGCAGCTGACAAAATAAAAGAATCTACATGCATTTCTGAAATAAAAGTAATCTATAACTATGATTACAGTTATTTCTTAATTGTAAACCCTCCATGTTTTCTTCCAAAATTGCTATTTTGTGGAGGGATTATTAGGGGAAGAGCAACATTTTGAGCCAAAATCAGGGATAGTTGAGAGGTTTGGCTATGCCTAATTCTATAAAGCAATTTATTTGCATGTACCTCTCAACCTGTTAATGCAATAAATCTGGACAAGGCCAAATATATTGGGGGAACATATAAACAGTACTAAAAATTGCTCTTGTATAAACTGAGTCAGTTGATAGAACAACAAGTCTTACTTTAGCATGCATTGGTTATGAAGTCTGAAACTCAGTGTGTCATTATTTAGTGACTTAATTCCTAAATGATTTGCCACAAATTTTATGAGAAACAAACCAAAAATAAGAAGCAAAAATCTATTCATTCTTTGAAAATCTGGACAGTTGGGAGGTATAGTTCAGCTGGGGCTGTCGTTTGCCGCCCTTCCCCCTCACAAAATCATGGTCGAATGGAGCCTCCTCCTGCAGCCATTCCAATGATCCATTACTTGGCTATTTCACTCCATTTACCATAAACACTAATGTGCATACTGATTTACTTCTATGATGATTTGGACTTCATTTGAAAGTTTTATTTTGCATTTTACAGCACAAACACTAAGACATCTGCTAAACAAACTTAGCATTAAAACTTCTCTGCACTTGAAACTCACATTCATTGAAACAGCATTGAAACCCACATTCAAAGAAAATACATTTTACCAGTGGCAGATAAAGATCAATTCTGGGCTGTTTTCAAATCATAGGCCCCTTGCATATGAAACATACATGTGCTCTTTGATACACCTTCCTGTTGTTTTGAACATTTTTCTAGTAAACAATGAAACAAAATGCATGCACCAATAATGACAAAACTGCCCAATTCAGAACATTTCCATCATAAAAGTCTACTCAAACTTCTACAATCCACCATTATCAGTAAATATGCACAATTCTACAGTCCACCATTATCAGTAAATATGCACAATCTTTGAAGTAAAAAAGTCATCTAAATAATTCCACATTAAATAAATCTGTAACTAATGAAGAGGTTGCTCCCAGCAAAAACCTTTATATTTCATGGTTTCATCGAAAAATAAAGTGTCTGATGCCCCTGAGGAATAAATTGCCTATATTACATTAAAAATGATAAGCTAGTAATATTGCAATAGGAAATGGATGGCAAACAGATAACAGGCTCATAGTTAGTATCTTAACTTTTTCAGTACAGCAGCATTCACCCCGTGTGGGAGTAGAACCAACAACATTCTGCATCAAAAGCAAGTACACAACAACCTGTTGTGCTGTTAACATTGCAAGCTGATTTTCTATAAGCAACACTAAACTTCTCTTCCCCTGCAACTCTCAGCTCCTTGTAAAATCTACTCAATACTCATCTGCATCTCAACTTCGCAGCACAAGAAATCTGGAAAAAGCCAAATTTATTGGGGGGGGGGGACACATTAAACATTGCTTGTATAATCTTGGAAAGTTGTAGAAAATGCTGTGTTACCACCATACATTTTACTGCCGAGGTCCCTGTGCAAAAGAGTCAGAGCAACATACCACTATGCCAAATCACCTGCTTTGTGAAAGAAAAATGCTGTGATGTTCTTCATCTCACATTGCTGCAGTCCTTACACTTGGGCAGTCCGCTGTCCTCGGTCGGCCCGAATATCAAAGTATTAGGCTGACGTCGGTCAAGGCGCTTAAGACTGACATCAGGACGTCAGGGTACAAATGCGCATGACCGACGTCATATCCCCAGTCTTTTTTGCCGCATGGTCCGATGCAGAAGCAGCGTTGCAAGTGCCGTTCGGCGTTCTGAAATTTTTCGAATTCGGAGTTTCAGACCGAGTCAAAGTTGGCTAAGTACCCCGTTGGGGAATATTTTAGTTTTTTCTTGCCTCAGTGGTTTACCGGATGTCAGAAAAAGTAAATAACTGTATTTCTTGTGGGAAACAGATACCTCATAGGGACTATCATACTTTGTGTATTCCTTGTTTGGGGCCTGAGCACGACGTTGTTGGGTGTCGCTTTTGTGCTAGGTTCAATAAGCGCACTATTAAGCGAAGGTTAGATTGTGCCAGGTTGGTCTTCGGGAAGCGGTGCAACTATAATATGCCGTCGGATGCTCCGACGCCCGCTTCTTCGAAGAAGCGCAAAGACAAAGCAGCTAAACCCAGGCAGGAAGAGTCGTCCGTACCGGACGCCGGTTCTTTAGAGGCGTCAGTGGAATCGGTGGTTCCGCCGGAGGCTTCTCTGGAGTCCCAGGGGGAGACTTTAATATTGCAGGATGTGGCCTCTCAGGAGGCAGGTCAGGCTGAAGGGGCTTCTCAGGTTTCTGTACTCCCCTCTCTTCCTAGGGTGGTTAGGCCCTCTCCTTCTGTTTCCAAGGCTTCTCCCAGAGGCAGGCCAAGTTTAGCTTCTGTTGGTGTCACTCCTAGTTCATCAGGGTCTGTGCCCAAGAAGCACATGCTTAAAATGGCAGAGGATTTAATTACTTTGATTAGAGGTTCTTTGCCCCCTCCTGATAAGAGGCCTAGGGTGGAGCCAGAGTTGGGGAGTTTTGAGCAGGCTTCGGATGTTTCAGAGTCTTCGGCTGAAGACTTGCAGGAGTATTCTCCTTATTCTGATTCTGATGTAGATGATTCTACTCCTTCTGCTTCTCCTCCAGAGGATTTTTCTTTTTCAGAGACTCTTCATTCCCTGAGGGAACATTTTAAGTGGGAAGGTCAGGACTTCTCTGATTCCAGGAAAAGGCTTAGGAATTTTGCTTTTACCCCAGCATAGGCCTTTGGCTATACCACCTGTTCTGGATGTGGTGGAAGATGTGTTTGCAGAGGCTTCTCTTAATCCTGATTCTTTGCCTCCTGCTCCTGTTAAACGGGATAGGTATTACAGGGTGCCTGAGGCTCATAAATATCTTTATAAGAGTCCTAGGGCGGACCCAGAAACTGTTAGTCAGGGACCTAAGGGTGTCAAGGCCTCTGTTGTAAAAAATCCGGTTCCTCCAGATAAAGAGGCCAGAGCTTTGGATAGATGTGGAAAGAAAGTCTATACTTCTTCCACCTTAGCTATGAGGGCTTTGAATTGCCAGTTTCACATGTTGAAATATCAGAACTATCTTCTTTCTCAATTGAAGTCTAAGGTAGATGCTCTGGCGGAAGGCATTGAGTGTAAAGAATTACAAGATTTGGTACATGTCTCTGAACAGGTGGGTAAGCATTCTTTACAATGTGGTTTTGATGCTGTACAGGCCTCGTCTAGGGTGGCTGCCACTGGGTCAGTTCTTCGCAGGCACGCCTGGCTGAGGGATCAGAATTTATCTGACCATGTTAAAACAAGGATTTTGGATGCTCCTTTACAGTCTGATGTGTTGTTTGGTTCACCTGTGGAGTCAGTCTTGAAGAAAATGGAGGACAAGGCTAAATCTATGCAGGCTGTGAAAGATTTTTTGCAAGTCCAGCCTCCGAAGTTTAGTAGGAATTGGCCTGCTAAGGGGTGGACGTACCCTTCTTATGATTCACAGTCTAGGGGTAGATCTAGACGTGGTAGGGGCAGAGCTCACAGCTCCTTCAGACCTAGAACAGGGAGTTCACCTGCACAATCTTCGGGTGAGGGCAGGGGCCAGTCCTTTCGTAAACAGGCCCAATGACCTACCTTTTCAGCTGCCAGATCCTTCTTGCCTGGCAGCACCTTTGGGAGGAAGGTTGGCACTCTTCAAGGAAAATTGGAGTTTGATTACCCAAGACAGATGGGTATTGGATATCATACACCAAGGTTACAAGTTTTATTTCCATACCTTGCCTCCTTTCAAAGGCATGCCGGACGTTCCTCCTCAGCAAAGACTAGAGGCTCACAAACAGATTTCTCTGCTGCTTCAATTAGGGGCAATACAACCGGTCCCTCTGCCAGAAGTGGGCCTAGGATTTTATTCTCGCCTGTTCCTAGTACCAAAGAAGGGGAACACGTGGAGACCAATTTTGGATTTATCTATCCTCAACACTTATCTGGACATTCCCAAGTTCAAAATGTTGACGTTACAACAGCTTCTACCTCTGCTGGGCAAAGATCACTGGATGGTGACTCTGGATCTCAAGGAGGCTTACCTTCATGTTCCTATCAGGCTAAGTTGCAGGAAGTATCTACGCTGGCTGGGACTTCTCATTATCAGTTCTCTGCATTGCCCTTTGGCTTATCTACTGCCCAGAGTGTTCACGAAGGTTCTGGCTCCAGTGATAGCTTTCTTCAGGCTAAGAGGGATACAGATCTATCCTTATTTGGACGATTGCCTGATTCTGGCCCAAGGAAGGGACGAACTTCTTCTTCATTTACAATATGTGATAGCAGTGCTAAGATGCCTGGGGTATTCTGTGAACGAAATAAAGTCCAGTCTAGTACCCTCTCAGGACATGTGCTTTCTGGGTGTGAGACTGAATACAGCATCCCAGATGGCCTTTTTGACCCCGGACAAACAAAAGAATCTTTCTCTTTACTTCCATCAATTGTCTCATCAGTCCAGGCTGACTGCAAGGACAGTCCTTCAAGCCTTAGGGTTCATGGCATCTTGTATTCTGGTGCTTCCCAGTGCCAAACTGCATATGAGGAAGCTACAATGGTATCTCAAAAATGTATGGACACAGCACTGCCAAGATATGGACACTGTCATTCAGATAATACCTTGCATTCAAAAGGAATTTTTGTGGTGGGCTCAGGAATGTCACCTAAACAAGGGACTCTCTGTGACCCGGCCAGAGGCGAGTCAGATTCTAACGACAGATGCCTCAGACAAAGCTTGGGGAGCTCATCTAAATGGAAAGTGGGTACAAGACACGTGGCCTGCCAGACTTCAACATCTACATATCAACTTGAAGGAGATGTTAGCAGTCCAGTTTGCATTAATAGCTTTCAAGGATTTACTTCTTCCAGGACAGGTGTTGGTTCTAACAGACAACACAACTGTCATGTGGTACATCAACAAGCAAGGGGGAACACATTCTTATCCTCTATGCAGACAAGCAATGATTTTGTGGGAGACTGCTCTCAGTTTACAGCTAAATCTTCAGGCAAGGTTTCTGCCGGAGCACAGAACTCCTTAGCAGATGTGTTGAGCAGGCAATTATGGATCCCCACGAGTGGAAATTGGATCCTCATGTATTTCAGAAATTGACAGTGTTATGGGGAACTCCAGACATAGATCTGTTCGCTTCTCCACTAAACTACCAGCTGCCAAAGTTTTGCACAAAAGGTTTCATCCCACAGCTTGGAAAGTGGATGCTCTTTCTTTCAATTGGAGCAATCTTCATGTGTATGCCTTTCCACCTCTGCCTCTCCTCCCAAAGGTACTCCTAAAGGTCAGACAGGACAAGCCAAAGATGATTTTAATAGCTCCAGATTGGCCTCGACAGCACTGGTACCCATTACTGAGAAGTCTGGTACGGGAGCCTCCTTGGCCTTTGCCTTCGATTCCACACCTGCTGTCTCAGGAGAACAGTCATTTACTCAATGTCAAACTTCACTCTCTTCACCTAACAGCCTGGCATATTCTGTTTTAAACCCTGGAGGGTCTCAGCTTCCACAGCAAGTTTTGAATGTTATTTTGGAGGCCAGAAGGCCTAGTACAAGGAAAGTGTACGCAGATAAATGGAAGAGATTTTTATTTTGGAGTGCAGCAAAGGAATTTGATGTTTCTAAGCCTAATTTAAGTGTGGCTCTTCAGTATCTTGCTGAGTTACTGGACAAAGGTTTGTCCTTCTCTTCTATTAAGGTTCATGCTGCAGCAATTTCTGCTCACTATGACTGTGACCCACCATTGTTTTCTCATCCTTTGTTTAAGCAATTCCTTAGAGGGGCAAAGAATATAAGACCCCCACGTAGAGCTCCTACTCCTGCTTGGGATCTCAATTTTGTGTTGGAGAAACTCACTCTACAACCTTTTGAGCCTGCAGCTACTTCTTCTTTCTTCTTCTTTCGGCTTTTTCCCGGTTAGGGGTCGCCACAGCGGATCACCTTGTCCGCACATTGAATGGCAGTGGAGTTTTACGGTGTCGAGTTGCCAGCCCGGCGCCCAACCTTCCACAGAAGGCACCTTGAGCCTGCTGCTGAGTTGAAATATTTATCATGGAAAACTGCTTTTTTGTTGGCCATTACCTCTGTGAGAAGGGTTTCTGAATTACAGGCCCTTATGGCGGTTGAGCCTTTCTTAATTTTCCATAAGGATAGGGTATCTTTACGTACTAATCCTTCCTTTATGCCTAAAGTGGTTTCTAGTGTGGCTTTAAACCAAACTATTCATTTGCCTACTTTTTATGCAAACCCCCAAAATAAAGGGGAAAAGATTTTGCACACTTTGGATATACAGAGGCAGTTGCGATATTATTTGAGCAGAACTAAAGGGTTCAGGCAGTCTCAGCAGTTATTTGTTTCATTTGCTTTGGGTTCTCAGGGCAAGCCTGTGTCAAAACAAACTATTTCTAGGTGGATTGGGTTTTGTATTGCTTTCTGTTATTCCCATCATGGTAAGGAGATTCCACCTGGGATTAGGCCTCATTCCACTAGGGCTACTGCCACTTCTACAGCTTTTTTAAGGGGGGTGGCAACTAAAGATATTTTGGAGGCAGCTACTTGGAGTTCAGTGCATACTTTCTCTAAACATTACCACCTTCCACTTTACTCTAAATCCAGGGCTGGGTTTGCCACTGCAATTTTACAGGGCATTTTGGCAGCTCCTACTGCTTTATAGTTTTGCCATCCTCCCTTACCTCTACTTTGGGATTCTACCCAAGTGTAAGGACTGCAGCAATGTGAGATGAAGAACATAGTACAGTTTTGTACCTACCATAAATGTAGATGTTCGAAGATCCACATTGCTGCAGTCCAATTTACCCTCCCTGCTTCCCCTCTGTAGTTAGAGGCGGTTGTGTGGTTTGGGTTGTGAATATTGTGGATATTGTATATATTGTACATATGATTAGTGCAAGGGTGGTTGGTTGTTTTTTGCTGTCTTTTGGTTTTGACCTTTCTTTTTAGGGTCTTCTGACATCTGGGGCAAGAAAAGACTGAGGATATGACGTCGGTCATGCGCATTTGTACCCTGACGTCCTGATGTCAGTCTTAAGCGCCTTGACCGACGTCAGCCTAATACTTTGATATTCGGGCCGACCGAGGACAGCGGACTGCCCAAGTGTAAGGACTGCAGCAATGTGGATCTTCGAACATCTACATTTATGGTAGGTACAAAACTGTACTTTACCACCATACATTTTACTGCCAAGGTCCCTGTGCAAAACAGTCAGAACAACATACCACTACACCGTATCATCTGCTTTGTGAAAGAGAGGAAGACTGAAACTTAAATGGCTATCATTTAATGAATTCAGTTCTCACCATAGCTGTCAACCTCTTAGCACAAAACACCTGGACAAACCCAGTAATGAGGGAATACAGCCCTCAGACATATTCAGTGAATTCAGTTCTTGCCATAGTTGTCAACCTTAGCACAAAGAAACTGGACAACGCCAATAATGGGGTAATACAGTCCCAAAAATAAGGACAAATTTCAAATATTCATCTTCTAAACTTAGAAAATTGCTAGAATAAAAGGTTGTGTTACTATGTATTTTCTGAAGAATATGAAGTCTGAAATTCAAATGCCTGTCAATTTTATTTAACATTTGTTAATCAGGACAATCTGACTTGGAACAAAAAAACAATTTTCAGCAGAGGCCCAGGAAGAAATAATGCAGTCTGGGAGACTTATTGGGTATCTGGAGAAAAAGGGAGAAACCAGCCCCAGACTGACTGTGATCTCTGTGTGCTCTTAAGGGAAATTGCACTTTCCTGTGTGGGTGTACTTGTCATCCTCCCAGTCTGTACATTCCCCACTGTTGTCAGCAATGATGATTGAGGCTCCTTGATTACTGGGCCAGTGCAGGGGCATCACAACTCTAAAAATACAGCCAATAATATGATCCAATGTTACAGTTCCCTGCAACGTGTATAGTAGTGCAAAAGCAATTCACATTGTAATGCTCAAGTCAGAACAAATATCACTGGAGAGTAGCAGCAGGGTTCTAATGTTGTCACACAACACGCGTTGTTTAACAGTACGTTATTGTTAAGAAGTGCAATCATTGCTATTGTGTGCAGAGATTCATTGCTTTGGTTTTGGCTATTGGTGTCTAAGAGCTGTAAAAACAGACAAATTAAAGAACTGTATTTTATTTATTCTTTTGTTGACTGAGTTAGTCCCAGGAGTCTCAAAATTGCATTTATACTACAACACTCTTTTTGAGGGGTGTTGTGGGACTTTTATATCCACCTACACTACCAGTAACTTAAGCAGATCAGGCTTCAGTTTAAAATCTCACCTGAAGGGCAGCATTGTACTACAGTGTCAGCAATCAATCTACCCGGTATAGGAATAGAACTCACAGCCTTGTTGAGTGTGCTACCTGTTGCACCAGTGACACTGCTGCTGATCCTGGAATTAACTTGTTAGGCATGCACCCTGTCCCTGGAACGAGTCTGGAGAAACCCTGGCTATACTGTTATAAAAAATGATGATTCTCACACGAGAAGCATTTGGAGGAGAGTAAAGCACTCTAGGAAGGGTGTAAATCAAATAAAAAAAAATGACGAAGGCAGAGACAAATGAGTTTCACCTACTGGAATATCATTTTGTTTGGAAAACAATCTATGGGCTATTTTTTTGAGCAGGTCATTACATTGATAAATGTATTACTGCTCAGCATCTAGTAATTAGGGTACAAAGCACTGTAGGCCATGCTGAGAAACTGTCAGAGTAGTTTTAGTTCTGTTGGCACTAATTCACCTTTGAAAGATAAAAATTAAAAAGACAAGTCATGTCATTGTACTGGCAAGTAAACTAAGTTAAGTTACTGTGTGTGGGTGGTGCAGTCTATTTTGGTGACAAGGTGATTATTAGCAACAAGTTTCCCAAAAGTTTTAAAACTTTTTTTGTTAGGGGAATTTAAAATTATTAACATAGTGGTTGAAGGATTAGAGACCACATCCCATTACAGCATGTATTTGCACTACTGTCAGTTTAGCAAGCATTGCATCATGCTTCATGGTCAAGAAGCATGCAAAGCAAAACCTCTTAACCTCTACTAGATGTTGGTTGGGATCCTCTGCTCTTGCCTCCACTTCCCAGAACATCTGTCACTGCCTCACCCTCACTTGCCTAAACAAGCCTTTCCCCTATTTACTCTGCATGTTCTTATTCCTGTCTCTTCTGGCTCAATGTTTTTCAGACAGGCCCAGATAGTACTAATCAGTTTGCAGCCTGCAGCCTGCTGATGTCAGTTTGATTATCCAGTACTGTTTTCCCATGTGCATTTGTCTGCTGTGGGTGTCACAGTGATGCAGTGGGTAGCACTGTAGCCTTCAGCTTGATTCTCACCTGGGGTACCTTCTGTACTGAGACACAGTCCCTTCTTCTTTCTCTTTCTTTCTCGCGCACACACACACACACACACACACACACACACACACACACACAGTCCTTTCTTCTGCCTCTTTCTTTCACACACGCGCGCGAACACACACACACACACACACACACACACACACACACACACACACACCCAGTCCCTACTTCTGTCTCTTTCTTTCTCACACACACAAACACACGCACACACAGTACCTAATTCTGTCTCTTTCTTTCACTCACACACACACACACACACACACACACACACACACACACACACACACACACACACACACAGTCCCTTCTTCTGTCTCTTTCTTTCTCTCTCAAAAACACACTCCAGCGACCGAACAAACAATCCAAACACCTACCTGCCGCCTTTGTCCCGAAGCCCGTGCAGTTGACCGAACACCTACCCGGTAATCCACCGAACAAACACCTACCCAGCAAGCCCACAATCCAAACACCTACTTGCCGCCTTTGTCCTGAAGCCCGCGCAGTCGCACACTAACAGTCCCGCCCCGCGAGCGCAACTCAGTCCTCCTCATTGGCTCTGACTGCGGCTGAAACAGTCCGGAGCTCCTCTATTCTGTGCGGTTGTCACCGCACAGATTTCTGGTATCTCACAGCAATGGAAGGTGTTAATCCATATCCGGACTGCCGATAAAGGCAGTCTGAGTTCAAATTAATTTTTTGTTTTGCAGATTTTTTTCTGCTTTTCTAGGTGGGGGGGGCTGCAGTCCGGCAGTCCAGCAGTCCAATAGGACGAGCCGCCCCTGGTACCAATAACACTTTGTTTTACAGCACAATAAACCACTCCCATGCCTGATAAAAAGTATATATATATTTAGAAAGCTTTTAAGGAAATGATTACTCTATTTTTTTTTTTTTACTTGTATCGCTTGTCTGTGTACTTAAAGGATTTTCGACTGGAAACAGACTGCCTGCCTTGCTTGGATTACTTTCGAATACTTAGTAATACTGTAGAATTATATATTTTCTATTATTACATTTTGACTTGAGTTTACGTTCGCTACTTCTACTACTGTTGTCTGATCTGATTAATATACAGTGATTAACTAGAAATATATGGACTGAAAATCTTCCACACAGAGAAGTTTCTTACACTGTATTGCATCACTTTCAATTACTCAGCTGCCAATTTAGCTCTACAACACAAAATGAAGGCTCGTTCGACCAGTGCTGTGTCCACATCATCTGCATTTTCAGCTAGGCTACCAATAGACAATGTTTGTGCAGCAGCCACTTGTCAAAGTCTCTTACCTTTATCACTCATTACAAAGTCGACAGGGCCTCCTTTGGTTCTACTGTCCTGAGAAACATACTCCCGTGAGCCACCCGAGAAAGATGGCGCTTGGGGCGCTACTCTTCTGTAAGAATGAACGCGAGATAGAACAACTTCACATAAAGAAGTTATGTACTAACCATAACGTTCCATGTGAGTTGTTCATCTTGTCTTCATGCTTACTTCCCACCCTCCATCCCCCTCCAGGTTTTTTTTCCAAAGACCGAGATTTATGTTTATCATGGTTGTTTTTGTCTTTCCTATGGTTTTTACCTTAAAAAAGTGACAAAATGGCATATGGTGTTATTAGAGGCAGCAAACAAGATCTGAGGTAACTCAAGGTGCATCATGGGATAGGCAGTTGGCCTCGAGCTGTCTGAAGACCTCGAGCTTTGTAATTGGCAGACTCGGAGCCAAGAATAGTCTTCGAACCCATCTGTAAGAATGAATGTGAGATGAACAACTCACATGGAACGTTATGGTGAGTACATAACTTTTTTTTCAGCGTCATTGACAAAGATTGTAGATGGCAGTGGAAGGAACATCTGCCACCATTTAACGGGGTTCCCCCTCACCCACAGATTCAGACTTTATCTCCTTCTATTCTCAAATGCTAGACTCTGGGATCATAGAACTGATCCCTCCTTCAGAGAGAATGAAAGGTTTTTATTCCAGAATATTCCTGGTCCCCAAAAAAGAACTGTTGTGGAGACTAGTGTTGGACCTATCCTTTCTGAATACCTTTGTCAAGGTCCCCACCTTCTAGATTTTCACCCTACAGACAGTGCTTCTTTTGCCAGACCTCTGCTGCGTCATAGTGATCCTGGACTTGAAGAATGCATATCACAGTATCACCATTGCTCATATGAGATTTGTTGTGTTTGGTTTGCACTGTTAGTTCCCTGCATTGCCCTTTGGGCTAACCACTGCAGCTCGAGTCTTTACCAAGTGCCTTACTCTAATATTAGCCTACTGTTGTACTCCTAGCATTCACATTTTTCCTTACTCGGATGATTTGCTGATCTGTGCAGAGTCAGTATCCAGGTGTTTGGAATTGCTAAAGGAAGGTCTCAATAGTAATCTTTGAGCTAGGGTTCAACTTGAAGCTTCAGAAGTCATGTCTGGCACCGTTGCTCATCTTCATGGGGTACTTAATCGTCACTGAAAAAAGAATGGCATTTCTTCCCAAAGACAGAGGCCTGTCTAACCAGTCGGTGCTTCGGGAATTCTACAGGAGGAGCGTCACCTCAACAAAGAGAATTCCTAAAAATTCTAGGACAATGGTGTCCATGATTTTCGTGATACCACTGGCCCATCTTGACATGAAAAAAATTCAATGTCATGTCCTGAGTTGTTGGACCCAGCAGCTACATTTCATGAAATCCCCATTACTGTTGTTTCTTTTCATCAGACAAGAGGTACAGTTGTGGAGAGCTCAACTGAGTATTGGTTCAGGAATTCCCTTCTTCTGTCCTGTTTTAGTCCATTCTTACCAGGCAGTCATCTGACTTCACTTGGGGAGCTGTAACAGTGGGAGTGCAAGAGTAAGCCAGTTGGGGCCCAAGGACTCACAGAAGCATATCAGTATCAAGGAAATATTGGTGAAGATCTAAGCCTTCACCACTTATGGACTCTAGGTACTCTTATGGTGGCTACAGACAACAATAAAGTGATGTAGTACCTCAACGAACAAGAGAGTACAAGGTCATACCCTCTCTGCCAGTTGGCAGTGATGGCCTAGGAGCTGGCCTTATAGCATTCTGACTCTTTAGGCATCAAACATCCCATCATAGCAAAATGTCATGGCAGACAAAACTAAGCAGCTCCTGGGCAGACCTGCACAAATGGCAGTTCAAGGCAGTGGTGTTGCAGGATCGAGACCAGATGTGGAGAATGCCTCAAATAGATCTGTTCTCCTCATTTCAAAACAGACAGCTGGAGAAATTCTGTTCCATACATTCTTGCAACCATGCTTAGAGAACAGACACATTCTCATTCACTTTAGTAGAAGTGGTCCTGTGTGCATTTTCATGCTTTCCACTAATTCACAAGTTACTTCTGGAGGTTCATAAAGAAATGACAAGGATCATTGTGGTGAGCACCTGTTGGCACAGGCAATCTTGATTCTCCATTGTAATGGTATTGGCCAAAGGCAATTACCACAGACTTCCTCTGTGTCTTCCTCTATTTGCTATCATAGTTCTTAGGGTAACTGGTACAAACCATTTTGGAGCAACTATAATTGACAGCCTGGATGATTCAGTCTTTACTCTGTTTAGTTACTTATTTCATGCGGATATGCAGCAGGTGTCGAAGGAGACCAGAAAATCAGCTACTAGAATGTCTTGTGCTTACAAATGGATGAAGTTTTGTAAGTTGTGGCAAAATGAGAACAGAGGCTCCCTTGAGGTCAACATCCCTCTGATCTTGAAATATTTGTGAGAGCTACTTCAAGATGGCTTATTATGTGTGTCAACTAATGTGCATTTAGCAGCCTTTTCTGCTTGTCTGACAATGGATCCGTCTCTTCTTTTTCTTCTCTTTTTCTAAAGCAGCTCATAAAAGGAGTGTTGCATAAGAGACCCCCTTACAAGCAACAAGCAAATTGCTCCTTTCATGGGATCTCAAGTATTTTGTTGAAAATTGCCCTTGCCACCTTTTGAACTGGCTCCTTAGGCTGATCTGAAGTTCTTAATGTGGAAAACTGTTTTTATTATTGCTCTGACATCTGCAAAACGAGTTTCTGAGCTGTAAGCTCTCTTGGGACAACCTTACCTGATTTTCCACAGGGATAGGGTTGTGTTATGCACTATCCCCTCTTTCATGCCAAAAGTGGTCTCAGAGTTCACTCTTGTCAGTCCATTAATCTCCATGTGTTCTTTCCAGAACTTAAGAATAAGCAAGAGAGAATGCTTCATGTCTTTGATGTGCGTTGGCAGCTCAAGAAGTACCTTGACAGAATGAAACCCTTCAGGAAGGCTGAAAATGTTTCCTACAGAGGAGCAAAGGGTCAGCCTGTTTCTATGCAGACTATTTCTCATTGGTTGTCCTATGGTATTGTTTTTTGTTACACCCAGCTTGGCAAGACAAATTTAGGCAAGGTAAAGGCGCATTCCACAAGAGCCTTTTCCTCTTCAGTGGTGTATTGGAAATGAGTAGACTCTAAAAGTATTCTAGCAGTAGCAACTTGTTCCTCTGTCCAAAACTTTATGAAGCACTACAAGCTGGATGCTTTTTCGAAATCCAGAGCAGGCTTCGTTAAGACCATTCTCCAGGGACTCCTGGACCCTTATCCTTCCTTTCTCAAGTTGGGTATCCATATGTCTGTAAGGCAGTGTGTTTGTTGGACATAGCACAGTTGCATAATTTATTTTATTTTATTTTATTTTACATTTATTTACAAGGAAAGTCCAACTGGAACGAGGTCCATTTACAGTGGAGGCCCAGGGAGAAAAGCTCCACATCAAACAGTATGTACAGTGGTAAGTATACAGTCAAAAAGATGTATCATACAGTAGTTTGTTCCAAGCAAGCTTAATTTACACATAGTAGACCCTGGATGTCAGTATTTAGGGGAAAAAACTCACATTGACTGATGCAATCAAGAGAGACATCTCACAAGACATAATAATTAGCACATAGTAGTCACTGTATGGGAGTATTTGAGTACTGTATAATAGAGTTAGTAAGCAGTGAAGAGATGAGGGTAGCAAGAATTGGAAGAGAGCAGGAAAGCATTTATGTGATGCAAGGACAGAGCCAGGACTGCAAGAGGTGTGACTTAAGTGACTTTTTGAACAGTGAGATAGATGGTGCTGAAGAGATGTTTTGGGAGAGGTTATTCCATTCCCTAGCGATGGTATGAGAGAAAAGAGCTTTCCCTGCAGTATTGTTGGCTTTGGATATACAGAGCAGGGTTTTGTTGGATGAGCGTAGAGGATGGTTTGCTAAATATTGGTTTAGTAGTTGGTTTAGGGCTGGAGTTTTGTAGGGATTCTTTAGTATGTTGAAGGTGAGCACTAGTTGGTGGTAACTAATTAAGTGAGGGAGTTCTAACCACTGTAGCTCCTTTAGGGCAAGACAGTGATGGCTTCTAAAAGTGGAGTTATTGGCGAATTTTGCAGTTTTATTGTAACATGATTCTAGTTTGTCTAGGTCTGTTTTCCTGATGTGTATTAGGATTGGTGATGCATACATTAGGATAGACAAAAGGTGGGTTTGGGCTAGGGTGATTCATGCTTGGTCTGATAGGAACTGTTTGTGTTTGTACAAAGTTCATAATTTTTTATGTACCTTTTTAATGGTTTGAGAGATATGGACATCATAGTGAAGATCCTTATCTATTTCAACACTGAGGAGCTTAGGACCCTTCTTACCTGTAACAGTAGATGTTCATAGAGCACAATGCCGTACTGCAGTGCCCACTCACCGTTCCCCTTGTTTTGGATGTACATGGCTTGGTGTTGGAGTTTTCATTGAGTTATGTTTGTTGCTTTTATTGAGTTTGTGTGTGTGGTTTGGAACAGTAGTATGCTTCCAAAGCTTGTGTTTCCATCTTCTGTTCTTGCTGGACTCTAGAAAACGGAAAATGTCCTACCTGTGAGTCAGAAAGGCAGCCTCTGTACTGCCAGGTGATTGGTCTATCACACCTACAGACACGCAATGGGAGGAGCTCTTAGCTTTGGTAGACTGACAGAGAGTAGGGTAGCAGGGCAGTACTGCGAATATGCAGTAAGGCTGTATGTTCTACGAGCCACTACTGTTAGTAACACTTGCGCAACTGTACTTGAAAGATATGTCTATAAGTTTTGCCAGACAAACTCCGTACTTCTGTATCTGTTATTCTTTATTTGCATTAGAACAAATTCTTGCCAATCAGTTAGACACTAGACTGATGTACCCTCGCATCCCAAAAACGTCACTACCCAGTGAAACATACTGTCCAGTTTATATACTCTTTTCAACCAATGTTATTTTTAATGTCTTTGTGACTTGTTCATCTGGCTTCTGTCTGTGTCCTTTATTGGTCCTTGCTGTGTCTGAAGACTTAACAAAAGTTTCTCCATGTCATCTTTGCTTCACTTGAACTGTTTTTTTTTATTTCATTTTTCTGCATCTGAAAGCTAAAAGTCAACTTCCTTTTTTTTTATAACAGGATGCCTTTACAGTGAGCCCACAGCTATATGTTATTAATATCTAAGCTGAACATGTACAAGAAATAACTGTTCTTGCAAAGCAAGCCATATTATTTTGAAAACTGCTGTTTGGCCTTGCACATTTCCTTCACTGTACACACAGTATAATTTTGGGGGAAGCATTTTAATTTATACAATATCTATCAATTCCCCCTGTTTAAATAAACCAAGAAAATTGTAAGACAGTTTACAACTGAATGTGATCTTCAGTACTTTGAATCCCTTGGTCTGTTGCAACATACGAATCCCTTGCATTCAATGCTATCTCTTTAAAGAATGCTACATTACCAACGACTGTCACTTAACACAAATCTTATAATGATGATAAGCGCAATTAATGCGGAAGTTGTCGTACCCCACCATAGACACATAGCCGTTATTACTTATCTATTTTTAACTGCATTTATGCTTCCTTAAGCAAGTTGTCAGCCTTGCAGTTACACACATGCATTTATTTCAATCTTGTCAAGTTAACCCCTACTGTACAAGGCAAAACCTTGTATTAGAAACAAGTATATTTCTTTTGCATTGCATAATTTCATTATTGCTTTGGGAAAAGAATATTTAAAAAAGCAATTTACAGGAAAATGTGATCCTCTCTACTTAATATCCTTTCTTCATTGTTAACAACAGTTACTTGTTTGACAGTTTTATAACACATCTCCTGTGTTATATATGAGAGCTCCATAAGTTGCATTTGCTATCAACTTTGTAACTTTTCATATTGCCTTAGTGGCACGGTGGCACCATACCAGTGAAAAACATTCAGCTTCTGAAATAACACCATTTCCTATGTCCAGCTGTTTTAAAATCTTTCCCTATTTTTTATCGTGAACCTTCCTCTTTTTCTGGTGATTTTCTTTTTTACCATGTCCTCTGGTAATATGTGAGTAATTCTCATTATTGGAACTGCATACTCTCCGTAACAGAATTTTTCCTCTTTCATCTCTTCCTTAAAAGTATTATGTGTTCCCTTCCATGCTGTTTTTATTTTATACTCAAGCTTTTTCACATGACCATAGTTCTTATGAAAACAGAGTATCCCTTTTTCTATTTTCATCACCTGTAAATGTTTTTTATGGCTAATTGTTTTATATTTTTGTAAGATTTATTAAACATAAAACCTGTATGTGTAACCTCTACAGTGACTGCATGTAATGGCATTTTCCCTCTGTAAGGAATGTGGCTAAAAACCCAACAATTTGACTTGTTACATGCCTTTACAAACACATTTTGTATGTCCAAAATTATAATGAAATCAGATATCCGATCATGATGATGTCCCTGTTCTCATGATCTATTATATCTGAGTATCTCTCCCCATTTTTTCTTTTCAACTGTTTTAGATTACCTTGTCTTGTTCATAGATTGCTATTATAGAAACAAATTTAAACTTTTGTAAGACTATTAACAGACTGTTACTGTACTGATACTGTTTGATTGTTATTAACTTACACTGATTTTTATGAACCACCATGGTTTGCTGCTTTTGCTTGGATTTTTATTAGCTGAAAAATGCTATTTGTAATGACTCTGTACTTTACTACCTGTATGTATTGTTGTGCATTATTACCCGGATGACAGTTACTCCAGTTTGACTAGTGATGTTTTTGTTGTACTAGTTTGTTTATAAGACTGTTTGCTGTTATATTTTATGTAACACAGTCTTTTGAAAATGACATTACAGTCGCTAGTTTTTACCAGTATTGCTCCTGTTTACTGGATGCATATGCTGCCTTTGGAGACATACTGTACTTTTAATGTGGGGGGGGGGGTTTGACCCTCTCTTGTTACTATAGAACCTTTTGTCATTTAGCATTTGTCATAGGTACTGCATTAAATGTTACTCCATTTCCACACGTAGATGTGGACTTACATACCCAACATTTAATTGCATTGTTTAGTTTTGCATATACCATTTGCATTACTGTAAATTTATTTACTGTGTTTGTATCAACTTTAACATTACACTGTATTTGTATTAACTTTGTCTGTATGGCTGTAGGTTACTTTTGTGTTTATTCTGAATTTGTCCTGGCTTATTAAACCAGTAAAGTAATACACTAACATTGTCTCCCATTGTTTTAAAGGATCCCTGTACTTTGCTGCCAACTGATAACCTGTGTTTTGTTAATTTCTTGCTTTAATGCCAATTGCCTGCCATGCTCTGGGTTTTCTGTGTATTCCATAGGGTATACTTTATTTTTATGTTATCCCTCTGTGTTTGTTCCTGGGACTGATTGCCTGCCCCTTAATGTATTTCCTTTATCTTGATTTCTTTCCCTGTTTTTGGGTTTTGAAGAAGCACTATTATCTGTATAGATACCCTTTTGTATTTGACTTTTCTTCCATTGTTTTGTAATATGGACAATTCTGTTTAATATGACCAATATTTTTATAAGTAAAACAAATTACCTGTTTTTATGAACTTTGTTGTGTATCTGTCTGTAACCCTGGTGGAGCAGAAGCTGCTCATGTTCCCCCTGTGTTTGTTTTTTCATCAGACCATGTATTACATCCCCTTCCTTTCACCACATAGTCTACAAGCTGTTTGTGTACATTTCCTATGTGCATCTGCAGTACTGCATACTTTTTTAAAACTGTCTAGCACTCTGGCTTAATTTCTGAGTGTGTATCTGTCTGTCAGGCAGAAACTGATTTTAAAGCTGTATCTGCATTTTGCAGAATGTCATTAGCTGTTTGATGGAACTGCTTTAACATAACATCTTGCCTGACCAAAACATTATTTTGTTTTTTTCTGTCATGCTAGTTAGACTGTCTGTAAAACAGTTGTGAGTCTAGACACTCACCTGTTTCAGCTGCTTGCTTTGACGTCTGCCAAAGCATTTACTGTAACCTTTTCTGTATTATATTTTTTATGTGCGTTGATTTTGACAATACTAAACTTTCCCTGTAAATCATTTTGGGAATCAATGCCTATAACTCTTGTACTGGAGTATGTTTTAGGGGTTTGCCAACACTGTCGATGAATCCCCTTCTGACACAAACTGGCATGTGTAATTGCAAAAAATAAATAAATAAAGCATTTTTTGAAATAGACCACACAGTGTATGTCAACCATTGTTTAAATGCCAACATATTGAAATAAAATTATTTTTTTTTGTCTTGCCACTGAGGCAGAGTCTGTAATAAACAAGACTATTGATATATATCAGCAGGAGAAATAACTGTCATTTCTGCTGAACCCTGCCCAGTGTCAATTGGTATATTTTGTACCCCTTGTAAACCTTGCTGGGCTTTTTCTAACTGTCTTGTCAGATTAACCTCTGTCGTTTGTGCCCTTAGTAAATGTTGTTGGGCTCTATCTGATTGTTAACATTAAACCAGAAATGTTATTATGTAAAGTCTGAATGCTATGCTGAGTCTGTTCCTCTAAATAGCATTACTGTCCCTTACTACTGTCTCTAGGGAAATTTCGAAGAGCTGTGAAAACCTTTTCTTGAAAAGGTTAATATTGATAGCACTCTGTACTATGTTAGAACTTTCTTCTGTTTGTGCATTTGCAATATTTACTATAAATAACATTTTTATGTAGTCTATTACATTACTGACAATAATTACATACACTTGTACTGTATGAGATTTAGGTGACTGCAGAAGGTACATTTAACTGTTGTATATGTGAAGAACTAACAACGCTAGAATCAAAAAGGTTGTTTATCAGAATAAGATAGATCTTATGGTATGGCTTGCATACTAGACTCCTGTGACGAGATAGGCATAAGTTTAGAAAGTTATTTCCACATAAAAAAATAGTCTTTATGAATTGCTATATATTTTATGTATGGATTATAGGGCATTTATACATTTACAAACACAACTGTTATCTAATGTCTGAATATCAAACATTTCAGGTTTACATTTCATGTCTGACACAGAAGGTTTAAACCATGCAAATTTATATATACAATATGTGGGCACTGTAAAGTTAACTGTCTGTACTTGCATCCATGTTATAACTGTGAAGAATTTACCGTATTTTGCATAGATGACAAACAGGTGATTAGGCTGAAGTCACTTAGAAGACGCAATGTCCTTCAACAGACAAATTGATGGTGGAACGTAGGAAACAGACGAAGGCTGAAGGACACAAAGTCTCCAAAGCGAAAACAAAAAGTAAAAACAGGTTTATTACTTTGCAACTAAACAGTATGATACAAAAATAAACGTTAATCTCTTTTCGTCTTAATTTAGAAGACTTCTTCAGACCTACAGCAGTAGCATAAGTGCTCACTTTAATACAGACCACATTGTGGTTTCAGAAAACATTAACCAATGGTATTGCATAAGTAATTAAGCTTGGACACATGACATCAGCAACAAGTCAAATACAAATACAAAAACAGCAACTGTGAAAACCTGTAAAGAACAAAAATGTATAGCTGCTTTTGTGCACAAATAAAGACACATTAAATCACTGCATTTAGGTGGACAGAGTGTAACTCTTAAAATATGTGATAAAAAATGATGAAAAAACTATGGGGAAAAAATATATATATATATAAATGTAAATGTTTATATAAACATTGTTATGAGTTACAAGAATGCTCCAAGTGGACTAAAAGAATGCTGCACTCAAAATAAGAGACTGCAATTTCAACTTTAACCAGTGTTGATAGACTCAACTGTGATGCTTTCACAAATCACCAACAAGAGTGAAGCAAGCTTAGATGTAAAATGAGACATATTTTTAAAAGATTTAAAATATGAAGCGAAAACCTGCATTCTTTTACTCAGCTGCAAATAGAGCTGGTTAAAAAAAAAACTCAGACAAAAGACTTGTCTAGCGCATTAGGCTCTTTAATTTCAGAATACAGGCAATGGAAGTGACTTCATTCAAACCGGGGTGTTATAAGAGTTGAGACGCAGTTGCCAAATCAACTCCTGTCTTTCCCAAATTAGATAAGGACCCCCTTTTAGATTAACAGTAACCTGACAAGCCACTGTAAAGTGAAAGTGGTGTGTTGGGTGTTCAGCACAATGCCTTGCCAATGCGTTAGAAGGTGACTTTTTTCTAATATGGTATGTGGGCTCATAAATCCTATCTCTTAGTTTTCTGTCTGTCTTACCAACATAATATGCTGGACAGGCTACACAACTAGCCAGGTAGACAACGGAGTTAGAGTTACAGTTAAATCTACCCTTAGTTTTTACCTTAAAGGAACCTGCTGTGAATTCTGTCCCTGTTGCTATATATCTGCAATAGTTACAGTTTTCACATTTAAATGTACCACCAGATCTATTGCATGTCTGGGGTTCCATTTCTAAGATCTGTTTCGAGTTCCTGTTCTTCTTGTAAATAAAAGATGGTAAATTACCTAACTTCTCCAACACGTCTGGTTCCATCATGAAGATGCTCCAATTTCTTTTAAATATAACCTCAATTGCTTTGACTTCCAAACAAAATGAGGTGACAAAACTACTTGAAATCTTTCTAGTGGCTACACCTACTGTTTGTGTACAATCATGATTTGTATTAGTGGTTACTTCCAAATTCACATCCTCTTCTGAGGTGACTGACCTAATAGTAGGTCTAAGAAGTGGTTTATAAAACCCTTCTCTCCTTTTGTTTACGACTCCATTTACTAAATCAAGGACCAATGTGTCTAGGTAACCTCTCTTTAGAAACATAACTTTGTGTCTCACATTCAAGGAAAGTCACTTCATCAGTCACCATCTTTGCTGCACGGACAGCTTGTACAGCATCACTCTGTATTCACCAATGAAGTACTGGAACTGTTGATCTGTTAAAGTACTGGAGCTGTCAAACTGTTGAACTGACGACGTAAATAGTAGGGCCCCTCTGTAATATTAACTGTTGGTAACAGATATAAGGTCACAGGCATTGGCTTAGGCTCAGCATTGAAAGAAATGTCTAAAAAGTATTGCCAGACAAACTCCGTACTACTGTATCTGTTATTCTTTATTTGCATTAGAACAAATTCTTCCCAATCAGTTAATTCTGTCAGAGTTATTTCATAGGTTCATAGGCAGGTACTAGGCTATTGGCCTTAGGGCCCATACAAGCCTAGCCAAAAAATGTACCCTGGCGTTCGCCACCCAAGAAAATTATTTTCCTTTGCCCCTGTCGAGCAGAACCGCATAAGTGATCCCCAGGGTGAATTTCCCATTTCCCACCCAATCATCAAGATTTTTCTTGAAGCGTGCTAATGAGGAGCTCTGTTTGACATAGATAGGTAGTCTTTTCCAGAGTATGGGAAGTGTCTGGGACAGGAATCTATCCCTCCAGCATGTTCTGTTTATTGTGGTGACAAGGTTTAGGTCCCTAGAGCATGTAGCTCGGAGGGGTTGGGATTTCTTTAAGTGGAGCATGTCCAACAGCTCTGGGTTTGACATAGCTTTGTATGTTAGGCAGAGATCGCCCCTGAGTAGGCGATATGCGATGGAGTAAAGCTGTAGTTTTTTAAGACGGTCTGCACAGGGCATCTGTTTGAGGCCAGTAATCCTCTTTGTGAGTTATTTCTGTGGTATTTCCAGTTGTTGTAGATGTCTTGTGAGGTACATACCAAAAGGGGCATTGTACTCTATAATGGGTCTAATGAGTGATGAGTAGAGGGGAACAATGACCTCTTTTTTTTCTGGATGAGAATCCTTTTGTGATGAGATGAGCCACGTAGAAGGATTTCCTGACCACTGTGGCGATGTGATTATCAAAGGAGAAACTACTGTCCACCTGTGTCCCAAGGTCTCATCACATTTTCGGCATTAACTAGACTACCAGCTATGTGGTAGATGTTCATCGTGTTACACTGCTGCAGTCATTACACTTGGGTTATCCTGCCGTCAGGCGGTCACGCAGTCTGCCAGAGTTCCAAAGTCTTGGTCCGGCATCGGTTGCTGTCGCCTCCTCCCTGACGTCAGTGCGACAGGGGTATATAAGATGCAGCCGATGCCATTTTCTTCAGTCTTTCTTGCCGTGCGGTGCCCGAAGCAGAAGCAGTTCGCAAGTGCCAGTCGGCCGACTCCTGAGATTTTCATTCCGAATCCAGAACCGAAGTCTTCTAAAAAAAGCTAAGTACCCCGTTGGGGAAACTTTTTCTTGCCTCAGACCGATGTCAGTAAAAGTTAATAACTGTATTTCTTGTGGGAAGCAAATACCTCATAAGGATTTCCACTCCTATTGTATTCCATGCCTAGGCCCTGACCACGATGTCACTGGTTGTCGGTTTTGTGCTAGGTTTAACAAGCACACTATTAAACGTCAGTTTGATTTTGCCCGACATTATTTTGGCAGAAAATTCAATTACACTATGCTGTCGGAAATTCCTATGACAGCAATACATAAAAAGCGCAAGGACAGGCATCAGAGGCCCAAAACTGACGACGAGGCCTCTTCTAGGCCGGTCCTCTGGTTTTCAGCGTGGCGCCTACGCAGCCCCTGACAACCGCTTCCACAGAACCACAGACCGCCTCTGACTCCCACGTGGAGCTGGCTGGGCCTTCAGATGCACTAGGTTTTCAGCTTTCTGATCCTAACCCTACAGAGGGAACCAAAGTAGCTGAGCAATCCACAGCTACAGAGGGTGTTTTCATGCCTACCCAGCTAACCATTAAACCCTCTGCTAAGTCTAAGCCCCCCTTAAAAGCAAAGAAACAGACACAACTCTCTCCAGGACAGGCTTCCATGCCTAAGAAACAAATGCTAAAAATGGCCGAGGACCTAATCACCCTGATCAGGGGGTCCCATCCCCCTCCTGATAAAAGGCCCAGACAGGATGCAGACTATGAATCTTCTGGCCAGGTGTCCATTTCCTCAGACTCTTCCTCTGACCTAGGATATTCTTTACCCCCTTATGAGGATTCTGATGCTGAAGAATCAATTCCATCAGCCTCTCTGCCTGAGGATTACTCCTTTGGGAAGACCTTACATACCATGAGGGAACATTTCCATTGGGAAGGCCAGGATTACTCAGAATCCAAGAAAAGGCTCAGAGACTTCCTTTTATTGCCTCAACACAGACCCCTTGCTATCCCGCCAGTTTTAGATATTGTGGATGATGTGTACACTGAATCTAGTTTAAACCCTGACTCCTTACCCCCAGCCCCAGTTAAACCTGATAGATATTAGAGTCCCTGACTCTCACAAATTTCTGTACAAAAGCCCTGTTGCTGACCCTGAAACTATTTCTCAGGGACCCAAAGGGATTAAGGCCTCATCAGCAAAAAACCCAGTTCCCTCTGACAGAGATTCCAGAGCATTAGACAGATGGGGAAAGAAGATATATACGTCTGCAACTTTAGCAATGAGAGCCTTGAATTGTCAGTTTCACATGCTAAAATATCAGCAATTTTTGATGTCTCAGTTGAAACAAAAGATGCTTCCAGATTTAGATCCTCCTAACCTTAAAGAAATGCAGGATTTATTGCTTGCAGCTGAACAAGTGGGAAAACATACTTTGCAATGCGGGTTTGATTCCTTAGAGGCCTCCTGTAGAGCAGCAGTTACAGACTCTGTTATTAGAAGGCATGCTTGGTTAAAAGAACATACGTTACCAGATCATGTTAAGGTCAAATTATTGGATGCACCTTTGCAGTGGGATGTGCTGTTTGGAGTTAAGGCAGAGGAGGTATTAAAGAAGATGGAGGATAAGACAAAATCTATGCAAACAGTGAAAGATTTCTTACAGGTTCAGCCTCATCGTTTTAGCAGAAATTGGCCAACAAAGAATTGGTCCTTTCCAGTCACAGATAGACCTCAATGGGGGCAGATACAGACGTCCAAGAGGTAGAGGTCAGACACAAGGCCCTTACAGGCTTCGACAATGGAGTACACCAGGCCAGAAAGAAGGGGAAGACAGGCCTCAACCGTATAAAAAGCAGCCTCAATGACTTTCCACTGCAGCTGCCAAACAGCTCTCTCTTGGCAGCATCCTTAGGAGGAAAACTGGCACTTTTCTATCACAACTGGCATTGCATCACCAAAGACAAATGGGTTCTCAACATTGTATCTCAAGGTTACAGGTTCCACTTTCACACTCTGCCAAGACTAAAAGGAATGCCAAATCTGCCACCAAATCAATGGGCAGAGGCTCAAAATTAAATTACAGCACTCGTGGACATGAGAGCTATTCAAAAGGTACCACCACAGGAACAAGGACAAGGATTTTACTCAAGACTTTTTCAGGTTCCCAGAAAGGACAAAGCCTGGAAACCCATTCTGGACTTTTCTTCACTAAACACTTACCTGGATGTTCCGAAATTCAAGATGTTGACACTACAGCAGCTTCTTCCCATGCTGGGCAAGAAAGCTTGGCTCGTGACTTTGGACCTCAAAGAGGCATACCTGCATGTCCCTATCAGACAAAACTGCAGAAGATACCTCAGATTTCTAGCTGGTTCAATGCACTATCAATTCTCTGCACTGCCCTTTGGCTTATCTACTGCTCCCAGGGTCTTCACAAAGTGCCTGGCACCAGTAATTGCATTTTGCAGGCAAAAAGGAATTCAAATTTATCCATACCTGGACAACTGCCTGATTCAAGCAGAGAGCAAGGACATTCTACTAAAGCATCTGGCATACGTAAAAAAGTTAAGTTGCCTGGGGTACACAGTAAACGAAAAGAAATCAACACTAGTGCCCTCACAACAGATAATATTCCTGGGTGCCAGCTTGAACACAACGGCCCAGATGGCTTATCTCACGCCAGACAAGCAAGCACAACTGAATCAATATTTTCATTTAATGGCAACAAAGACCCAACTCCCTGCAAGAAAAATTCTGCAGGCCTTGGGCTGCATGGTATCTTGCATACTACTAATTCCATATGCCAGACTGCATATGAGGAAACTACAATGGTACCTAAAGAGCGTATGGTCTCAACACTGTCAAAGTTTGGAAAGAGTTGTACCACTAATTCCTTGCCTACAACAGGAGTTTCGATGGTGGGCACAAGCTTGTCACCTCAACAAGGGACAGCCTTTCACTCAACCCACAGCCAGGCAGACACTGACAACAGATGCATTGGATTACGCCTGGGGAGCACACATGGCAGGAAAATGTATCCAGGGCGAGTGGCCCACAGAGCAAAGACATCTCCACATCAATCAAAAAGAGATGCTAGCTGTACAAAATGCTATTATAGCTTTCAAGGACCTGCTGCATCCAGGACAATTACTACTAAAGACAGACAACACCACAGTTATGTGGTACATAAACAAGCAAGGGGGCACACTCCTACCCCATCTGCAGACAAGCCATGCCCTTGTGGAACACAGCTCTAAACTACCAAGTTCATCTGCAAGCACAATTCCTGCCAGGAGAGAAAAACACACTGGCAGACGACCTAAGCAGAAACATTATGGACCCACACGAATGGGAACTGAACCCACAAATATTCAGAATAACACAAAAATGGTGGAGCCCGGACATAGATCTGTTTGCTTCCCCAAAGAACTGCCAATTACAGAAATTCTGCACAAGGAGCTACCATCCACAAGCATGGAAAGTGGATGCCCTCTCATTCAGCTGGAGAAAACTACAAGTATACGCTTTCCCTCCTTTACTTCTCCTTCCAAAGGTACTCATAAAAGCCAGGCAGGAAGAGCCAAAAATGATCCTGATTGCACCAGACTGGCCACGTCAGCACTGGTACCCAATCTTAAAGAACTTAGCACAAGAACCACCCTGGATTTTGCCTCAAATCCCACAGTTGCTGACACAGCACAACAATCAGATACTTCACAGCCAGCTAAAGACCTTAAATCTAGCTGCATGGAAAATTCCTTAGTCAAGCAAGCAATGCCTCTCTCCAAAGCTGTTATGGATGTCATTCTGGAGGCCAGAAGGCCTAGCACCAGGAAAGCCTACTCTGATAAGTGGAAGAGATTCTGTGCCTGGAACCAAGCACACAGCCTTGACCCTCTTGTCCCAAACATTCCTCAGATACTTCAATACTTAACTGAGATGCTGGACAAGGGCCTCTCTTTTTCATCAATCAAGATCCACGCATCAGCTATCTCTGTTCATTACAACACGGATCCACCAATTTTTTCTAATCCTTTGCTCAAACAGTACTTCAGAGGGGCTAAAAACATAAGACCATCCCGTAGAGCACCTACACCAACTTGGGACCTCAACTTTGTTTTGGAAAAATTAACTTTACCTCCTTTTGAGCCAGCTAACACAGCAGAATTAAAATACATCTCTTGGAAAACTGCTCTGCTACTGGCAATAACATCAACACGAAGAGTTTCAGAATTACAGGCACTAATGGCAGTGGAACCTTTCCTCATCTTCCACCAGGACAGGGTGTCTTTAAGAACTAACCCTACGTTTATGCCAAAGGTGGTATCAAGTGTGGCTCTAAATCAAACTATTCACTTGCCAACTTTTTATCCAAAACCACAGAACAAAGGGGAGAGACTACTATATTCTTTGGACATTCACAGACAGTTACGTTTCTACTTGGACAAAACCAAAACTTTCAGAAAATCTGAGCAATTATTGGTAGCATAAGCTGCAGGAGCACAGGGAAAAGCCATTTCAAAGCAGACTATTTCAAAATGGATAGGACACTGTATACGTTTCTGCTATAACCACCATGGGAAACCTGTACCTAGCAGCATTAGATCTCACTCCACCAGGGCAACAGCCACTTCAACTGCTTACCTCAGAGGAGTACCTACCAAGGATATTTTGGAAGCAGCAACATGGAGTTCTGTGCATACCTTCACCAAACATTACCATTTGCCTTTATACTCCAAATCCAGAGCTGGCTTCACCACTGCTGTAATGCAGGGCCATATAGCCACCTCTAATGCCTTATAGATCCAGCCTTCCTACCTCAGCTTTGGGATTCCACCCAAGTTTAATGACTGCAGCAGTGTAACACGATGAACATAGTACAGTTTTGTACCTACCATAAATGTAGATGTTCGAGTGTAAACACTGCTGCAGTCCAGGTTACCCTCCCTCCTTCCCCTCTTACTTTCTGGTACTTACCTAGGTCATCTACCCTTTATTACCTATGGGGAGTATTTGCTGGTAACTACAAATGGTTGTTTGCTTTTCTTTTGTATATTTTACTAGCAAATTGAATTGCCTACCTATTTGGGGGCACCTGACATCTGAGGCAAGAAAAACTGAAGAAAATGGTGTTGGCTGCATCTTATATACCCCTGTCGCACTGACGTCAGGGAGGAGGTGACAGCAACCGACGCCGGACCAAGACTTTGGAACTCTGGCTGACTGCGGGACTGCCTGACGGCAGGATAACCCAAGTGTAATGACTGCAGCAGTGTTTACACTCAAACATCTACATTTATGGTAGATACAAAACTGTACTTTCATGGGTACAGAGTTTTTACCAAAGGGGATGACAATACACTTTTTGGCATTGAGCTTCAGGCCATGGCTTTGACACCAGGTATCTGTCTCAGTGAGGCCCTTTTGTAGTTTGTGCACATCGTTAGGAGTTTTGATTATGGCTCCTAGTTTGCAGTCATCTGCAAACTTTGTTAGCCAAAGACCTTCTGTGTTGGCCTGCACTTCAGAGAAGTAGATACCAAACAGGAGAGGACCCAGGACTGAACCCTGTGGTACTCCACTTGTCACTGGTCTGATGTCGGATTTGGAATCCACTACTTTCACAGTGTGGGTTCTGTCCGTGAGCCAGTTGGCAACCCATCTTGTGACATGGGGATTTATACCTAGTTTAGTGAGCTTATCTATAATTCCAGAGTGGGGGATGGTGTCGAAAGCCTTGGCGAGATCTAGATAAGCTGTGTGAACCATTTTACCCTCATCTATGGCTTTGGTGACTGCTTCAAAGAAGTCAGTCATGTTTAGGAGACATGATCTGCCTTTTACAAATCCAAACTGGGTAGGGTCCAGAGTTTGGAGATTACCAATGCCTTTGTTTGAGTTCCACAATGATACGTTCCATGGCCTTGCAGACCAGGCTTGTCAGGCTAATGGGGCGGTAGTTCCCGGGGACGGTCGTGGCTCCCCCTTTGTGGAGTGGGATAACTGTCGCGGTGCGCCATTCAGTGGGTACAAAGCCTGAGGTGAGGCTATGATTGAACATGGTACTTAGGTAGGGTGCCAATTCATTCTGTAGTTCGTGTAGAACGCAGCCTGGGATATTGTCAGGTCCCATGGATGCTGTGTTCTTGGCTTTGGAGAGTGTGTTTTTTACCTGTGCAGCCATGATTATAGGAACTTTGCATTTTTCCGGTATAGAGATGGGCCCTCTAGGGGGTGAGAGAGGGGTAAAGTTAGCACTGAACCTATCTGCTAGGATGTTTTCTATTATAACATGGCTAGATACTTGAAAAGACTGATATACCCTCTCAGTCCAAAAACGTCACTACCCCAGTGAAACACTGTCCAGTTTATATACTCTTCAACCAATGTTATTTTTAATGTCCTTGTGACTTGTTCTTCTGGTTTCTGTGTCCTTTTTTGGTCCTTGCTATGTCTGAATACTTCACAAAAGTTTCTCCATGTCATCTTTGCGTTACTTGAACTGTCTGTTTTTTTTTTAATTCGTTTTTCTGCATCTGAAAGCTAAAAGAAAGTCAACTTTCTTTTTTTGTATAACAGGATGCATTTACAGTGAGCCCACAGCTATATGATATTAATATCTAAGCTGAACATGTACAAGAAATAGCTGTTCTTGCAAAGCAAGCCATATTATTTTGAAAACTGCTGTTTGGCCTTGCACATTTCCTTTACTGTACACACAGTATAATTTTGGGGAAAGCATTTTAATTTATACAATATCTATCAATACTTTTCTTTTCACCACAAAAGCTTGGATGTTACGTTGTCTCTATCTCGCCTTCCTTCTTGCTGGTTGGGTTGGGTTCGGAGCTGATCCTTTGCTCCGACTGGGCCGCATTCTAAAGCTCGAGAGCTTCCACTGGCTCGAGGCTAGACCCTATCCCAATATGCCTAGCAAGAGTTACCCAGGTCTCATTTGCCGCTTGAAGCTTTGGGATTGCTGACGACTTGCTCAGACTAAGTTAGATTGTTTTTTCTTCTTATTTCTTGTAAAATATTGTTGTTTGGTAGCATAGTTATTTCTGTAGGTCAGTAGAATCTGGTGTTTGTCTATCCCTCTATCTACCGCCTTCTTAGTTGCTGTTTATTGTTGAGGCTGTCATTTCTTTATCTCTCGGGCCTACCCTTTCTCTTCTTACTAACTTGTGAATCCATTTAAGTTAGAGAATTCTTCCTACACTTTCAGCCCGTCTCATTTTCAGACATCCTGGAAATCCTCAAGCAAAGGTGTGGCTGGAAATCCCTTTCCCCTTCTGAAGACGAGTCTGTGTACCTGGTCGCATTCGTTTCCTGGCCCTCTGCCCTTCGACCCACTGCTAGGTGTAGTAAGTCGAAAGGCGTGGATCTCCCTAAAATCTATGGAACCAGTTCCACGGAGGCCCAATAAGTTTATCACTGCATTGGACGACAAACCTTTACTGACTAAGGGCGTGCCAGTTGATGCTGTGGTAGATGCGGCAGCCACAAAGAAGGAATTAGCAGAAACTTCTGTACATCCACCGAACAAGGAGTCCTTTACAATGGACAGATACAGGAAGTGTGTCTTTTCTTCAGTGGCGTTTACCCTTAGGTCACTGAATTATTTGTCCCATTTTACTCGTATCCAGAAGGATCTCCTGAAAGAGCTAGGAGATACCCTACAGGATCCTGCAGCTGTGGGAGCTGCAGACAGAGCTGCTTCACAGCTTGCGACCTTATCTTCTGTAGTTAACTCCTCCATGCGGCTTATCTCCTACACAGCCAATGGAGCGAGTAGGGTAGCAGGCGCAGGAGTCGCCTTACAGAGACATTCTGGGATGTTCGTGGAGCCCTTCAAGTCCTCCTTTACCAACACCCCACTTGATAGCTTGTCATTGTTTGGGCCCAAGGTAAAAGAGACTCTCACCAGGTGTGAGCAAGACGGCAAAACTCTCTGCCATGGGAGCACGTTTCTCTGCACCTACTAGACCTTATCCCAAAGGTCAAAAAGGTGGGAAAATGTGGTTCTGGAAATCCCAGGGAGCTTCGCCTGATGCACGTGGTGACTTTTCCCCCAGGGGCAGGGGGGGGGACAATAATGGGAGATGTCCTCAGGGCAGAGGGGGTCCACAGAATCAGGGCGACAGAGATGCGTTCTCTGGTAGGCCCTCCCAGTGCTCCTGAAAGGAGGCCCATCTGTCCACCTCTGGAGGCAGTCGGGGGCAGATTGTCACTGTACCCAGAAGACCGGCAAAGTATCACAAAAGACACATGGATACAGTTGGTAATATCCAGGGGATACAGTATTCCTTTCTCCATGCCGCCTCTTCCTAAAAAACAAAGATCCATCCCAGATGAGCCACCCAATCTAAGGGAACAAGCAACCCTAGAAGTTCAAAGGTTGCTAGAAAAACGAGTCATCCAAAAAGTTTCCACAGAACAGTCGGATCCAGAACTTACTCAATGTTCTTTTTAGTTCCAAAGAAAACAGGGGACTGGAGGCCCATTTTGGATCTCAGCAGACTCAACAAGTCTGTCAAGAGGACAATGTTCCGGATGGTGACACTGCAGTCCATACTTCCCTTTTTGGGAAAGGACAATTGGATGCGCTCCATCGATCTGCAGGATGCGTACTACCATATCAAGATGGACAGGCAATCCAGGAGTTATCTACGCTTCCGGCTGGTAGCCAGTTACTACCAGTTCAGAGCTCTGCCCTTTGGTCTCACTACAGCCCCCAGGGTGTTCACCAAATGCATGGCAGTAGTCACGGCTTATCTGAGGAGTCTAGGATTTTGGGTGTTTCCATATTTAGATGACTGGCTTCTTACCTCCACCACTGAGTATCGACTAACTGAGGCAAGGGACACCACAATTCACTTCTGCTCACAGATAGGGATCACTATAAACTATGAAAAGTCTGCCTTGTTGTCCTGTCAATATATTACATTTATAGGAGCAGATTTAGATACAAAAGACATGATAGCAAAATTGCCTCAGGTGAGGGTGTCTACCATTCAACATCAGGTTTCGATCTTAATCGAGAGGAAAAAGATTTAGGCAAGATTTGTTCTTAAAGTCCTGGGCTCGATGGTGGCAGTAATAACACTAGTTCCCTTGCCGTGCTTCCACATGAGGATATTACAGTGGCTCCTATTTGCTCAATGGTCCATGCAAGATCTACCCATGTCGCATGAAATTCTCATCACTGAGACCTGCAAGAAGGACCTAAAATGGTGGCTTCAGTCTACTCAGGTGACGATAGGAAAGACCGTTCATCCTCCCCCAACCAGTAGCCACAGTGACCACGGAAGCTGCCCAGATAGGGTGGGGGGCATTATCTGGGACAAACTGTTCAAGGAACTTGGCCACAACACAAGTACCACTTGCACATCAATGTCCTAGAAATGAGAGCGGTGTGTCTGGTGTTGCAAGCACTACAGGGCTCTCTACCTACAGGGAAGATCACAGTTCAAACAGGCAACATGTCAGTAGTGTGGTACATCAACAAGCAAGGTGGAACCAGATCCTACCCCTTGTATCGAGAGGCTCTAAGAGTATGGCAGTGGGCAATGTCTTCCCAACGCTTTCTGATTGTGACACACATTCATGGGAAATCCCCTGTGATAGCAGACAAGCTAAGCAGGGCTATACTGATGCCTCACAAGTGGACCCTGAAGCAGGATATTGCAAAACAAATTTTTCGCAAGTGGGGCCAGCCTTGCTGCGACCTTTTTGCCACCTCCATCAATACCAAATGCAGCAGCTATTTTGCCCTAGTCCCCCCACCGGGACAGTCACCCAGGGCTGCACTTGTTCACAATTGGCCTCCGGGACATCTTTGATTTTCCCCCATTCCCTCTAATACCCAAGGTTCTTCAGAAAGCAAAATCATTGGGTTGCAAACTAATACTCATTGCGCCTTACTGGCTTCGTCAAATATGGTTCCCCTTTCTAAGGCCCCATCTCCAGGAGGAGCCTTGGATCCTGGACCGAGTTTCATATTTCCTGGTGCATCAGTCGGATATGCTCCATCCTTCCATACAGACCCTCAAGCTGAGAGCTTGGTTCCTCCATTTCCCATCATAGCCAGGCTTCCTGACATCTCCCCAGCAGTACAACATATTTTAATTTCCTCTCATAAATCCTCAACGAGAAAACTCTTTACTAGCAAATGGAAGCTGTTCTCTTGTTGGGCAGCCAAAAATAGTATTGACCCTTTTACTGCACCTATTTCAAAGATACTCAAATTTCTCGCTGAAACTTTTAACTAAGGAGCAGCAGCAACAACTGTCCGAGTTCAGCTGGCTGCTATTTCCAAATTACATGTGGGAGAAATGGGTTCCAGCATTATGTCCCACAGATTATGCAAAGCTTTCCTAAAAGGTACTATCCTCTTGAGACTCCCAATAAGAGAACCACCTCCTCCTTGGGATCTAAATTTAGTCCTAGCTGCCTTGATTCTTCCTCCTTTCGAACCGGCTACTACTTGTTCTCTGAAATTCTTGACTTGGAAAACTATTTTATTGACTGACATCACCTCAGCTAGGAGGGTAACAGAATTACAAGCTCCATCCATTTGTCCCCCTTACTTAATTTTTCACAAAGATAGGGTTTCTCTCAGAACTAACCCCTCCTTCCTACCAAAAGTTTGCTCAGAGTTCCATCTAAATCAATCAATCGAACTACCTCTATTCTTCCCTAATCATGGCAACAAGGCAGAATAACTCCACCAACTGGATGTTCATAGACAGTTACATTTTTACTTACACAGGACAAAAGAATTCACAAAATCTGACCAATTGTTTGTATCCTTTGCAGAAAACAGAGAGAGAACTTCAGTCTCAAAAGTAACCTTATCAAAATGGCTTTCAGAAACCATCACTTATGTCTATAATTCACAGAACAAGTAGCTGCCAGGAAAAATTCAAGGTCACTCAACTAGGGCCTTGTCTACCTCTACCACCCTTCAGGCCAGACTGCCTTTAAACTCAATTTGTGCAGCAGCTACTTGGGTTAATCCCCATACCTTCATCACTCATTACAAAGTAGATGTGGCCTCCCGGAATAGGGCATCCTTTGGTTCCACGGTCCTGAAGAGTCTTTTCCATTGAGCCACCCAAGAAGAAAGTGCTGGGGATGCAGTCCTAACCAGCAAGAAGGAAGGCGAGATAGGGACAACATAACCTAAAGAAGTTACGTACTCACCATAACGTTCCATGTTTGTTGTCCTTGATCTCACGTTCCTTCTTGCATCCCACCTTCCTTTCCCTCTCCTGGAGGATCAAGAGGAATTATGCATCATTTGGCTACATAAGGTGTGATTCCCTTCCTACCTTATGAGTTGGATAGACTATCTTGGTGGGATATGTGTGTGTGTGTGTGTGTGTGTGTGTGTGTATATGTATATATATATATATATATATATATATATATATATATATATATATATATATGTATGTGTGTACATATACATATATACATTCTACCCTAACTAGTACAAACTAAACATCCTACCCTATAAGGATTTCTCTACGGGACCCTACTAAAGCCCACTGAAGAGCATCTCTATAACTAGCCCCCCTCAAGAATTACTTCCAGTGTATGTACTGCTGCATGTTGTACCTGAAAGTGCTTCTAGTACCTAAACTATCATAGTGCCTGTACTTCCCCACATTTGCTAAGCAGCCTACTGCAGTCTATCTCTTGACCCCTGCCTACCCACTAAGCTGTAATTTAACTATCTAACCACTAGTTGGCACTGCTCACCTTCTAAAGTTTAAAGTCTAGTTATCTACCTCCCTCATTTCTCTCCCGTAGCCATCCCCAACCTCTTAGTATTTTTCCCCACTGGCCTGCTCTGTCCTGTGCTTAGTCCTGATCTCCACTCACACTCCCAAGCCTGGTCTTACCTTGTTGCTCTACCTTCCTCCAGACTCCCACTCTTCTGCTTCACCTGGCTGATTGGTTTCAGCCAGCCACCTTCTCTCCAGCTCTACCCGCTCCGTTCGCCCTGCGGGCTCACTCCGCTCCCCTACCCTGCCCCCAATTTCCACCCACCCCCACTACTCCTACATTTATACTTAACCAATCCCTTCCCCCTATTCACTCACCAATCATCCACTACTATCATAGCTCAACCAACCAATCTCCTCCACCCTCTGACCCCTCCCTCTTGAACTCCATCTCCCAATCACATCCTCTCCAACCCTATTCAAAGTCCACATATTCTCCTTTCCACCTTATCTGATACTCTCCTATCTGCCCTACTCATTCCTCCCTCTAATACTCATCCACACCACAACCATGACATGTCTTATAACACAAACAGTTCGAACCCCATTTATCTGCTTTCTATTCTTACTCTGTTTATACCATGCTACCTCCTACCATTCTAACCAACTTCACCCCTCCTTCCTATCCAACTTCCACATTTCCACCCCTCCTCCTCATCCCACTATAAAACGTTTCCACAACATATCCGCCTCCCTAGTCCAACCCAACCTCCTCCACTACTTCAAATTAAAGCTTGTCCCCCTCCAAACTACATACCACAACCATAAACTAATTCCCTACCGTCCACAACTATTAAAAACTAGCTCAGAAATGTCACTACCCTTCCTCTACGTAGCATGGGACATGCATCCAAACCCTGGACCAAATACTTCCTCTTCTCCAAACCCCACTGTTACAAGCAATAAAACTAGCCACAATCACCTCATATTCTTAACATTGAATGCCCAAAGCCTAAAGAACAAAGTAACCCAATTTCATGCCTGGTTCAACCATAACCTATCTGATATTTTAGCTATCTCGTAATTTGGTTAAAACCCCACATCTGTGATTCTGAAATCCTGCCACCTGGCTTCCAAGCCCTGAGACATGACCGCTTAAAAAGAAAAGGGGGCGGGGTAGCCTTAATATACTCTAATTTGCTGTCCATATCTTCGTACCCTAATCCTATCCCTCCATTCAACAATGCTGAACTAGTCATAGGCCTTCTAAAACTAAATAACCATAAAAACATATGTATAATTGCCCTCTACATCCCCCCAGGTAACATCTCCACTCTTGAAGAAATCCTCCTCTGGACCTCTACCAATATTAAACTAGAGACCTTCATACTTGGAAATGTAAATATCAACTGGAATAAAATCAACGACCCAAATCCCACTATATCCATCAATCTATTCAACTTTACCCAATTAACTAACTCTTATCACCACACCCAACAAAACTAATCCTCCAGGTACAACTCTAGACTGGATCCTAGTATCCAACCCCAATAAATCATATACTCTGGCACTACTCCTAGGTGACCACTTGCCATCTTTCATCCACAGAGCTACTCACTCCTCTCCTACGCCAATATACCCACACCCGTAACCTCACAACCTTCTTGGACGCCCTAAAACAAACAAACTGGAACCCCCTAAAAATTCTACCACTAGACAATGCTGTAGAATTCTTCAACTCTACCTTCTTAAGCATCCTCAACTCCCTAGCTCCTCCAAGAACAAGGAGGGTCAAAACTAAGTACACCCCCTGACTAACCAAAGACACCAAAAAACTTATACTACAAAGGGACAAATCTTGGAAAACCTACCACCAAAATAAGCAGCCAAAAACTCTCCTTATATATAAACAACTTCGCAACCTTGTTAAAAAACATATTGGAGATAAAAAATCGTACTATATTTAACTGCAGTCCAACCAATCAAACAACCCCAAACATTTCTGGAACTCAATTTTCTTCTCAAACCAGGTACCAAAAATAACCCCTGCCCTTACTCAAACAAATCTGACTCTGCAATAGCCTCCCTATTCAACTCCTTCTTTACCAACTCCATCGCTGACCTGACCAAGACCTTCCCTAACAACAACCCACCCTCCCAACCCATCCAGTCTTCCACACCCCCTACACAACTCTCTGCTTTTAATCCCCCACCAATATTTGAACTTAAACCCATCTCTACCTCCCTCAAAAAAGACTACTCACTAAATTAAAACCTTGCTCCATTGCCCTTGACAATATTCCATCCTCCTTCCTAAAAATAGCCGCAGACAGTATTGCTCTTCCCATCAGCATCTTAATCAACAGATCCATGCAGGAATGTTATGTGCCCAAACTGTGGCATGCTGCTTTTATCCTACCTCTCCATAAGGGAGGCAAAAACAATAGCATCTCTAATTTTCTCTCTATAGCTATCCTCTCCCCTATCTCTAAAATCCTAGAGAAATGTGTCCACCTACAGCGTATGCAATACCTAGCCTTACATCAACTAATTACTCCAACCCAACACAGTTTCCAACCTGGCCATACTACTATCACTGACCTGCTCTCATCCTTAGACACAGTAAATCTATTCTGTGACTCTGGTAAAATTGTCTCTACAGTTCTATTAGACCTGTCCAAAGCATTCAATACCATTTCCCACACCCACCTTTTAAACCATCTTTCTAGCCTTCATCTCTCCAAAAATTCTTTGTCTTGGTTCTAAAGCTACCTCTCTGGAAGGTCTCAGGCCGTAAAATGGGGGGAAAGGCACCTCCTCCTCCTTCCTTCCAACCCCCACTGGGGTACCTCAGGGATCTATACTTGGTCCAATGCTGTTCAACATCTTCATTAATGACTTCCACAAAGCCATACCCAATACCAAAATTGTACAATATGCAGACAATTCAACTTTAATCTGCTGCGCCCCACCCTCCCTGAGCTACAAATAATAACCCAAACTGCCTTCTCCTCCACTGAATAATGGATGCTGCAAAACCACCTCTCACTAAATGCCAACAAATCCAAAATTCAGTTATTCTCTCCATCAAAAGCCTCCCCTCTTGATAAGCATTCTTTCCAAATTATAAGCCACAGCAACACTGCCTTAGAGGTCTCTCCCGTCGCTAAACTTCTTGGGGTAACTATTGATGAGCACCTAAAATTCGACACCCACATCCAGCAAAACATTAAGAAAACTTATATTAAACTTGGCATGCTATACAGAAACATCCACTTTATTTCCCCTCTCACCAGACAAACCCTTGCCACTACCTGTCTGCTCCCCTCACTTTTATATGGTGCTCCTCTCCTATCTAGCCTGTCTGCATCTCTCTCCTCCAAACTAGAAGTCTGCTATAATAAAATTTCTAAATTTGCCACCAAAGCCAAATTATCCTCCCATCACTGTACTGCCCTTCATTTGTTAAACTGACTTGAACTCCCCAACCATCTAGATTATCTCCATGTTACTACAGCCCATAAACTAATTTTTCAACCTACTAAGTGCCCAGCCCTAACCAATATCCTCCAACCATACTCCCCTCCAAGATTTCTAAGATCATCCCACCGAAACCTAATCACTATCCGTAAACCCAATCATCCTGCTGGGCAGTATCTGCTATCCTTTTCTTTAGCTAAAAAATGGAATTCCTTGCCATCCTCCCTAAGGACTTGTGAAAGCTTTGAAACCTTTAAAACTCTTCTACACTCCTAGCTTTCTTCCAAATGGAAATGCAACTGCACTCTCCCCACATAGCCTTCTGCCACTTTCTTCCCATAAGCTTTTCTGTACCACTGAGCCTAAACCTAACCTGACATAATAGTAAAAGTAAACACCTGTACAACCCACTTTAACCTCTACCACTTCTGGTCTCTTTCACTTCTCTTCTCTTTCCCAGTTGCGTTTTCCTCCCTACACTTCAAAATACCTTCTAACCTGGGAACATACTCCTGTTATTTAGCTGGGAACTTCTAACCTTTTAACTTCTTTAGCTTAAAATATAATCTGCAACAACTTATTCCTGTTTTTTAGCTTAAAATAAAATCTGCACCCACAATTTCTTCTCAAGTAAATTCCCTGTTCCTACGCTATATCATACCTTCATAAATACTTGACACCATGAAACCATATAATTTGTTGTTCTCTGACTCTTAATCATTTTTGAATTGTGATGTTATGTGATCCTATCTCGCCTACATTCTGACTGATGGGTTCGGAGCCGATCCCTCGGCTCCGACTCGGCACGCTTATGCCAAAGAGCGAAGTCTCTTATTGGCTGAGCTTACTATATCCCAGGATGCACCACTACCAGTCCCCCAGATCTCGTTTGCCGCTAACTAGCAAAGACGTGGTCTCGAGCTGGCTGAGCTAAGTAGTGTCTTTTCACTAACTTTTTCTGTCAGAAATTTGCTAATTCTTAACAAAAAAGCTGTTTTAACAGCTACTCTGTGCTGTTGTGTGTGTTTTGACAATTTTTTGGGGAAAATTTGTGTGTGATTGGTGTTTGTTCTGGTTACAGGCTCCCTTGATCCGTAGGGCCTTTCCTGTCAGTTAATCCCTTTGAACCTTTAGGGGTTCTTGGATTCCTTTTACTCTTATTCACTGTTGTATGTCTTCAGTTGGCCTTTATTTTAACTGCGGGCTATCATTGTGAACGGCAAGTTAATCTTTGTAGTGTCAGTCATTTTAAAAAGAGTTTGTCTGTGAGAGAGTTACTGAGTTGTACTTATAATGTCTCAGGCTCCTAGGCCTTCGGGCTTTAAGAAGTGCACTAAGTGTAGTTTTAAAATGTCTATCACGGATGACCACTCTCTCTGTGTATATTGTTTGGGCGCCAAACATTTGCAGGAGTCCTGCAGCGTGTGTCACGCTTTTTCCTCGAGGGTCCTCCAAGAGAGGAAAAATAAGCTTATATTGAAAGGCCTTATAAAACCCTCTTTTGAAGAAGCTTTAGCATCCTCTCCTTCTCCTGCTAAAAAGAAAAGGGCGTCGGCTCCGACCAGTCTGTCGGACCCGACCGCCAAAAGACATAGGCAGGCTTCTCCTTCCGCTCCAAGGACTTGGAGCCGAGGCGGAACAGTCTGCCTCGATGCCTCCAGTCTCGACTCCTCTGGCCGGAGCCGATGGCTGGGGCATCGAGGCGAGTCACCTTCATCGGCTCCACTGGTCTCGGCCGATGAAGGTTGTCCGCCCAGACAGTTCCTCCTCGGTATCTAAGTCCTCGTGGGCACCGATGGAAACTGGTTTGTGTATTCCTTGGCGCCGATAGTTATCGAGTCGCCTCGGGCGGTCCCCTAGCCCCTTGGGGCGTTGGAGAGGCCAACTCGAACCCGTTCAGTCTCCTCTAGGTCATCGAGGATGTCAGATTCGGACATAGACAGGGTGCTCCAAAGACTGTTCCAGTCCCCAGTCTTTCAAAATTTGTTTCGGCTCCGACCCAATTGGCTTCGGAGCCGATAGCCATTCCATTGCCATTCCTCCTCCGACCGCTTGGCTCCGTCGGAGCAGGTGCTGTTGGAGCCGGTGGAGATCCTAGGGTCAGCTCCGACCCTTACTCCAACCCGGCCTTGGGTCCGAGTTTGTACGCGGACTTCTTCGGCCGGACCGGGGTGACGTTTGGGACCTATGCTGTCGGTTCCGAGCCTCCCTCTCGGTGCTTGGCTGTGGGACGTCCGTCTGCTATCATGGCTCGGGGACCGGACACTCCCAGGATTCTGGGGTCCGGCTTTCAGAGCTATGAGGAGTGCCTTGGCCAAGTCTTCTTGACCATCTCTACGGCTTTACCGGCACCTTCCTGGGCGTGGAGACTGGGTCTTTGGCAGTTCCCCTGTCCCTAGGCAGCAGAGCCCGGGGCCTGAGGTTACCCCCACTGGGGTTCCCTCCTCCTGAGGGTTCTTGAGTTGTCTTGGAGGAGCCCCAAGGAAGAGATCGTGCAAGAGGAAGCACGTGGACTCCCCAGAGTCTCTTACATCGGACACTGATCTTGATGATGCGGAGGGGTCCCCAAAGTCGTCCTCGGATGATGTCTCATTCGCAGACATTTTAGAGATCCTTAAACGAGGCTGGATATCCAAAACCCCCTCTGCTGATGAGTCAGTGCTTCTCAAGGCCTTTGGGGCTCAGCCCTCCGCCTCCTGGGTGTCTCCGCCCTTCGAGCTCCTGGATTTGGTTTGTCGGAGGGCGTGGGAACATCCAGATACTGTGGAACCAGTGCCTTCTCGCCCTAACAAATTTTTGTCTGCCCCACCGAGAAGGAGTTCTTGACAAAGGCGTGGCTGTAGATGCCATGGTGGTGGCATCTGCTACACAACAGAGCGTGGCAGAGGCTTCAGCGTCCGTCCATCCTCCTAATAAGGAGTCTAGGAGCATGGACGATGCGGAAGCGCACCCTGACTTCAGCGGCCTTTACACTAACGTCCCTGAATTATTTGGCACATTTTACCAGGCTACAGAGGGATATGGTCAAGGAGCTGTCAGATTCCCTCTCAGGTAACCTACCTGAGCAGCTAGCCCAGTCGGTTAGCTCTCAGTTGGCTATCCTTACCTCGATCTCTAACTCGTCCATGAGGCTCATTTCATATGCGGCCGAAGGGGCGGGCAGAGCGGCAGGCACAGGCGTGGCTCTACGGAGACAAGCCTGGCTCCGTTTGTGTCATTTCGGAGGCCTTCAAGTCTTCCTTCGCCGGCGCTCCCTTTGATGGGTCCTCTTTGTTTGGACCTAAGGTAAAAGACACTCTTACCCGCTGTGAGCAAGAGGGAAAAACTTTATCTGCCGTAGGTGCACATTATTCCACTCCCTTTCGGCCTCATCCCAAGGCTAAAGGAGGAGGGAAGATGTGGTTCCGCAAATCACGTAAGTTTTTTCCTCAACAGCAGGAAGATTCCCCTTCCAGAGGCAGAGGACGGGGAAATTTTTCTGGGAGACGCCGTCCCAGAGGCGGCAGAGGGCCCCGCAATTCTGGAGACCGCGAGTCCTTTCGTGGCTCTTCAGCCTCCCACACTTCATGAGGGATTGCCCGGCTGTGCTGCTCCGGAGCCAGTCGGGTGCCGTTTTGCCAAGCACCTAAAAGCCTGGGAGTCTATCACTCAGGACAGATGGGTGCTTCGGATTATTGCCGGAGGTTACACCATTCCCTTCACACACTCACCCCCAACCCAGTCAAAGGGAAATTGCAGCCGCAGAAGCTTCAAAGCTGCTAGAAAAAGTAGTCATCCAACCGGTCCCCACAGACCAGATCGGATCCGGAAATTACTCAAGGTTCTTTTTAGTGCCAAAAAAGACAGGGGACCTGAGACCAATATTGGATCTCAGCAAACTAAACCAGTCCTTCATGAAGTCCAAATTCCGAATGGTCACTTTACAATCCATTCTCCCATTGTTGGAGAAGGATGTTTGGATGTGCTCCATAGATCTCAAGGACGCCTATTATCACATACCGATACATCAGGCGTCCAGGAGGTATCTGCGCTTCAGCCTGGGAGACAGTCATTTCCAATTTTGTGCACTGCCCTTTGGTCTCACCACAGCCCCAGGGTGTTCACCAAGTGTTTGGCAGTAGTGACTGCTCACCTGAGGAGTCTTGGATTCCAAGTGTTTCCCTATCTGGACGACTGGCTCCTGACTGCCACCACCAGGCATCTACTAATAGACAACCTCAAAGCCACCATCTCCTGGGTGCTACCCTGGGAATTACATTCAATTGGTCAAAGTCTGTCTTGCTGCCCTCTCAGCGCATAAGATTCATAGGAGCAGAGATAGACTCAAAATTGATGCGCGTCTTTCTTCCTACCGAAAGGATTCAAACTTTACAAAGTCAAGTTCAAGCCCTGCTTCCAAGATCCAAAGCCCCAGCCAGGATGGTCCTGCAACTTTTAGGTTCGATGTCTGCCACGGTTCTCCTAGTTCCACTGGCAAGATTGCACATGAGGATTCTTCAGTGGCTGTTATCGACACAATGGTCCTTTCAGAATCTCCCCCTCAATCACCCCATTCTGATTACAGAAACGTGCAAACGGGACCTCCGCTGGTGGCTTCAGCCATCCAATCTGAATCAGGGAAGACCTTTTGTTATCCCTCCGGTGGCCACCCTGACGACGGATGCCTCCCAGACAGGGTGGGGAGGCATTGTCTGGGCAGGTTAGTTCAGGGTTCTTGGCTTCCAGGCGAAACCTTTCTCCATATCAATGTATTGGAAATGAGGGCTGTACTTCTGTCCCTACAGGCCTCCACAAGTTTCTCCCTCAAGGCATTATCGCTATCCACACAGACAACATGTTGGTGGTCTGGTATCTAAACAAACAAGGAGGGACCAGATCTTATCCCCTTTGCAGAGAGGCCATGAGGGTGTGGGAATGGGCTGTAGCTACCAACCGTTTCTTGGTAGCGACCCACATTCCAGGGAAATTCAATATATTGGCAGACAGATTAAGCAGGACGATTCTCTCTCCTCACGAGTGGTCCCTGAACGAAACAGTAGCAGCTCAGGTTTTCAGAAGATGGGGGACCCCGTGCTGCGACCTGTTTGCAACACCACAAAACACAAAGTGCAAAAGGTTCTTCTCCTTGACTCCGCGTCAGGGGGAGGCAGCTACGGATGCTCTAGCCCAACCTTGGCCAACAGGACTACTTTATGCCTTTCCTCCTGTCCCACTTCTCCCCAAAGTCATCCAGAAAGCTTCCCAATTGGGGTCCACAATGATACTAATTGCTCCGCACTGGCCTCGTCAGATATGGTTCCCCTACCTAAAGAAACATGCTGTGGACGGTCCTTGGTTTTTGGTTCTAACTCCGGATCTGCTGATTCATCAGTCGGGACGACAACACCAATCCCTTCACACTTTGAAATTGACAGCTTGGCTCCTCCACTTCCGACTTTAGTCAGAAATCACATCTTAGACCCGGAAGTTATTCACATTTTATCTTCGGCCCACAAACCCACCACTAAGAAATTGTACCTCAGTAAGTGGAAGAGGTTTGCTATCTGGGCTCAACTCAGGGGCTTAGACCCTATCACTGCCCCGATACCAGAGGTTTTGAAATTTTTAACATCCTTATTTAATCAAGGATCTTCAGTCTCTACTATTAAAGTCCAACTAGCAGCTATCTCCAAATTTCATGAATCCATGGATCCACCGTTGATGAGCAGCAGATTATGCAAAACTTTCATTAAAGGTGCTGGGCTGTTAAGACCCCCAGTTTTTCATCCTGCGCCTCCGTGGGATCTTGATTTGGTACTTCGTGCCTTAACATCTTCCCCTTTCGAACCGGCTGCTACATGTGAGTTAAAATATCTGTCTTGGAAAACTGCCTTCTTAGTTGCTATTACAAGAAGAGTTTCAGAGCTTCAAGCCCTATCTATCAAACCACAGTACTTGATTTTTCACAAGGATAGAGTATCACTTAGGCCTAACCCATCTTTTGTTCCAAAGGTTTGTTCTAATCTCTGTCTCCAACAATCTCTAGAGCTACCAGTTTTCTTTCCAAAATTCTCCAACGAAGCGGAATACACCCTCCATAAATTGGATGTTCACAGGCAATTGCGCTTCTATCTAGACAGGACTCAACAAATTCGTAAAACAGACCAGTTGTTTGTGTCCTTTTCAGATAATAAATTGGGTAAAACCATCACTAAAGCTACTATCTCCAAATGGATTAGAGATTGCATAACTCAGGCTTATTCCTCTTCAAATAAGCAACTTACAACATCTATCAAAGCTCACTCTACCAGAGCTATGGCTACTTCTATTGCTTTTCATTCCAAGCTCGCTATTTCTGAGATTTGTGCTGCGGCTACTTGGTCCAACCCGCACACTTTCATTTCCCACTATAAATTGGATGTGGCATCTAAAGGGCGAGCATCATTTGGTTCCACGGTACTCAGGAGTGTTTTCCAGTGAGCCACCCAGGATTCAGGTGCTAGGGCGCTGTCCCATCAGTCAGAATGTAGGCGAGATAGGATCACATAACATCTTTTAGTTATGTACTCACCATAACTTCAGATGTTTGGGATCCATCTCGCCTACATTCCTAATACCCACCCTCCTTCCCCCTGCCTTGGAGATCAGAAGAGATTGAACGGTTTTGAGTTCTACTGTTTTTTATCTTGTTTCATCTGACGATGTTATATAAGCAGCGTGTGTGTCTGTGTATGTATGCGGACAAACTAGATCTGGGGGACTGGTAGTGCATCCTGGGATATAGTAAGCTCAGCCAATAAGAGACTTCGCTCTTTGGCATAAGTGTGCCGAGTCGGAGCCGAGGGATCGGCTCCGAACCCATCAGTCAGAATGTAGGCGAGATGGATCCCAAACATCTGAAGTTATGGTGAGTACATAACTAAAAGTTTCTCTACTTTGACTGTAACTGTGAACACACTGTGTAACAAAATCTTATTTAATTGTATTCTTACCTCATTTAATTTTGATTTTTTTATGTGAATAACTGTATATAACTATGTATATATTCTTACCTCAGTTAATTTTGATTTTTATGTGAATAGCTGTGTATAATCACTATGTAATGCGGAGCTTTTCTCCCCGAGCCTCCACTGAAAATGGCTCCCTGAGCCCAGTGGACCTCCCTGGTCATCAAACTGAAATAAATAAATATATACATATATCTATCTATCTATATATATATATATATATATATATATATATATATATATCTATATATATATATATATGCCTAGAGGCAGAGGGGGCCTCTGCAATTCGGGAGACCGCGATTCCTTTCTCGGCTCCCCCTACTCTCGTTCCTGAGGGAGTTGCCCAGCTGTGCTTATCCGGAGCCAGTCGGGGGTCGGATTTCGTTATATCCAGAAGCCTGGAAAAGCATCACCCAGGACCGATGGGTATTACGAATAATTTCCGGAGGTTATGTCATTCCGTTTACGTCAGACCCCCCCTTCAGTCAGGAAAAATCCCGGACGTTCCACCCAGTCAAAGGGATCAAGCAGCCTCAGAGGTTTCAAAGCTGCTAGGAAAAGGAGCCATCCAGCGTGTCCCCTCAAACCAAGTCGGATTAGGGACTAACTCAAGATTCTTTTTGGTGCCGAAAAAACAGAGGACCTGAGACCCATATTAGATCTCAGCCGAGTGAACAACTATGTACAGAAGTCCAAGTTCCGTATGGTCACACTACAATCGATTCTCCCATTGTTGGGAGAGGAGGTATGGATGTTCTCCATCGACCTCAAGGATGCTTACTACCATATCAAAATGGACAGGGCATCCAGGAGTCACCTACGCTTCCAGATGGGAGCCAGTTATTTCCGGTTTCGAGCCCTGCCCCTTGGTCTCACCACAGCCCCCAGGGTGTTCACCAAATGTATGGCGGTGGTGACTGCTCACTTGAGACGTCAGGGATTCCAAGTGTTTCCATATCTGGACGACTGGCTCCTTACCGCCCCCACCAGGCATCTACTAGTCCAAACCAGGGACGCTACCATCGCTCTATGTCAACAGTTGGGCATAACACTAAACTGGGAAAAACTGCCTTGTTGCCCTCACAGCGTGTCACCTTTATAGGCACAGAATTAGACACCGTTCGAATGCGAGCATTTTTACTGCAGGAAAGGATCAGAGTCTTACAGCAACAGATACACAACCTGATGCCCCTAAGGAAAGCAAAGGCAAGATGGGTTCTTCAACTCCTGGGGACCATGGCAGCAACAATTATGTTGGTCCCTCTAGCGAGATTGCACATGAGTCTTCTTCAATGGCTCCTCTTTGTTCAATGGTCTCTACAAAAAGTTCCACTTTCTCACCCCATTTTGCTTACGCACAGATGCAATCAGGACCTCAGTTGGTGGCTTTGCACCAACAATTTGGACAGGGGAAAACCCTTGGTTCCACCCATCCCGGTTGCCACAGTGACCACGGACGCCTCCCAGATGGGGTTGGGGGGCATTATCTTGGCAGGACAGTCCAAGGCACTTGGCAAGATCACGAGATACATCTGCAGTAGAAGCAGTCCCAGTACAGAGCCCTGAGGTAGCCAGCTGGTGACCGGTCTCTTAGTGGAGTTGGTCATCACCAATCCTTATTTCTTGGATCCTGTGTGTGAGCCAGCTGGCAGTCTGGCATGTTATCCATTGGTTTATTTCCAGTTCTGTGAATTTTTCAACTATACGTGAGTGGGGTAATGTATTGAATACCTTAGCTGGGTCCAGGTAGGAGATACATACCATTTTCCCCTCAATCCATTGTCTTAGTGACTTTCTCAAATAAGTCCAGCAGATTTAGTAGGTATGACCTTCCCTTGACAAAACCAAGCTTGGTTGGTTCCAGTGTCTGAAGGTGCCCTTTGTCTTTGTTGATCATTTTCATGGTATCATTCCATGGCTTTGCGTATTAGACTTGTCAGACTAATAGGTCTGTAGTTTCCAGGGTCTGTTGATGTCTACCCTTGTGAAGCAGAATAACCATTGCAGTACTTCATTGCTGTGGTACAAAGCCTACTTTAAGGGTATAGTTGAAAAGTTAGTTGAGTGGTTCTGTAGGTCATATTTCACGCTATTTAGGAGGCATCCTGGAATATTATTGGGGCTCACTGAGGTTGTGTTTTGGGCCTTAAAAAGCACTGCTGGAAACCTGCTCTCTGTTAATAGTTGGGGGGTTATGCTTGTTAGCGTTTCATATGGGAAGTCGGGGCAAAGTTGGGGGTGAGGTTTGTTCTGAATTTGTCAGCCAGCAAATTCGCTATGTCACTGTGCTCAGTGAAGCTGGCACCATTGACCACCAGTTCGGTACACTAATGTGTGCCGCCTTTGAGGTTTCAGATATAGCTTTAGAAGGCTTTATGGTTGCCTTAAGCCTGTAAGGCTATCTTGACCTTGTAATTGACCTTGTCGGACCGGATTAGTCCTCTTAGTGTCCTGTTTAGTTTAATTCAAGAGGTCCTGTCATTATGGGAGTTGCTCTTCCTGATTTTAACCATGACTTTTTCTTTTTGTTATATACCCAGTCAAGGTTAGGATTCCACCAGTGTGGTTTGTTTTGGGCTTGCTTCTAGTAGGTACAAAAGCCTCTATACAGCCATTTACATGGTTGCATGGGATCTCTGTGAACTCATGGTTGGGAGAGGCAGTGAATTTTGGTAAGCTATTGCTTAATACAATGTAATTTGCTTTGGAATAGTTCCTAACTGTTGCAGGGTTTGCTGGGGTTAGTGAGTTGATTTTTATTTTGAAGGAGACATCTTTATGGTCAACCTCATCAGTGATGACTTGACACTTGGGGAGCAGTGCTCTCCTATATTGGTGAGTACAGGTGTATATTAATTCAAAGTCTACATTCCGCGAATAGCTAATCTTTGACAATTTAACACTGAACGTCCATTTCAGCGAACGTGTGCAACAGTGAATTTAAAATCATCAAATACTCAGTTAGTCAACATCGAAAAAGTGAAATTATGCTGTGAAAGAAAACTAAAAAGAACACCCTCCATAAACACCATTCATGTCGTATGTAACACGTATCTAAACCTAGAAAGTGAGCACAAACGACCAACTGAAGCGAAGAAACCAAAAAATGTAGTCCACAGCAGAAAGAAGGTAAATGAAAATCCAGTAGGTGAAATTCAACGAACAAATTTATTGGATAAAAACCACACAGTAACAAATCCCTCAAGCGCTTTCGCTCAGTGCAATACTGAGCTTTATCAAGATGAACACCATGTAACAACTGCTCCTATTTAAATACTAAAAAAATCATGTGATCAATTAAGTTAAAAAAAAAAGAGAAATATTATGACAAGGCTATTTAACTGGTTTTACATGTAGCCCTTTTAATACCAAGCACTTGCAGGTGATATTTTATCAATTAGTTTCTTAACTTAATTGATCACATGATTTTTTTTAGTATTTAAATAGGAGCAGTTGTTACATGGTGTTCATCTTGATAAAGCTAAGTATTGCACTGAGCGAAAGCGCTTGAGGGATTTGTTACTGTGTGGTTTTTATCCAATAAATTTGTTCATTGAATTTCACCTACTGGATTTTCATTTACCTTCTTTCTGCTGTGGACTACATTTTTTGGTTTCTTGATGTATCTAAACCTATACAAAACACCTTTTACACTGAAACACCTATATAAAGCCAAAACATAACCCTATCTGAAAAGATACTGCTGTGAAAAAAAGTATTGTGATGATGTACAAGGCAAAGTCAGCAAACAAACGTTACACTTTTAAAAAGGAGAGCTGCAGCTGTAGTAAAAGATTCAAACAAACGTTACACTTTTAAAAAGGAGAGCTGCAGCTGCAGTAAAAGATTCAAACAAACGTTACACTTTTAAAAAGGAGAGCTGCAGCTGCAGTAAAAGATTCAAACAAACGTTACACTTTTAAAAAGGAGAGCTGCAGCTGTAGTTAAAGATTCAAACAAACGTTACACTTTTAAAAAGAAGAGCTGCAGCTGTAGTAAAAGATTCAAACAAACGTTACACTTTTAAAAAGGAGAGCTGCAGCTGCAGTAAAAGATTCAAACAAACGTTACACTTTTAAAAAGGAGAGCTGCAGTAAAAGATTCAAACAAATGTTACACTTTTAAAAAGGAGAGCTGCAGCTGTAGTAAAAGATTCAAACAAACGTTACACTTTTAAAAAGGAGAGCTGCAGCTGTAGTTAGATTCAAACAAACGTTACACTTTTAAAAAGGAGAGCTGCAGCTGCAGTAAAAGATTCAAACAAACGTTACACTTTTAAAAAGGAGAGCTGCAGCTGTAGTTAAAGATTCAAACAAACGTTACACTTTTAAAAAGGAGAGCTGCAGCTGCAGTAAAAGATTCAAACAAACGCTACACTTTTAAAAAGGAGAGCTGCAGCTGCAGTAAAAGATTCAAACAAACGTTGCACTTTTAAAAAGGAGAGCTGCAGTAAAAGATTCAAACAAACGTTACACTTTTAAAAAGGAGAGCTGCAGTAAAAGATTCAAACAAACGTTACACTTTTAAAAAGGAGAGCTGCAGCTGCAGTAAAAGATTCAAACAAACGTTACACTTTTAAAAAGGAGAGCTGCAGCTGTAGTTAAAGATTCAAACAAACGTTACACTTTTAAAAAGGAGAGCTGCAGCTGCAGTAAAAGATTCAAACAAACGTTACACTTTTAAAAAGGAGAGCTGCAGCTGTAATAAAAGATTCAAGCAAACGTTACACTTTTAAAAAGGAGAGCTGCAGCTGTAGTAAAAGATTCAAACAAACGTTACACTTTTAAAAAGGAGAGCTGCAGCTGTAGTAAAAGATTCAAACAAACGTTACACTTTTAAAAAGGAGAGCTGCAGCTGCAGTAAAAGATTCAAACAAACGTTACACTTTTAAAAAGGAGAGCTGCAGCTGTAGTAAAAGATTCAAACAAACGTTACACTTTTAAAAAGGAGAGCTGCAGCTGTAATAAAAGATTCAAACAAACGTTACACACTTAAAAAGGAGAGCTGCAGCTGCAGTAAAAGATTCAAACAAACGTTACACTTTTAAAAAGGAGAGCTGCAGCTGTAGTAAAAGATTCAAACAAACGTTACACTTTTAAAAAGGAGAGCTGCAGCTGTAGTAAAAGATTCAAACAAACGTTACACTTTTAAAAAGGAGAGCTGCAGCTGTAGTAAAAGATTCAAACAAACGTTATATTTTTTAAAAGGAGAGCTGCAGCTGTAGTAAACGACTGCACATCATACTTCTGTTCTCAAGTACTACTTACCGACGTTGATGCCTTTCTGTAGTTTTAAGTTTCTTTGGAGAAGGGGGACACCCAGCCAACAACGGCAAACACAACTCAAGCATTCTGTTTTGCTCCCTCACAAGTACAGACACAGCAGCAGGAATATCAGAAATTCTCCTTCCTGGCAAAGAATGAACTCGCCCTTGCTATCTTTCCACATAGTTTTGTGTACGTGGCAAGCACAATTCATTCAAACAGACTATATTCCAAAATTTAACTGGAAACATTGGAGGAGGTCACAAAGAAACAGAACTGTGTATTTACCTTATGTGGATGACCTAGCAAGTAAACGTCTGTAAAATATGCAAGAATGTCTTTACCTTCAGCTGGAAATGTCTTGCATAACTCATGAAAGGCAGCAAGAACCTCACTTTCTTTTAAAAATGGTAAAGCTATCAGTTTCTTTACAGAAAGTTTAAATGCCATACATTTACCATAATGAAATGATAATCCTAACAACCAAATTTTTCACCAGATATTTTGAGCAAAGTGGAACAAGCAGCCCTTACAGTCAACTGATAATATTGGATGTTATGTGATCCTATCTCGCCTACATTCTGACTGATGGGTTCGGAGCCGATCCCTCGGCTCCGACTCGGCACGCTTATGCCAAAGAGCGAAGTCTCTTATTGGCTGAGCTTACTATATCCCAGGATGCACCACTACCAGTCCCCCAGATCTCGTTTGCCGCTAATCTGCGAAGACGTGGTCTCGAGCTGGCTGAGCTGAGTAGTATTTTTACTAACTTTTTCTGTCAGAATTTTGCTGTTCTTGTCATAAAAAGCTGTTTTAACGGCTATTCTTCACTTTTGTGTGTGTTTGGAGTTTGTGAAAGACTTGTTGTGTGATTGGGTTGAGTTTGGTTTAGGCCTCCTTTATCTTAGGGCCTTCCGGTCAGTCAACCCTCCTAACTTACAGGGTTTCAAAGTACCCTTATTATTTGCGGCGCTTTTAGCGATAACTGTAAGCCTTTTATTAGGTAGTGTCAGTAAACAGAAAGTCAGTGGATATTGTATTTTTCTGTCAAAGGTTACTGAAATTGTTTTGCCATAATGTCTCAAAATCCTAGGCCTTCGGGCTTCAAAAAATGCACCAAATGCAATTTCAAAATGTCTATCACAGACGATCACTCGCTCTGTGTGTATTGTTTGGGTGCAAAACACTTACAGGAGTCATGCAGCGTGTGTCACGCTTTTTCCTCAAGGGTCCTCCAGGAGAGGAAAAATAAACTGATTCTTAAAGGGTTAATAAAACCTTCCTTTGAAGAAGCCTTGGCATCCTCTCCTTCTCCAGTTAAAAAGAAAAGGGCGTCGGTTCCGACCAGTCCGTCGGATCCGACCGCCAAAAGACATAGGCAGGCTTCTCCTTCGGCTCCAAGGACTTGGAGCCGAGGCGAATGGTCTGCCTCGATGCCACCAGTCTCGACTCCTCTGGCTTCGAGCCGATGGCTGGGGCATCGAGGCGGGTCACCTTCGGCTCCACTGGCCTCGGAGCCGACAAGGGTTGCCCGCCCAAACACTTCGTCCTGGGCGCCAAAGTCCACCTCGGCACCGATGGAATCTAGTGTGTATTCCTTGGCCGATAGTCATCGAGTCGCCTCGAGCCGGTCCCCTAGCCCTTTGGGGCCGTTGGAGAGGCCATCTCGAACCCGTTCAGTATCCTCTCGGTCTTGAGGATGTCGGATTCAGATATAGACAGGATGCTCCAAAGACTGTTCCAGTCCCCAGTCTTCCAAAAATTTGTTTCGGTTCCGACCCAGTTGGCTTCGGAGCCGATAGCCCAGACCCACCCCATTGCCATTCCTCCTCCGACCGCTTCGGCTCCGTCGGAGCAGGTGCTGTTGGAGCCGGTGGAGATCTTAGGGTCGGCTCCGACCCTTACTCCAACCCGGGCCTTCGGGTCCGAGTTTGGTACACGGACTTCTTCGGCTGGACCCGGGGGTGATGTTTCGGGACCTATGCTTTCGGTTCCGAGCCTCCCTCTCGGTGCTTCGGCTGCGGGACTTCCGTCGGCTATCATGGCTACGGGGACCGGACACTCCCAGGATTCTGGGGGTCCGGCTTTCAGAGCCATGAGGAGTGCCTTGGCCAAGTCTTCTTCGGCCATCTCTCCGGCTTTACCGGCACCTTCCCTGGGTGTGGAGACTGGGTCTTTGGCAGTTCCCCTGTCCGTAGGCAGCGGAGCCCCTGGGCCTGAGGTTACCCCCATTGGGAGTTCCCCTCCTCCTGAGGGTTCTTGAGTTGTCTTGGAGGAACCCCAAGGAAGAGATCATGCAAGAGGAAGCACGTGGACTCCCCGAGTCTATTACATCGGACACTGATCTTGATGCAGAGGGTCCCAAGTCGCCCTCGGATGATGTCTCATTTGCAGACATCTTAGAGATCCTCAAACAACGAGGCGGCTGGATATCCAAACCCCTCTGCTGATGAGTCAGTGCTCCTCAAGGCCTTTGGGGCTCAGCCCTCCGCCTCCTGGGTGTCTCCGCCCTTGACGAGCTTCTGGATTTAGTTTGTCGGAGGCGTGGGAACATCCAGATACCGTGGAACCAGTCCCTTCTCGTCCTAATAAATTTTTGTCTGCCCCACCGAGAAGGAGTTCCTCACTAAAGGCGTGGCTGTAGATGCCATGGTGGTGGCATCTGCTACACAACAGGACGTGGCAGAGGCTTCAACGTCCGTCCATCCTCCTAATAAGGAGTCTAGGAGCATGGACAGGTGGAAGCGCACCCTGACTTCAGCGGCCTTTACTTTAAGGTCTCTGAATTATTTGGCACATTTTACCAGGCTTCAGAGGGATCTGGTCAAGGAGTTGTCAGATTCCTCTCGGTAACCTACCTGAGCAGCTAGCCCAGTCGGTTAGCTCTCAGTTGGCTATCCCACGTCAATTTCTAACTCGTCCATGAGGCTCATTTCCTATGCGGCCGAAGGCGGGTAGAGCGCAGGCACAGGCGTGGCTCTACGGAGACAAGCCTGGCTCCGCTTGTGTCAGTTCGGAGGCCTTCAAGTCTTCCTTCACGACGCTCCCTTTGATGGGTCCTCTTTGTTTGGACCTAAGGTTAAAGACACCCTTACCGCTGTGCGCAAGAGGGAAAATGTTTATCTGCCGTAGGTGCCCGTTATTCCACTCCCTTTCGGCCTTACCCCAAGGCTAAAGGAGGGGGGAAGATGTGGTTCCGTAAATCTCGTAAGTTTTTCCCCCAACAGCAGGAAGATTCCCCTTCCAGAGGCAGAGGACGGGGAAATTTTTCTGGGAGACGCCGTCCCAGAGGCGGCAGAGGGCCCCGCAATTCTGGAGACCGCGAGTCCTTTCGTGGCTCTTCAGCCTCCCACACATAATGAGGGATTGCCCGGCTGTGCTGCTCCGGAGCCAGTCGGGTGTCGTTTTGACAAGCACCTAAAAGCCTGGGAGTCAATCACTCAGGACAGATGGGTGCTTCGGATCATTGCCGGAGGTTACACCATCCCATTCACATACTCACCTCCACCATCCAAAAAAATCCCGGACCCACCACCCAGTCAAAGGGAAATGGCAGCCGCAGAAGCTTTAAAGCTGCTAGAAAAAGGAGTCATCCAACCGGTCCCCACAGACCAGATCGGATCCGGAAATTACTCCAGGTTCTTTTTAGTGCCAAAAAAGACAGGGGACCTGAGACCAATATTGGATCTCAGCAGACTGAACCAATCCGTCACGAAATCCAAATTCCGAATGGTCACGTTACAATCCATTCTCCCATTGTTGGAGAAGGATGTTTGGATGTGCTCCATAGACCTCAAGGACGCCTATTATCACATACCGATACATCAGGCGTCCAGGAGGTATCTGCGCTTCAGCCTGGGAGTCAGTCATTACCAATTTTGTGCACTGCCCTTTGGTCTCACCACAGCCCCAGGGTGTTCACCAAGTGTTTGGCAGTAGTGACGGCTCACCTGAGGAGTCTTGGATTCCAAGTGTTTCCCTATCTGGACGACTGGCTCCTGACTGCCACCACCAGGCATCTACTAATGGACAACCTCAAAGCCACCATCTCCCTGGGTGCTACCCTGGGGATTACATTCAATTGGTCAAAGTCTGTCTTGCTGCCCTCTCAGCGCATAAGGTTCATAGGAGCAGAGATAGACTCAAAATTGATGTGCGTTTTTCTTCCTGCCGAAAGGATCCAAACTTTACAGGGCCAAGTCCAAGCTCTGATTTCAAGATCCAAAGCCCCAGCCAGGATGGTTCTACAAGTTTTAGGTTCAATGTCTGCCACGGTTCTTTAGTTCCTCTGGCAAGATTGCACATGAGGATTCTTCAGTGGCTATTGTCAACTCAATGGTCCTTTCAGGACCTTCCCCTCAATCATCCCATCATGATTACAGAAACATGCAAACGGGACCTTCGCTGGTGGCTTCACACATCCAATCTAAATCAAGGAAGTCCTTTTGTTATTCCCTCTCCAGTGGTCACCCTGACGACAGATGCCTCCCAGACAGGGTGGGGGGGGGCATTGTCTGGGCAGGTTAGTTCAGGGATCCTGGCTTCCGGACGAAACTCTTCTCCACATCAATGTATTGGAGATGAGGGCGGTACTTCTTTCCCTACAGGCCTTACACAGGTTTCTCCCTCAGGGCATAATCGCCATCCACACAGACAACATGTCGGTGGTCTGGTACCTAAACAAGCAAGGAGGGACCAGATCTTACCCCTTTGCAGAGAGGCCATGAGGGTGTGGGAATGGGCGGTAGCTACCAGCCGTTTCTTGGTAGCGACCCACATTCCGGGGAAATCAAATATACTGGCAGACAGATTAAGCAGGACAATTCTCTCTCCTCACGAGTGGTCCCTAAACAAAACAGTAGCAGATCAGGTTTTCCGGAGATGGGGGACGCCGTGCTGCGACCTATTTGCAACTCCACTAAACACCAAGTGCAAAAGGTTCTTCTCCTTGACTCCACATCAGGGAGTACCAGCTATGGATGCTCTAGCACAACCTTGGCCAACAGGGCTACTTTATGCCTTTCCTCCGATCCCACTTCTCTCCAAAGTCATTCAAAAAGCTTCTCAATTGGGGTCCGCAATGATACTGATTGCCCCATACTGGCCTCGTCAGGTATGGTTTCCTTACCTGAAGAAACATGCGGTGGACGATCCGTGGACTTTAGACCTAATTCCGGACCTGCTAATTCATCAGTCGGGACAACAGCATCAGTCCCTTCGATCTTTGAAGTTGACAGCTTGGCTCCTCCACTTCCGACTTTAGTCAGAAGTCACACATTAGACCCGGAAGTTATTCACATTTTATCTTCGGCACACAAACCCACCACTAAGAAATTGTACCTCAGTAAGTGGAAGAGGTTTGCTATCTGGGCTCAACTCAGGGGCTTAGACCCTATCACTGCTCCTATCCCAGAGGTTTTGAAATTTTTAACATCCCTATTTAATCAAGGATCTTCTGTCTCTACTATTAAAGTCCAACTAGCGGCAATCTCTAAATTTCACGAGTCCATGGATCCTCCATTGATGAGCAGCAGACTATGCAAAACTTTCATTAAAGGTGCGGGTCTGTTGAGACCCCCAGTTTTTCATCCTGCGCCTCCGTGGGATCTAGATTTAGTGCTTCGTGCATTGACATCTTCCCCTTTCGAACCGGCTGCTACATGTGAGTTAAAATATCTGTCTTGGAAAACTGCCTTCTTAGTTGCAATTACTTCTGCAAGAAGAGTTTCAGAGCTTCAAGCCCTGTCCATTAAACCACCGTACTTGATTTTCCACAAGGACAGAGTATCTCTTAGGCCTAATCCATCCTTTGTCCCAAAGGTCTGTTCTAATCTTTGTCTCCAACAGTCTCTAGAGCTACCAGTTTTCTTCCCAAATTTCTCCAATGAAGCAGAATACACTCTCCATAAATTGGATGTTCACAGGCAATTACACTTCTGTTTAGACAGGACTCAGCAACTTCGTAAGTCAGACCAGTTGTTTGTGTCCTTCTCAGATAATAAATTGGGTAAAACCATCACAAAAGCTACTATTTCCAAATGGATTAGAGATTGCATAACTCAGGCTTATTCTTCTTCGAATAAGCAACTTACAACATCTATCAAAGCTCACTCTACCAGAGCTATGGCTACTTCTATAGCTTTTCATTCCAAGCTCGCTATATCGGAGATTTGTGCTGCGGCTACTTGGTCCAATCCGCACACTTTCATTTCCCACTACAAATTGGATGTGGCATCTAAAGGGCGAGCATCATTTGCTGCCACGGTACTCAGGAGTGTTTTGCAGTGAGCCGCCGAGGATTCAGGTGCTAGGACGCTGTCCCATCAGTCAGAATGTAGGCGAGATAGGATCACATAACATCTTTTAGTTATGTACTCACCATAACTTCAGATGTTTGGGATCCATCTACCTACATTCCTAATACCCACCCTCCTTCCCCTGCCTTGGAGATCAGAAGAGATTGAACGGTTTTGAGTTCTACTGTTTTATCTTGTTTCATCTGACGATGTTATATAAGCAGGGTGTGCATGTATGCGGACAAACTAGATCTGGGGGACTGGTAGTGGTGCATCCTGGGATATAGTAAGCTCAGCCAATAAGAGACTTCGCTCTTTGGCATAAGTGTGCCGAGTCGGAGCCGAGGGATCGGCTCCGAACCCATCAGTCAGAATGTAGGCGAGATGGATCCCAAACATCTGAAGTTATGGTGAGTACATAACTAAAAGTTATACTTGCAGCAGCCAGTTCAAAGTCACAAGGCACATACTTCACAGTTGCATTCAACTCACATCTAGACAGCAAATGGAAAATACACTAATGCATTTAGTTATAAGCTTTGTAAGACCTCTTAGCCATCAAGCTTTACACAAGTGGAAGACATTTTGTGTTGGCAACATATGTTACTAATCCATGTATACTGTACAGTTGCCATAAACATCCTTTAGTTCATAGAAGGTTACTAGGCTATTGCGCCTAGGGCCTTTAAAAGCCTAGCTGTGTTATTCCTTGTTTCCTTATTGACCAAGTTGTTGGGTCTATATTTGCAGCGCAAGTCTATGATCAGCACTGACTGCCCTTATCCAAGAGGGACATAGGTGACACCCCCAGGGTAAATTTACAGTTTCCCATCCAGTTGTCTAAGTTACACTTAAATAGGGTCCTTGAGGAGCTCTGTTTTATGTGAATTGAGAGTTTGTGCCAGAGGAGTGGCAATCTCTGAGAGACATATTTGTCTCCCCAGCATGTCCTGTTAATGTCACAGGCTAGGTTAAGATCCCCAGAGCTAGGGCATCTTGTCCCGTTTGACTTGCGGATGTGCAGCATTTTCATTGGGGCAGGGTCCGAGACTGCTCTGTAGGTCAGGCACAAATCACCTCTCAACAGCCTGTAAGATACAGAGTACAGTGACAATGCCTTCAGTCTATCCATGTAGCTCATGTGTTGAAGGCCCTGAATTTTCTTGGTGAGAAACCTCTGAGGCGCCTCTATCTACTGGAGGTGTCTGGTGAGGCACATACAGAAGGGAGTGTTGTACTCTATTAGTGGTCTGATGAGGGATGAGTACCTTAGCTCTGGATGCAGTGCCCCTTACTTATGAGATGTGCAACATACAATGCCTTCTTTACCACTGTGGACACATGGTGATCAAAGTTAAGGTTGCTATCAACTTGTGTTCCCAAATCTGTCACCACAAGGTTTGAGCTAAGGGGAATACTGTTAATATTGTAATTTGCAGGGACTTCTCCTTTGCTGAAAGGGAGGATAACACATTTTTTTTTTTGCTTTTAGTTCAAGTTCTTGGCTTTGGCACCAATCATTTGTCTGTGTAAGCCCTTTTTGTAGTATGTCAGCATAATTGGGGGAATCAATGATTGCACACATTTTGCAGTCATCGGCAAACTTGGGAAGCCACAGGCCATCTATTTTCACCTGGACTTCTGAAAAATAGATTCCGAACAGTGGGGACCCAGCACAGATCCGTGTGGTACACCACTGGTAACTGTTCTGCTCATAGAGGTGGAATCCCCACCTTTGACTATATGCATTTTGTCGCTGAGCCAGTTGGCTACCCATCTAGTGACATATGGGTTAATTCCCAGCTGGATGAGGTTTGTGATGATGCATGGGTGTGGGATTGTGTCAAAAGACTTGGCTAAATCAAGACAAGGCTGCATGTACTATTTTGTTTTATCCTGGGCTTTGGTGAAATTCTTAAAGATGTCCACTAGGTTTCATACGCATGATCTACCCTTAAATGAAGCCAGATTGTGTTGGTTCAAGAGTTTGAAGGTCACATATGTCTTTGTTGATAAGGTCCATGATTCTCTCCATGGCCTTGCAGATGAGGCTGGTTAGGCTTATGGGTCTATAGTTCCCAGGGTTAGTTGAAGGACCCCCCATTTGTGCAAGGGAGTTAACATTTCTGTTTTCCCCTCTGCTGGGATAAAGCCAGTAGTTAAACTATGGTTGAAGAGAGTGCCAAGTGGTTCTGCTAGGTCCTGTTTTAGACCATTTAGTAGGCAGCCTGGGGTGTTATCCAGTCCCATAGCGGCTGTGTTTTTGGCCATGGAGAGTGTGATTATGATCTGCTCTTTGGAGATACAAGAACTGGTGACAGATATGCTTTGGGGTATGCCTTGTGGGGACAGGGGGGTGAAGTTTGCTAACAAGTTGGCGATGTCAGTATGAGTGGTACTGCCCGCTACTAGTTCGGCACAAAGCTGGTCCTTCCCTTTTAGATTGTTTATGTAGCTGAAGAATGTCTTGTGATTATTCTTAGCTAGGGATGCTAGTTTAAGTTTGTAACTGGCTTTAGAGGACTTTACAAGATATCTAATTTACTTGTTCAAGCTGTGGAGGGTGTCCTTCCTCTACAGAGTCAGTTCCCTCTTGTTCTTAGACATTTGTTTCTTCCTCTTGTTGTATAACCTATTTATGCTTGATGTCCACCAGGGTGGCTTGTTTTTTTTTTTGTGAGGACCTTGTTTTGATCTGTTCAGGTACAGTCAAGTCTATACATTTGTATAGGAGTTTAAACTGGGCATTTGTGTACACCTCTGTATAGAAGTCATTGTTGACAGTTGTAGCAGGGGGTATGAACCTATTTATGCCATCGCTTAGGAGGCTATAGTTTGCTTTGGAGAAGTTTTTCATCTTTTTTGCTCTTGAGGGGGGTCAGCTATGATCATTACTTCATAAAGAGACGAGTTAAATACACTTCATAAACCATATAGGTGAATTACATAAGTTGATTAAGTTATCTTCTGTTGAAAATAATAATACATGCATTTTAGTATGAACATCCACCATGCACTTCTGAATAAATGTACCATGTTTTAACTCGCAGCTGGTTACAGGCACTCTACTTTGAGTTGTGCAAATTTACTATTTAATAATTTTTAAGTTAATCTGCTATGATTAACTTGGTGTAGCATACACGTTCTAGTTGGTAGAAAAATTGTACATTCTAAAGATGTATTAGCAATAACATCATCTTCAAGTAGGGAAGGTGTATCTCTACATGATGCAGCATTTTCCTTTAAGTTACTACATGCAATATATTTCTCCACTTCAGCCAGATCGGAGGTATGATCATACATAACAGACTTTAACAATTCTCTATTACCAACACTTTTAGTTGTAGCTTGTCTTTACACTTTTCACTAAACTTTAGACAACAACATCAATACTTTATTTCCGTAACTACCTTTTCTAAATTATACAAGTAGCCATCTACATTTACCATATCCTCCGTCCTTTGAGACTTCACAGTAACTGCAAAGGGATTAAACTGATCAGTCACACCATGAAGTTATGGGAAAGAGTAGTGGAAGCTAGGTTAAGAAGGGAGGTGATGATTAGTGATCAGCAGTTTGGTTTCATGCCAGGAAAGAGCACTACAGATGCATTGTTTGCTCTGAGAGTGTTGATGGAGAAGTACAGAGAAGGTCAGAAAGAGTTGCATTGTCTCTTTGTGGATTTAGAGAAAGCATATGACAGGGTGCCTAGAGAGGAGTTGTGGTATTGTATGAGGAAGTTGGGAGTGTCAGAGAAGTATGTAAGAGTGGTACAGGATATGTACGAGGGTAGTGTGACAGCGGTGAGATCTGCGGTGGGAGTGACGGATGTGTTTAAGGTGGAGGTGGGATTACATCAAGGGTCAGCTCTGAGCCCTTTCTTATTTGCAATGGTGATGGACAGGTTGACAGACGAGATCAGACAGTTGTCCCCATGGACTATGATGTTTGCAGATGACATTGTGATCTGTAGTGAGGGTAGGGAACAGGTGGAGGAGGCCCTGGAGAGGTGGAGATATGCTCTAGAGAGAAGAGGAATAAAGGTCAGCAGGACTAAGACAGAATATATGTGTGTGAAACAGAGGGAGGATAGAGGAATGGTGAGGATGCAGGAAGTAGAGGTGGCGAAGGTGGATGAGTTTAAGTACTTGGGATCAGCAGTTCAGAGTAATGGTGAGTGTGGAAGAGAGGTGAAGAAGAGAGTACAGGCAGGATGGAGTGGGTGGAGAAGAGTGTCAGGAGTGATTTGTGACAGACGAGTACCAGTTAGAGTGAAAGGGAAGGTCTATAATAGGGTAGTGAGACCAGCTATGTTATATGGATTGGAGACAGTGGCATTGACAAAAAGGCAGGAGTCAGAACTTGACATGGCAGAGTTGAAGATGTTAAGATTTGCAGTGGGTGTGACGAGGATGGACAGGATTAGGAATAAGTATATTAGAGGGTCAGCCCAGGACAGGATTAGGAATAAGTATATTAGAGGGTCAGCCCAGGTTGGAAGGTTTGGAGACAAAGCCAGAGAGGCAAGATTACGTTGGTTTGGACATGTGCTGAGGAGGGATGCAGAGTATATTGGGAGAAAGATGCTAAGGATGAAGCTGCTAGGTAACAGGAAAAGAGGAAGGCCTAAGATAAGGTTTATGGATGTGGTGAGAGAGGACATGCAGGTGGTTGGTGTGACAGAGCAAGATGCAGAGGACAGGAAGAAATGGAAACAGTTGATCTGCTGTGGCGACCCCTAATGGGAGCAGCCGAAAGAAGAAGAAAAGTAGCCATCTACTTTTACCATATCCTCCTTCCTTTGAGACTTCACTGTACTGTACAGGTTCTCTAACACTGCAGGAATAATCTTAGATGTTCTGGCCATAGTAGCAGTTTGAAGACTGCTGTCTGCTCATTGAAACATGAACTTCATAGCTGTTATGTAATGGATTTACTTCTCAGACTATCAAACATAACAGTATAATATATGTATTTCTTTACCAATAACAAATGCACTTTATAAATTTTACTGTATATAATGTCTTTATATATAAAATATTGGAATTATATTTTAATATGCAATATATAGGCAATTGTTTTTCTCAGTATCTCCAGTCTCTTTACTGATTTAGTGACATAGTATTCAGCGTTTTTTTTTAAATTAGCCAACTATAGGAATCTGTTGATTTAAAATTCGCTGTTGTGCTTCTTCGCTGAAACGGACATTCGATGTTAAGTTGTCAGTGATATTTGTGGAATGTAGCCTTTGACTAATTAATAAAGGCCCGGCGAGTACCATTTCCCGTATGTTTCAACCTCTCAAGGGTATTTGTGTTATTAAAGTCCAGGAATCGGTCTGCTTGTGAATGTGAGGCAGTGTGCGTCTCCCAGCCTACACAGGGGTAGTCTCCCTGAATAGGTTATTTGGTTTAATTGTGGGTGTCTACAGCAGGTCTAGGTATGAGCTATGGGATTCTAGAGACACAGAGGGTGACCAGTAGCTTGTTAGGATATGATATACGACTTCCATCTATGGTGATTGGCTTGTGGATAAATTCCAGGGCATCATCCTGTTCAACCAACATAGTAATGCTTGTGGCTAATGTGGATTGAGACTCCACGTTTTGTCCCTCTCTGTGCAGCTGATTGTCAAAATGTGTGGAAGACATTGAGGAAGCCATTGAAGCCTTGAAATGTCAAAAGTACTTTCTGCAGATTTAAACCATGTCTTGGTAACAGCATAGATATCTGTATCCTACAGAATGAGGAGAGCTTTTAGGTTGTGGAGTTTCTTTTTTAGGCTCCTAGCATTGAGCACCAACACCTTTAAGTTTCTTTGAGGTTTATTTGCTATGACAGTAGGTTTGTCAATGCCTAAAAAAAACTCCAAGGGGGTGGATAAAGTTTTAGCCAGTTTCCAAAGCCAAGGAGAGTGGTATAGACCATCCTTTGTTAACCATGTCCTCCCATACTGACAAATACTGAATTCCCTGGAAAGACGCCAGAAACTAAGCCAATTATTGAAACTCATTCTTTATTGCTCAACTTTTAAGTAAGTGCATGGCATCTAGGTCCAGGGAGGTCATTATGCCACTGTATTCGGTATTTTGAAATGGTGCCTTTGTTTTCTTCTGGACTGGTTGTTTCTAAAATAAATAAAGACTCTTGTTTTCCAAATCATAAAATTTCCATTTTTCCCATAACTTGCATGACTTGCGTCATCTGCCTGAGGTCAGATAATTTAGGAAATGAGTGCAGTACATGTACAGACATTTACTCTGTGGACCCTCCTTGAAAGAAGAAATAAGTTGATTTTGAAAGATTTAATAAATGGAGACCCTCCCAAAAGATGACTCTTGTCTTAAGTTCATAGGTGTATAGGTCTATACTGTGCTAATCACCACGAGGGTCTTTATAGTCTTAACCATGTAACCCAAATGTATCCCATGCATTTTTGTGCTTTAGAAGTTATTCTAAAGGGTGTAATGGTTGCCTCTATCCATCAGAGGTATAGGTACCCAACCTGGGGTGACATTTTGATTTTCTATTCACTGGTCCACGTTACGCTTGAATGAGGTTTGGGAAAGGTTCTGCTTCACATGAATGGGAAGACTATTCCGGAGAAAGGATTTCCTCTGTGATATATACCCATCTTTCCAACATATCCTTCTTATGAACCAAAACCAAATCACCTTTAGGCAAAAGAAAAAATGACAGACACCTCGGGTTTTAGCATATTCCTTGTTTAATCTCCACTTTCATCACAAAACAATGACTTCATCAGAATAACATCATTAAAACTTGGTGTCTTTTATAGTAAGGTAAACATTTAATTAATCTAATTTAGAACCAATTACCTTCTTTTAAGAACATAAAATGTAAAACCAGGTTTCAATTTCTACATACAAAATAAATATATATATATATATATATATATATATATATATATATATGTGTATATATATATATATATATATATATATATATATATACACTTCTAATTCCCAAACAGTGGGTCTATATAGAATCGCGAAAGTAATACAAGTTCGACACATAAATGTCGAAGTCCGAAAACAGCGAAGTACAAAAAAAGCAAATATGAGAACACCGAACGTATTCCCGGAAGCAACAGCGTCATACAGGTAAGGTAAACCTAAGTGAACAAACTAATGTAAAACACTTTTTCAAACATTTTTGCAGGGGGGCAAGCCCCCCTGCACCCCCCACACCCCCCTACTTAAATATACCGACTCTGAGACTGCACTACAGTGAGGAAAAGGATTTATTTCCTCATCCCCATGATCACCCTACTGGCCAAGAAAACACGTTCGGGATTCTGAAATACGCTTTTTTTGTACTTTGCTGCTTTAGTACATCGACATTTATGTGTTGATGAACTTGTATTTGCAAAAGTCAGCTTTAACGATTTTAATATAGATCCCCAAACAGCCACTTCATTGAACGGCGGAACATTGAGACAGTGTTGCCGAAAAGTAATTTTTACGAACACCCGGATCACCGTAATGTAATTCTGGGAAACTAACTGCTTGACCATCAACACTTTAAAACAAAACCAAAGCAAATCACCGCCCCCCCCCAACTAAGTATACCAACTCCAAGATTGCACTATAGTGGAGAAAAGGGCAAAGGTCACCATGGTGGCCAAGTGGTTTGTTTCCCAGAGTTGCGTTACGGTGATCAGGGTGTTCGTAAAATGTACCTTTTGGCAACGTCATCTCAATGATTTGGCTGTTCAGGAATTAGAAGTAAATGCATTTACATGCACACACACACACACACACACACACACACACACACACACAAACACACGTGTAAAAATAATTATATACAACCTATAGGTTAGTTACTTTTAATCTTCTGTCTTTTAAAAAGCATTTGATGTTAATAAAATCGTTCAGTTCGGGGAATTTGTCAGCCCCTCAACTTGATTTGCTGTAGTGTTTCTGTTCTACCTTATTTTTGTAATCCCCCCATACCTGTGGGTACCAGTTCCAAATTAGAAAATACAAATCTTTTATAATTCTTACATTCTTTGGAATGCTTATAAAGTGCATTTTTCATCTCTTTTTTTTTTTTTGAGAGAAAAAATATGTTTTTTCTATCCTGTAGATGCCTGGTGGTCATCCCCTATATATTAGGGACTACATCCTGAACAAATAACTAACTTATATAAACTAACCCACTGGAAATACAATTAAACATTCCAGGTACAGGGATAGTTTATTTTAAATGCTCCAGAAATACACATGGTCTTTCTAGTATATAGCAACTGATGTTACACCCTCCACACTTAAACATCCCCTTGTTTTTATTAGACAGACTTGGTGGAAGGGCCATTTTAGTATTGTCTTCTTGTAACATTGCCTTTAAATTGAGCGTTTTTATATACAAATTTGGAGTGTTCATCTAGTACTTTGAAGAGCTTGCTATTTCCTTCTAAAATTTTCCAGTTGTTACTGATAACAGTTTGAATAGCTAACTATCTATAGTGATATCCAAACTACAAACTATGTTTTTATCAGTTATCAAATTCTTCTGAGTCACTTCTATACGAGATGAAAAAAATGCACTTTATAAGCGTAACGAGTGTAAGAATTACAAAAGATTTTATTTTCTATTTTGGAACAGTTACCCACAGATAGGAGGGGTGGAAATTGCAAAAATAAGGTAAAACAGAAAGAAACACTATAGCAAATAAAGTTGGGAGCTGACAAATTCCTGGGACTGAATGATGTTATTAACATCAAATGCTTTTTAAAAGACAGAAGATTAAAGTTAACTAAGCTATAGGTTGTATATAATTATTTTGGTTTAACATTTTGTGTTCTTAAAAGAAGATAATTATTTTTAAATTGGATTAATTAATTAAATAATTATTAGAGTCCTATTTTCTATTGGTTTATCTTACTGTAAAAGACTCAAGTTTTAATGATGTTATTCTGATGAAGTCATTGTTTTGTGACAAAAGCGGAGATTAAATAAGGAATACGCTAATACTCGAGGTGTCTCTCATTACTTACTTTGCCTAAAAGTGATTTGGTTTTGGTTTGTGTTATTTTAACCACCGTCTGGTGTGATTGGTTGTATTTTTTGAGTTTTGTTTCCAAAACACTAATAGCAAGTGGAGTGAGAGACAAGTTATTGGATGTTGCCCTACATCCTACACTGAAGTATCAAAATGACAGTATGCTTTAAGTACTTTTGGAGACCCTGACTGACATGTAGAAATCCCTTACCCAACTAACTAAAAGGGAACAAGGAAGGTATACTGATAGACACGAATCTGGAAGTTTGAAAGACTACAGGAGAACAGTAACAGAAGGTAATCTTTACATTAATATGCCTGTTCATGCTGACATTTATGCCCGTTTTAAAGATGTTTCATCTATTTTCGATTTAAGTTACAATCCCTTTAAAGATACTGGACAGATACCGAGTGTTAACACTGTCAAACTTGAATTTAAGGAGTTGTGCCATGAATTGGAAAGAGACTTGAGAAAATATAGATCACTTGCATTGAAAATAGGTATTTTGAACGATGCATTAATCTTTGCATCATTCCCAAAGGGCTGCATTTCTTCAAAATTCCTAATGGCGCTACCAGCTCTGACCCCCTTTTTTCTAACTCTAACTGACTTTTAATAACGCAGGGTTGGAGTTTTTAAAACTTTTAATCAAAATAACTAAAATGTAATCAAAAACATCAGAGAGAGAATACTTAAGATGGATCAACAAATTCACCAGTTATTACTTAACCTTCTGGAAATGACTGATGAATATGACAACACTTAGCAGATTATTGAGCATTTTGAAAAGACCATTATGCTCAGGAAGGTTAAGAAACTACAGGGAGAGAGTGCAGAATATGATAGCAATACAGGTTATTCTTCATTTGACTCCACATTAAAAGGAAACAGGTTTAATTTTTTTTTTACTACAAAGGTGATGCTACCTTAAAGAATTCAGATAGAAAGCCTTTAGTTAATTTGATTAGTCTAAGTGAAGCAGAACCTGCCTCCGTAGGAGTAAAGGATAGTGACTTCATCGCGGAAACTGCTGTTTTCCCATGAGAAGAAACAAACTAGAGGAAACAAAGTACCATGATGGACTTTTCTGAATTACCTTTGTATTCCCCCAGGGTACCAGGATAATTTATGAGCAAGACCAAAGACTACTACTCAGGGATGAGATGGATGACATCCCATGAATTGGAGAAATAGAACCTGAGGTCGGATACCTCCATGGACAATCAGCAAGTGGCTTTATAAAAATATTTAATCTATCTAGCATGGTGTTATAGCCAGTAACACACTAAGATACTTGAATTAGGTGTAGATTTTATCCCCACAACCAGAGCTGATATTTCTAGGACTTTATTGGACTTTCAAAGTATTTTACTAGAAAATTAAATTTTAAGTTTTGCCTTGAAAGATGTAAATTTGACTTTCTCCAAATTAAAAAAAAAACATTGGGATTTAAACTGTAAGAGTATTTGAAGCTGTATGTGAAAAAGTGATAAGAAAATTGCTGTGTCACAAAATAATTGTTCTTTTTTATAATTTAAGTAATAAAAAGAAAATAGCTTTGAAAGAATTTAGAAATGATACAGCACTAAGGTTTATGAAAGCAGACAAGAGTGTGGGGGACTAGTGGTGAAGGACCAAACATCATACCTTTTATCTATGGAAAATATATTAAGCAATGATAGTGGAATATTCCTTGGTTACACCGAATGAGATACAAAAGTGCTATAACAAAATAGCTTTATTTTTGTATGAATGTTTAATGGGAAGAAATATAAATATAGAAATGTACAACTTCCTTAAGAGCGATAATCCTGTAGTAGGTGTATTGTTTGGGATCCCCAAGATCAACAGAGACACCCAGAACCCTCCTTTTAAACCAGTAGTGTCAGCCCCCAACTGTGTTAGGCATATCACTTTTTCTGGATGCAGTTCTCAGTACTATAATACAAAAACGTAGTTCCTTTATTAGGGACTCCTGGGATTTTTATAGATAACGTCAGGATTTTTAATTGCACTTGTGCTTTTGACTCTAGAGAGAATTGCATAATTGCAATAGGTATATGTTCTGTTTTCATCAGAATACCTCATGATACTGGAGTCGAATATACTAGACCCTATTTAAGTATGTTAAACATTTCTAACAATGAAATTAATTTTTATTGTAGTTTATTAGAGGTTCTGTTGGGCAGCAATTACTTTATTTTTAACAACAAATTTTACAAGCAAACAAAAGGGGTGGCAGTGGGTTCTCCCACTTCCCTAGCTTTTGCAGAAATTGAATTAGGTTGGTGGGAGCACATAGTATTTACTCCCATAATGGAAAAACACAAAGTGATTTATTACAGTAGGTTCGTAAATTACCTTTTTTTAGTTTTTGAAGGGTCAGTCTGTGAGAGTAATATTATTATGGATCATTATAACCAAAGTCCAGAGTTTTTACATTTTACACTAGGTGAAAGAGGAACTCAAGTTAATTTTCTGGATGTAACTATAAGTTGTAATGAAGAATTAAAACATTTTGACAGTAGTATACATAGGTAAAACAGATTTTCAATCAATTATCTTCACCACAAGTCAGCATCCACCTTTTATGAAGATTTGTTAAGGGCAGATTGTGCCTCCTAAACCTGGAGGACTTCTTTGAGACAGTTACCAAGGCTACAGACTAGGGAAAGGTGGTACACACAGCCTACCTAGGCCTCACAAAGGCCTTCGACACCATTCCCCATTCAGGTATTATAGACAAGCTCACCAGCCTGAACATAAACCCCTATGTCACAAGATGGGTTGCCAATTGGCTCATGGACAGAACCCACATGGTGAGAGCTGCGGGAGCTGGGTCTGACTCGAAACTGGTTACAAGTGGCATTCCCCAGGGCTCAGTCCTAGGACCCCTCCTGTTCGGCATATACTTCTCAGAGGTACAGCCAAGCACAGGAGGACTATATCTGACCAAGTTCACAGACGACTGCAAACTAGGGGCTATAATTAACTCTCCAGCTGACACAGACATCCTCTAAAAGGGTCTCACTGAGACGGGTACCTGGTGTCAAAATCATGGCCTCAAGCTAAATGCCAAAAAGTGCATAGTCATCCCCTTTGGAAAAAAACAAAGTACCCACAAACTACCACATAGGTGGTAGTCCCCTAAATATGAAAGACGTAATAAGGGATCTGGTGATCCAAATAGATAGTAATCTCTCCTTTGATAATCACATTGCCAAAGTGGTTAGAAAATCCTTCTATGTGGCCCACCTAATCGCAAAAGGATTTGCATCCAGATCAAAAGAGGTCATTATGCCCTTCTACTCATCACTCATCAGACCCATCATAGAGTACAGCACCCCATTTGGGATGTACCTTACAAGACACCTGCAACAGCTGGAAAGACCACAGAAGTACCTCACCAAGAGGATCAAACAGATGCCCTATGCAGCTCGACTGAAGAAACTCCAGCTGTACTCGGTTGCATACTGCCTACTCAGAGGTGATCTTTGCCTGACATACAAGGCCATGTTCAACCCAGAATTGATGGACATGCTCCACCTAAAAAAAAAACTTATCCCCTCGAGCCACATGCTCTAGGGATCTAAACCTTACCACAACAATAAATAGGATGTGCTGGAGGGATAGTTTCCTGTCCCAGAGACTTCCCATGCTTTGGAACAAGATTCCAATCTGCATTAGGCAGAGGTCCTCACTAACGCTCTTCAAAAGAAACCTTGAAGAGTGAATGGGAAACAGAAAGTTTACCCCGGGATCACTTCAGTGGCTCTGCTGGACAGTGGCACAGGAAACTAATCTAAGGGGGTGGCAAAAGCCAACGCATTCTGGCTAGGCTTATAAATGCCTTCGGGCAGATAGACTAGTACCTACCTATGAATAATATTCCCAGGGCCAATACATAAGTGCATCCAGGATGACTACGGACAATACAAGGTTTGATCAAGAAGTAGAATTTATTAACTCCTAATTTGTAAAGAAAGTCGACCATATGACAGTCGAACTTTTGAAAGTTTGATTATCTAATGTAAACCTTACTAAAATGGCCCTTCCACCAAGTCTGCCTACAAAAAAAGTACAGTTTTGTACCTACCATAAATGTAGATGTTCGAAGATCCACATTGCTGCAGTCCTTACACTTGGGTAGTCCGCTGTCCTCGGTCGGCCCGAATATCAAAGTATAAGGCTGACGTCGGTCAAGGCGCATTTGACTGACATCAGGACGTCAGGGTACAAATGCGCATGACCGACGTCATATCCTCAGTCTTTTCTTGCCCCAGATGTCAGAAGACCCTAAAAATAAAGGTCAAAACCAAAAGACAGCAAACAAACAACCAACCACCCTTGCACTAATTATATGTACAATATATACAACATACACAATATTTACAACCCAACCCACACAACCACCTCTAACTACAGAGGGAAGGAGGGAGGGTAAATTGGACTGCAGCAATGTGGATCTTGAACATCTACATTTATGGTAGGTACAAAACTGTACTATGTTCTTCATCTCACATTGCTGCAGTCCTTACACTTGGGTAGAATCCCAAAGCAGAGGTAAGGGAGGATGGCCAAACTACAAGGAAGCAGGAGCTGCCAAAATGCCCTGCAAAACAGCAGTGGCAAAACCAGCCCTGGATTTAGAGTAAAGTGGCAGGTGATAATGCCTAGAGAAAGTATGCACTGAACTCCAAGTAGCTGCCTCCAAAATATCCTTGGTTGCCACTCCCTCAAAAAGGCTGTCAAGTGGCAGTAGCCCTAGTGGAATGAGGCCTAATCCCAGCTGGAATCTCCTTGCCATGATGGGAATAACAGAAAGCAATGCAAAACCCAATCCACTTAGAAATAGTTTGTTTTGACACAGGCTTGCCCTGAGAACTCAAAGCAAAAGAAACAAACAACTGCTGAGACTGCCTGAACCCTTTAGTTCTGTCCAAATAATATCGCAACTGCCTGTGTACATCTAAAGTGTGCAAAATTTTTTCCCCTTTATTTTGGGGATTTGCATAAAAAGTAGGCAAATGAATAGTTTGGTTTAAAGCCACACTAGAAACCACCTTAGGCATAAAGGAAGGATTAGTGCAAAGATACCCTATCCTTATGGAAAATCAAGAAAGGCTCAACCGCCATAAGGCCCTGTAATTCAGAAACCCTTTTTGCAGAGGTAATGGCCAACAAAACGGCAGTCTTCCATGATAAATATTTCAACTCAGAAGTAGCTGCAGGCTCAAAAGGTTGTAGAGTGAGTTTCTCCAACACAAAATTGAGATCCAAAGCAGGAGTAGGAGCTCATGGGGGTCTTATATTCTTTGCCCCTCTAAGAAATTGCTTGAACAAAGGATGAGAAAACAATGGAGGGTCACATTCATAGTGAGCTGAAATTTCTGCAGCATGAACCTTAATAGAAGAGAAGGACAAACCTTTGTCCAGTAACTCAGTAAGATATTGAAGAGCCACACTTAAATTAGGCTCAGAAACATCAAAATCCTTTGCTGCACTCCGAAATAAAAATCTCTTCCATTTATCTGCGTACACTTTCCTTGTACTAGGCCTTCTAGCTTCCAAAATCACATTCAAAACTTGTTGTGGAAGTTGAGACCCTCTATGGTTCAAAACAGAATATGCCAGGCTGTGAGGTGAAGAGAGTGAAGTTCGACATTGAGCAAATGGCTGTCCTCCTGTGACAACAGGTGTGGAATCGAAGGCAAAGGCCATGGAGGCTTCCGTACCAGGCTTCTCAGTAATGGGTACCAGTGCTGTCGAGGCCAATCTGGAGCTATTAAAATCATCCTTGGCTTGTCCTGTCTGACCTTTAGAAGTACCTTTGGGAGGAGAGGCAGAGGTGGAAAGGCATACACATGAAGATTGCTCCAATTGAAAGAAAGAGCATCCACTTTCCAAGCTGTGGGATGAAACCTTTTTGTGCAAAACTTTGGCAGCTGATGGTTTAGTGGAGAAGCGAACAGATCTATGTCTGGAGTTCCCCATGACACTGTCAATTTCTGAAATACATGAGGATCCAGTTTCCACTCGTGGGGATCCATAATTGTCTGCTCAACACATCTGCTAAGGAGTTCTGTGCTCCTGGCAGAAACCTTGCCTGAAGATTGAGCTGTAAACTGAGAGCAGTCTCCCACAAAATCATTGCTTGCCTGCATAGAGGATAAGAATGTGTTCCCCCTTGCTTGTTGATGTACCACATGACAGTTGTGTTGTCTGTTAGAATCAACACCTGCCCTGGAAGAAGTAAATCCTTGAAAGCTATTAATGCAAACTGGACTGCTAACATCTCCTTCAGGTTGATATGTAGATGTTGTAGTCTGGCAGGCCACTTGTCTTGTATCCACTTTCCATTTAGATGAGCTCCCAAGCTTTGTCTGAGGCATCTGTCGTTAAAATCTGACTCGCCTCTGGCCGGGTCACAGAGAGTCCCTTGTTTAGGTGACATTCCTGAGCCCACCACAAAAATTCCTTTTGAATGCAAGGTATTATTTGAATGACAGTGTCCAGATCCTGGCAGTGCTGTGTCAATACATTTTTGAGATACCATTGCAGCTTCCTCATATGCAGTTTGGCATTGGGAAGCACCAGAATACAAGATGCCATGAACCCTAAGGCTTGAAGGACTGTCCTTGCAGTCAGCCCGGACTGATGAGATAGTTGATGGAAGTAAAGGGAAAGACTCTTTTGTTTGTCCGGGGTTAATAAGGCCATCTGGGATGCTGTATTCAGTCTTACACCCAGAAAGCACATGTCCTGAGAGGGTACTAGACTGGACTTTATTTCGTTCACAGAATACCCCAGGCATCTTAGCACTGCTATCACATATTCCAAATGATGAAGAAGCTCTTCCCTTCCTTGAGCCAGAATCAGGCAGTCGTCCAAATAAGGATAGATCTGTATTCCTTTTAGCCTGAAGAAAGCTATCACTGGAGCCAGAACTTTCGTGAACACTCTGGGCGCAGTAGATAAGCCAAAGGGCAATGCAGAGAACTGATAGTGAGAAGTCCCAGCTCGAAAACGCAGATACTTCCTGCAACTTAGTCTGATAGGAACATGAAGGTAAGCCTCCTTGAGATCCAAAGTAACCATCCAATGATCTTTGCCCAGTAGAGGTAAAAGCTGCTGCAACGTCAACATTTTGAACTTGGGAATGTCCAGGTAAGTGTTGAGGATAGATAAATCCAAAATTGGTCTCCACGTGTTCCCCTTCTTTGGTACTAGGAACAGGCGAGAATAAAATCCTAGGCCCACTTCTGGCATAGGGACCGGCTGTATGGCCCCTAGTTGAAGTAACAGAAAAATTTGCTTGTGAGCCTCTATTCTTTGTTGAGGAGGAACGTCTGGCATGCCTCTGAAAGGAGGCAAGGTATGGAAATAAAACCTGTAACCTTGGTGTATGATATCCAATACCCATCTGTCTTGGGTAATTAAACTCCAATTTTCTTTGAAAAGTGCCAACCTTCCTCCCAAAGGTGCTGCCAGACGAGAAAGCTCTGGCAGCTGAAAAGGTAGGTCATTGGGTCTGTTTACGAAAGGACTGACCCCTGCCCTCACCTGAAGACTGCGCAGGAGAACTCCCTGTTCTGGGCCTGAAAGAGCCCTGAGCTCTGCCCCTACCACGTCTAGATCTACCCCTAGACTGGGAATCATAAGAAGGATACGTCCACCCTTTAGCAGGCCAATTTCTACTAAACTTTGGAGGCTGAACTTGCAAAAACAGTCTGCATAGACTTAGCCTTGTCTTCCATTTTCTTTAAAACTGCCTCAACAGGAGAACCAAACAACACATCAGATTGTAAAGGAGCATCTAAAATCCTTGTTTTAACATGGTCAGATAAATTTTGATCCCTCAGCCAGGCGTGCCTGCGAAGAACTGACCCAGTGGCAGCCACCCTAGACGAGGCCTGTACAGCATCAAAACCACATTGCAAAGAATGCTTACCCACCTGTTCAGAAACATGTACTAAGTCTTGTAACTCTTTACAATCAATACCTTCCGCCAGAGCATCAACCTTAGACTTCAACTGTGAAAGGAGATAGTTTTGGTATTTTAACATGTGAAACTGGCAATTCAAAGCCCTCATAGCTAGAGTGGAAGAAGTATAAACTTTCTTTCCCCATCTATCCAAGGCCCTGGCTTCTTTATCTGCAGGAACCGGATTCTTGACAACAGAAGCCTTAACACCTTTAGGCCCCTGGCTAACAGTTTCTGGGTCTGCCCTAGGACTCTTAAAAAGATACTTATGAACTTCAGGCACCCTGTAATACCTATCCGGCTTAACCGGAGCAGGAGGCAAAGAATCAGGATTAAGAGAAGCCTCTGTAAAAACATCTTCCACTACATCCAAAACAGGAGGTATAGCCAAAGGCCTATGCTGGGGTAAAACAAAATTCCCTAAGCCTTTTCCTGGAATCAGAGAAGTCCTGACCTTCCCACTTAAAATGCTCCCTCATGGAATGAAGAGTTTCTGAAAAAGAAAAATCCTCAGGAGGAGAAGCAGAAGGAGTAGAATCATCCACATCAGAATCAGAATAAGGAGAGTACTCCTGCAAGTCTTCAGTCAAGACTTTGAAACATCCAAGCCTGCTCAAAACTCCCTAGCCCAGGCTCCACCCTAGGTCTCTTATCAGGAGGGGCAAAGAACCCTAATCAGAGTAATCAAATCTTCTGCCATTTTAAGCATATGCTTCTTGGGCACAGTTCCAGAAGAACTAGGGGTGACACCAACTGAAGCTAAACCTGGCCTGCCTCTAGGAGAAGCCTTGGAAACAGAAGGAGAGGGCCTAACCACCCTAGGCAGGGAGGGGAGTATAGTAACCTGAGAAGCCCCATCACCCTGGCCTGCCTCCTGAGAGGCCACATCCTGCAATAACAAGGTCTCTCCCTGGGATCCCAAAGAAACCTCCGGTGGAACCACCGGCACCACCGACACCTCTAAAGAACCGGCGTCAGGTACGGACGGTTCTTCTAGCCTAGGCTTCACTGCCTTGTCCTTGCGCTTCTTCGAAGAAGCGGGCGTCGGAGCATCCGACGGCATTTTATTTTTATTTTATTTATTTTATTTTACATTTGTTGACCGGGCTAGTCTGGCTGGATACATGTCCATTTTCAGCAGAGGCCCGAGGAGAAAAGCTCCACTATATACTAGTAACTTACAATACACAAAAAATATGAAAAACATATAAGCAAAAAAGGAACATTTTCATGTAGTAGAGTAACAATGCAGAGGCAGTTTAACAAGAACTAAACAGTAGTGAGGAATCATAATCCCATAACAATTGCAATAGTAGGACTGCTAAAAAATGAGGAGGAGAGAAAAACAATAACAGATAATGAGTCTATAAATATTTACACTAATAACAAATTAGGATAAAACATGTAGTGCCGGGGCACTAGTTTTAGGATAGAGATTTGCACAGAAGTGATCAGCCTATAGGCTAAGTAAAAGGGGAGATGAAACAGGTTGCAGTGATATATCAAGTATAAGAGAATAGATAGTATAGGAAAAATTAATAAGCAGGTGGGATGCTAGGTACACTACACTAGAGTGATAGAAGTAGTGATAGTGACGCAGACTGTAGAGAGGGATTATTTGCTGAGCTCAGTCAGGATTAGAGCAGGGACATAGCCAGTGGGATTGAAAATAGTTTCTTAGTTTTTTTTTGAAAAGGTGAGATGAGCCTAAAGAGGTCAGTTCTATGGGAAGTTTATTCCAGTATGAGCCGACAGCATTAGCAAATAAGGAGTCACCTGCTTTATTATGAGATTTGAGAGTAGCTACTAGAAGTTTGCTGGCTGAGCGAAGGGAAGTAAGATTTTTGTATGGGGCAATGAGGTTATTTAGTATGGGTGTATTAGAGGGGTAATGGAGAATTTTATAAATGATGACTAATTGATGTAGGAGAATTAGATTTTGAAGTTCAAGCCAGTTAAGGTTTTTGAGATTAAGACAATGGTGAGTACGGAATGGGGAACCTGTAGCAAACCTGGCAATACTATGGTAGGCAGTAGCAAGTTTCTGAAGGTTAGCTTTTGAAATGTTGATAAATGAGGGAGAGGCATACAATAGTGTAGAGATGAGATGAGTTTGGGCAAGAGACACTCTGGTGGTTGCAGTAAGAAAGGGCTTAAGTCTATAGAGGGCACCTATCTTTTTATTAACAGCCTTGATGGTTAGATCAATGTGACAGTCAAAGTTTAGTTGATTGTCTATCGTAACGCCTAGTAGTTTAGTGGAACAATCAGGTTTAATAATAGTGCCATTGCTTGACACAATGGAAAAGGAGATAGGGGCAGATTTAAGAGTTGGGGTGAAAAGTAATAATTTGGTTTTTTTGGGATTAAGGAGGAGACAGATTTGTTGGAACCATTTTTCCGCTGCTGAAAAGACATTTTGGGTGGAAGAGTGAAGTTCTTCTGGAGATAAAGAAGAACAGATGAGAGTAGAATCATCAGCATACTGAATACAAGTGGATGTCGGGAGTGAGGTAGACAGGTTATTTATAAATATGGAGAAGAGGAGGGGACCTAAGATGGATCCTTGAGGGACACCGATAGTGACTGGGAGCTGAGAGGATAAATGGCTGTCCCAGAGGACTGCTTGTTTTCTATCTTTCAAATAAGAGTCAAACCACTGTACTGCCAAAGAGTCCAGTGAGAGAGATTTCAAAGTTTCCAGGAGAAGTTGATGGTTGACCATATCAAAGGCTTTTGAGAGGTCCAGGAATAAGGCAGAGGAGAAAAGGTTATTATTGCGATTAATAATTGCACCGCTTCCCAAAGACTAACCTGGCACAATCTAATCTCCTCTTTATAGTGCGCTTATTAAATCTAGCACAAGAGCGACACCCAACAACGTCGTGCTCAGGCCCTAAACAAGGAATACACAAAGTATGATAGTCTCTATGCGGTATCTGTTTCCCACAAGAAATACAATTATTCACTTTTTCTGACATCCGGTAAACCACTGAGGCAAGAAAAAGCTAAAATATTCCCCAACGGGGTACTTAGCCAACTTTGACTCGGTCTGAAACTCCGAAACGAAAATTTCAGAACGCCAACCGCACTTGCAATACTGCTTCTGCATCGGACCATGCGGCAAAAAAGACTGAGGATATGACGTCGGTCATGCGCATTTGTACCCTGACGTCCTGATGTCAGTCAAATGCGCCTTGACCGACGTCAGCCTTATACTTTGATATTCGGGCCGACCGAGGACAGCGGACTACCCAAGTGTAAGGACTGCAGCAATGTGAGATGAAGAACATCAAGGGGATGTTAAGTGTAGAGGATGTAACTTCTGTCGCTATATACTAGAAGGATGCTATATATTTCTGGAGCATTTAAAATACGCTATCCCAGTACCTTGCATGATTAATTATATTTCCAGTGGGTTAGTTTATATAAGTTAGCAGTATAAGAAAACTATTAAAAATATTTCAAGTTTTCTTATGCTGTTGTCTTGATGGACGTTTTTTACTGCTAGATTAAAAGATTTCAAAGCTACTACACAAAGTGAAGGGATTTTTCTTTCATGTCCAAAAAGTTTTATGGTTTTATAAGTGTTTAGACAACTTTTTGACAGTTTACAGTTCTTTTAGTTTATATAAGTATTTGTTCATGATTGTTTATATAGGGATGACCACCAGTCATCTACAGGATTGAATAAAAAAATGCACTTTATAAGCATTCCAAAGAATGTAAGAATTACAAAATATTTTTATTTTCTATTTTAGAACAGGTATCCACAGATGGGGGGGGGGGGGTTTACAAAAATAAGATAGAACAGAAAGAAACACTATGGCAAATAATGCTGGGAGCTGACAAATTCCCGGGATTGAATAATGTTAACATCAAATGCTTTTTAAAAGACAGAAGATGAAAAGTAACTAAGCTATAAGTTGTGTATAATTATTTTTACAACTGAATGTATTGTATATAGAGACCTGGTTTTAAATGTGTTCTTAAAAGAAGATATCTGGTTTTAAATTAGATTAATTAAATAATTATTAGAGTCCTATTTTCTATTGGTTTATTTTACTGTAAAAAGACATCAAGTTTTAATGATGTTATTGTGATGGTCATTGTTTTTTAACGAAAATGGAGATTAAATAAGGAATATGCTAACACTTGAAGCGTCTCTCATTGTTTCCTTTGCCTTAAAGTGGTTTGGTTTTGGTTTGTCTTATTTTAACCACTGTCGGATGTGCTTGGTTGTATTTTTTTATATTATTTTTATGTCATAAGAAAAGTTTAAGTCCCTGGATCTCTTAGTTCTGATGCTGTTCATTCTGCATATTAACGAGAAAGAAAAACAAATCTGAGTAACTATGTAACAAAAATCTGCGAGTAACACCAATGAGTGCCAAAGCGACAAGGCCGAGAACAAACTAGTAGCGACCAGCGTTTAAATGAATCACTGGAATTTATTACAAAAGAAACAACACCACAAGAGTTTAGCACTTTCACCAACAGTAACAGGGCTTCCTCAGAACTCATAATACATAATGATTTCGGTACTTAAATACCTTTTTTGGCGCCAAAAACATTCAAACATTTAAAGTGACATTGCGTATAAAAACAATACAAATAAAGTCAATGATGAATATATATATGATACAAATGTTGTCCAATCACTGTAATCTGTTGCTGGTACTTGGAAACTGCTACATAAGTTATACAAGGTTTGGTTTTGTGTTATAAAAGTGTTGTGTCTATAATAATATTGTGTTAATAATATTCACTGATAACAATATATAGAATGTACAACGTCTGATATCTATGGTAGTTTAAAATCTAATATATAGTAAAATATAGTATAAATATCTAAGTGGCAAAGTGAATAATTATTAATGTTCATATAATTTTATGTGTAAAGATTACAATATGAATATATATATATGTATTACATTAGAAAATTTTTCCACTGAAAGTTAACAGTGTCTCTAATAAATATCTATATGCTTGAAAGAAGTACTATAAAATTAAACTTCTTAAAATGTTAAATGTATCTAAAACTACTAAATGAATCTAAAAATTCTAATAAACATATATTGCAAAAGGTTCACCAGCGCAGGATCCAAGGATGCCTTGTATACTAGGCATAGATCACCTGTTAGTCTGCAGGAAACAGGGATAGGGCTTTGAGGCGATCTGTATAAGACATTATTTTTGTGAGGAACCTGCGTGGATTTCCAGCTGTTGCATGTGCCTGGTCAGTTCTCAGTGAATGGGCTGATAAGGGCCGAATACAACGGCATGATGACCTCCTTGGACTTGGGTGCCATGCCCTTACTTATAAGTTGAGTGATAAACTACCTTAGACATGTTGGCTGAAGGCAAGGTTATTGTCTACACGCATCCCCAAGTCCCTGATTACTGGGCCTACTTGTTCATAGGTAAATATTAGGCTATCAGTCTGCAGACTGTTACAAGCCTAGCCAATAACAAGAGGTCAGAATTTAACCCTGTACCTTGTATATGTGAGATAAAGATCTTAACAGTTATGCCAATCCAACCCCACTTTGTTTGGTGTGTTTCATCAGTGAGGTAGTTTCCCCACAGTGGCTGACTTCCCAAAAGGTACTATTATGCATTTCTTGTGATTGAGTTTTAAGCAATGCCTTTGGCATCAGTCAGTCTGAAGTAGTTTACTTCATTTGGTCTTTAACCTGTGGGATACCGGATCCGTATCAGATCCGAGACGGCAATCTCACTAGCATCTGCTCCGAGCTCCTCCCCTTACCCATAATACACCTCTACTACCTTCCAACCCCCAGATCTCATTTTCCGTGGCTTGCTGAAGCATCGTGATCTCCTGAGCTCTTGAGTAGTAAGTGGGTTTTTGAAAGCTTTTAAGAAGCCTTTTTTCTCTAATTTTTAGTATAGTGTGTTAGTATAGGTTCCCCTTCTCCTCCCCTCGGTGGTGCGTCGTGAAATTAAATTTTGTTGTTGTTTAGCTTAGTTTGTTCGTGTACTTGCTTCCCCTCCCCCCTCAGTGTGCTCTGTGTGCTTGGTGAGTAGTTTGTGGGAAACTAATAATTTTTTTCTTTCCTTGTTTTCCCTCACTTTTCTGAGTGGCTGATAGTAGCATGGCAGATGAGACTGTGTTTAAAAGGTGCACTGAGTGTGGCCATAAATTGTCTCCAGCAGATGGCCACACTCTTTGTGTAAGTACTGACTGCTCTATATCCGCTGGTTTTAACCCACGCGCAATTAAGGACAAGAAGGCTAGGTTGGCCCTCAAAGGCCTTCTTCCCACTTCTGAGGTGGTTGCCTCATCCTGGGCTTCGGCCACAGCGGCTGCTGTGGCTGCCTCTCCCTCCTCTCTTGCCCTTGCTTCTCCTCCCTCCCAGGCTGGGACACAAACTCCTGTTCCAAAGCATGTGGAAGTGGAGTGGAAAGGGGGCAGAGAGGAGGAGAGAGAGCCAAAATCCAGACCTGAGAAACGTGAGAGGTCCCCGGACCTCCCTTCACCTGCTAAAAGTCAGCATAGGATCCGTGACTCCCCTCAGCTCCAGTCTCCGAGATTTTCCCCAGAGCCGGATTAGACACGCTCTCCGTCTAGGGCCTTGGTTCCTCAACCCACAAGGTCGGAGTCCGTGGCCTCGTCGAGGTCCATATGCGGTCCTTATCGGACGTCGACATGGATAAAATGAGGTTCATTCGTACTCAGATCCAGAGGGGGGGGGTCTTGCCAGCCCCCTCTCCCTCAGGAAGGGGGGAGCTCGCTTCCCTTTTTTACACTGATTTCTCATTATCCGATCTGTCCTCCAGGTTCGGAGTACTCTGATCCGAGAATGGCCTTAGTCAGGACGTCGGCGCCGACGGCACCTGCTTCCTCGATGCCGACAGCTACCTGGAGCATGTTGGATCCATCTAGCCTGGATCCGAGCCACACTCAGAGCCGGAGCTTGGGTGTCTGATCCGAGGGAGCGGAACTTTTTTCATCGGCAACAGCTTTGCCGGGTCAAGGTTCCTCCCTCAGAGCTCCGTCCACTTCGGGCCCGGCTCTGATTCTCACGGACCCCGGGAGACCGGCTTTCTTATTGGTTCCCCAGGAGGTTTGTTCTTCCTCGGCGTTCGATGTAGTAGAAAGAGTTATCTCCACTGGATCGAGACCCTTGACTATCCCCTCGGACTCTGCCCTGACCCCCTTGGCTCTTTCTACGAATCCCATCATTTCACCAGTGGGACAGCCCATGCTCAAGGAGCCCCAGATGATTCCCCCTGAGAAACAAGTAGCTTGCGAGTTCCCCTCGGAGAGCCTCACCGGAGATGTGCCTTGTAAGCATATGTGTAAGAGGAGGCACTTGGACTCCCCCGAGTCCCTCAACAAGGATACAGATTTGGATGATGGGGAAGGTTCCCCCGGTCACCTCCTCGAGGATGTCTCCTTTGGAGGTGTCATAGAAATCCTTCTCCAACGGGGAGGGTGGTCCACCCACGAACCTTCTTCTGATGAGTCCGTGTTCCTGGAAGCTTTTGGCACGGGCCCATCTACTTCCTGGGTGTCCCCTCCCACAGATCCCTTGGTGGACCTGGTCACCTCGCGGGCCTGGAAGGAGCCGGACACCGTGGAACCAATCCCCAAAAGGCCTGATAAGATTTTGAGTCCAACTTCAGATAGGCCAGCGTGGAACAAGTGCTCACCCGTAGACGCTATGGTGGTAGCAGCAGCCACAAAGAAGGAACTAGCCCAAGAGAGTTCCTCTGTTCATCCTCATGACCTAGAGTCACGGATGATGGACTGCTTAGGGAAGCGGGTTTACGCTTCTGCTGCCTTTTCTATTGGAGGGCTGAATTACCTGGCCCATGTCACAAGACTCCGTGACCTGGTCAAGGAGCTGGCAGAGTCTCCCCCCAAGTCCATGTTGCAGGAGGACAGGGAGTCGTTCTCCGTGAAGATCGCAATTGTGAACGCAGTCTCCAAGTCCATATGACACCTTTCACATGCTACTGAAGGAGCGGCTAGAGTGGCTGGGTCTGGCGTGTCCATCAGGCGCAACACCTGACTCAGACTATGTCAGTTTTCGGAAGCTTTCATGGCGTCCTTTGCCAGTGTCCCTTATGACTGCTCTACTCTCTTTGGTAAGCCCATCAAAGAGACTTAAGGGATAGGAAGACACTGTCTGCCATCGGAATCCACTTCTCGAACCCTCAAAAATCCTTTTCCCAGAATCAGAGAGGGCAAAGGAAGATGTGGTTCCAGAAGTCTCAGTATTCCTGGGACACTCAGGGCTCTTCTTCCCCCAGAGGCAGTGGGGGACAGAATGGATGCCGGCCCAGAGGCAGAGGGGGTCTGAGAAATTTTGGGTCTCGAGAACCTTTCTTGGACAGGCCCGGGCAGCAACCCTGAGGGGTTGCCTGACTGCTCTACTCTGGAGGCAGTTGGGGAACAATTGTTCTTGCACCTGGCGGCATGGGAGTCCATAACATTAGACCACTAGGTGCTTCAGATCATATCCAGAGGATACTCTATCCCCTTTGTGGTTTCTCCCAAACCTCCCGGACGTACCACCCACGCAAAGGGAGGCATCAGCACAGGAAATTTCCAAGCTGCTAGGAGAATGAGCCATCGAAACCATCCCCCCAGATCAGTCCGGATCGGGCTTCTACTCCAGGTTCTTTTTGGTGCCAAAGAGAACGGGGGACTTGAGGCCCATTCTGGACCTAGCTACCCTGAGCCTGTCAGTTGCCAAAGAAAAATTCTGGATGGTCACACTACAGTCCGTCATGCCGTATCTGCAAGAGAGTGACTGGATGTGCTCGTTAGACCTCCAGGATGCTTACTATCACATAAAGATGCACAGAAGCTCCAGGAGGTTCCTCCGCTTCTGGCTAGGAGTCAATCATTACCAATTTCGAGCCCTACCCTTTGGTCTCACCACAGCCCCCAGGGTGTTCACCAAAGTGATGGCGGTGTTAGCGGCTCACCTGAGGCTTCAGGGGATTCAGGTCTATCTGTACCAGGACGATTGGCTCCTCACTGCTCCCACCATGCATCTGCTTTCTGAAACCAGGGATTATTTCTTAAAGCTTGCCCTGCATTTGGGGATCACAATCAGTGCATCCAAATCACTTCTAAATCCTGTCCAGGTGATAGACTACATTGGGGCAAGGATAGATACATTAAAGTGCAAAATCTTCCTGACCTTGGAGAGAGTACAAAACCTGAGGATGCATGTCTCTCTGATCTACCATTCTCATCTTCCATTGACGGAATCAGTGTTGAGGGCCTTAGGTTCAGTGGCGGCGACCATAACGCTTCTTCCTTGTGCCCGGTTACATAAGAGAATTCTACAGTGGACACTAGCTGTACAGTGGTCCCTGTTGGAACTTCCATTGTCATATCCAATACAACTCAGTCAAGTCTGTCAATCATCCCTTCTCTGGTGGATGTACTCTCCGGACATCTTGGAGGGACAACCCTTTGTTCCAGCCCCTGTCCAAGCCACAGTGACCACGGACGCCTCCTAACTCGGGTGGGGGGGGCATTGTTCGGGCAGGACAGTCCAAGGCCTGTGGTCCCCTGTAGAGACCAGCTTGCACATAAACGTTCTAGAGATGAGGGTGGTCCTTTTAGCGTTGCAGGCCCTTCATGCCTTTCTTCTCTGGGAACCATTGCAATTCAGTCAGACAACATGTCAATAGTCTGGTAAATCAACAAACAGGGAGGGACCATATCTTACCGCCTGTGTCACGAAGCCATGAGAGTGTGGGAATGGATGATCTCCACTGGTCGTTTTCTCGTAGCAGCACGCATTCCGGGACGGTCCAACATTCTAGTGGACAGGTTAAGTCAGACTATTCTGATGCCTTACGAGTGGTCTCTGAATCTTTCAGTAGCAGAACAGATCTTCTTGGAGTGGGGGTCAGCCTTGCTGCAATCTCTTCGCATCTCCTTCTAACACGAAGTGCAATGAGTTTTTCACTCTAAACCCCTTGCCAGGGGAGACCCCCAGAGATGCTGTAGTCCATGCTTGGCCTCCCGATCTTCTGTATGCTTACCCTCCAATACCTCTTATTCTGAGGTTTCTACAGAAAGCTCGTCGACTAGGAAGCAAAGTGATCCTCATTGCCCCATTTTGGCCTCGCCAGGTTTGGTTTCCCTTCCTTTGGTCTCATCTTCTGGCTCCGCCCTGGATCTTGGATCCCCTTCAGGATCTGATTTCACACCCTTCGGGGGCTCCTTATCCGAACCTGGACAGTTTGAAGCTCACAGCTTGGCTGCTGCAGTTCCCATGATCGCTAGGACTTCTGGATTATCCTCTTCAGTTAGGTCTATTCTGGTGGCTGTTCATAAGTCTTCAACCAGGAAGGTTTGTCGCAGTAAATGAAAATGTTTTTCCTTTTGGGCCTCTCAAAGGAGTTTAGACCCCTTCACGGCTCCTATTGCTGCCATTCTTGATTTCCTAGCTGATATTTTTCAACAAGGAGCTATTTCTTCTACTGTCAAGGTTCAATTGGCTGCCATTTCTCATTTTCATGTGGGGGAGAATTCTGCCTCACTAGCCTCCTCCAGACTATGTAAAGCCTTTATTAAAGGGACTTTTCTGTTACGTCCCCATGGGACCTTACTATGGTTCTTCAAGCTCTGGTCTCTCCGCCTTTTTAACCCCACTGTAACCACAGATCTAAAATTCTTATCTTGGAAAGCAGCATTTCTGGTGGCTATCACCTCTGCTAAAAGGGTTTCAGAACTGCAAACCTTGTCCTTCAAAGCTCCTTATATGATTTTCCGCAAAGAGAGGGTGTCCCTTCGGACCAGTCCATCCTTTCTTCCCAAGGTGGCATCACCGGTTAGTATCAATCATACCATCAATTTACTGGTTTTCTTTCCTAATTTTGCTGACAAAATGGAATACAAACTCCCTAGACAGTTATGATTTTATTTACACAGGACCAAAAATTTCCATAGAGCCGATCAGCTGTTTGTGTCCTCCTGTAAACCCTTTTTGGGAAAGCCCGTCTCCAAGGTCACTATTGCTAGGTGGATTTCCTCATGCATCCTTCAGGTCTATAAGGACAGAGGCATGTTTCTTCCAGGTCAGGTGAAACTCATTCCACTAGGTACATGGTTACTTCTGCGGCTTTTTGGTCTATAGCCTCATTAGATGATATTTGTTCTACAGCTACTTGATCCTCAACTCATACCTTTACTTCTCACTACAAACTGGATTTGACTTCTAGGAGGAGAGCATCCTTTGGTTCCGCGGTGCTCTGGAATATCCTGCCATGAGGGCCACCCAGGAGTTTAGTAGCTGGGGACTCTGTCCCACAGGTTGAAGACCAAATGAAGTAAACTACTTCAGATAAAAAAGTTATGTACTCACCATAACGTTCCATTTGAGTAGTTCTACTTCGTTTGTCTTCAACCATCCCTCCCGCCTTCCCCTGGACCTTGTCATGTGAACAGCCTACGGGCTGCAGTTATAGGTCATAAAGTATTTTTTCAGGTCAGGTTATCTGTATAAGGGCCAGCAAACTCGATCTGGGGGTTGGAAGGTAGTAGAGGTGTATTATGGGTAAGGGAAGGAGCTTGGAGCTCGGAGCAGATGCAACTGAGATTGCTGGCTCGGATCCGGTATTCCACAGGTTGAAGACAAATGAAGTAGAACTACTCGGATGGAACGTTATGGTGAGTACATAACTTATTTTTATTTACATTAGAGCTTCCTGTAAGATTGCAGTGTCTTGAGGGGATTCTGTGACTGCTCCTAATCTGCAGTCATCTGCAAACTTGGTCTGCCAAATACCCCTGACATTGGTCTTGCTGTCCAAGAGGTAGATGCCAAAGAGGTGCAGACACAGCACAGAACCCTGAGGGATTCTGCTAGTGACTGACCTCTTTGTAGAGGTAGTCTGTCTGATCCTAACTTTCTGGGGCCTGTCTGCGAGCTAGTTGACTATTCAGCATGTAACGTAGCAGTTCATGCTGAATTCCATGAGTTTGTTTACAATGCCCAAGTGGGATATTGTATCAAATGCTTTTTAGCCAGGTCAGGGTAGGTAGTATGCACAATTTTGCTCTCATCTGTTGCTTTGATGACCTTCTCAAGGAAGTCCACCAGGTTTTATAGGCATCACCTGCCTTTGATGAAACCAAACTGGGTGGTGTCCAGTGTCTGAAAACTTCCTGTGTCATTGTTAATCATTTTCATGAGAATTCTTTACATGGCTTTGCATATGAAACCACTCAGGCTAATAGGTCTGTAGTTCCCAGGATCTTTTGCTTGTCTGCCCTTATGAAGAGGGATGGCAGTTGCAGTCCTCCATTTGCATGGCACAAAGACTGTTCAGAGGCTGTGGTTGAATAGTGACTCCAACTGCCCTGATAGTTTACATTTCAGTTTGTTTACAAGGCATCCTGAGACATCATCTGGACCCATTGAAGCTGTGTTCTTGGTCTTAAAGAGCGCAGTTAGAATTTGCTCCCTATTGATAGTTGGAAGGGTTTTGTTGGATGGTATTTCCTGGGAGGTGATTGAGGAATGAGTGGGAGGGAGTTAGAGCTGAACTGGTCAGCCATTAGATTTGTTATATCATCCATGAACTTGTCACCATTTGCAACTAGTTTGGCACACTGTTGCGTGCAACCTGTGAAGTTTCAGACATAACTAACAACGTGAAGTTGTTCTTTCTTACATATGGGTTCGGAGTCGATCCTCGGCTCTGTGTCAGCCTACTACAAAGCTCGAGGTCTTCAGACAGCTTGAGGCCAAGTCCTTATCCCATGATGCACCTGGAGTTACCCCAGATCTAGTTTGCCGCTGCAGTAGATCGGAGGTTCCTCAGCATAGCTCGGGCCAGTACAAGTTTATTATCAAAACTTTTTCTAAATAACTTTATTGCTCTACTTAGAGTTAGCTTTTAGCTTGTATAGCCTTTAATTTTTTATAGTGTGTATTCCTTCCCTTTGGTGTGCCTTTTTATATTTAGATATAGCTTTTGGCTTTCATTTTTTCTCTAGGCCTTTATATTCAGTGTAGTTTAAATAGTACTTTGCGTGCCTTTGATAAGTGACATATTTGTCATAGTTTTTGATATATTTAGCTATTTAGACTGCTTAGATAACTAGTTAGTGTGTGTGTGTGTTTTAGTGACACCTTGTCCCAGCATATTTAGCCCATAGTTTTTGTCATAGCTTATTTAAATAGTTTTTGGGTGTGTCTTTATTATAGTACAGTAGTTTTTTTTCTCTTGATACTGTGTTGTTAATTATGGCTGACCAGGATAGGGATAAACATCCTAAGTCAGGTTTCAAAAAATGTCCAAAATGTGGACAGAAAATCTCCAGTACAGATAGCCATGTCAACTGTGTATGTAGTCTGGGAGCCTTGCACCTTCAGGAAAGCTGCTGCATTTGTCATTCCTTCTCTTCCAGGGTCCTTCAGGAGAGAAAGAGAAAGTTAATTGATAGAGGACTAGTCAAACCGCCATTTCAAGAATCTTTGAGTGACCAGGACAGGTCTAGTAAATCTTCAAAGTCTTCCAAGGCTTCTACTACTTCGGAAACAAATAAAAAAAAAAAAAAAAAAATGGCGTCGGCTCCACAGCCCTCAGAGCAGAGCATCTTGTCTTTTTGGAGCCGGTCCCCAGTCCTGGAACAGGTATCCGAGGTACCTAAATCGCCAATCCTGCAATCTGTGCCTCCATCCATCCATTCATCTCTGTCCTCGATAAACCTTTCCGATTTGGATGTGGATCGTGTGGTGCAGAAGTTGTTATAGGCACCAGCATTTGCAAAATTTTTATCGGCTCCAACCCAAGGGGTTTCGGAACTGAAGACTGTATTGTCATCTACTTCTTTTCCTTCTCCGAGCCATACTGGTCCTTCAGAGCCGGAGGAGTCGGACTTGATGATCGTTGAGCCTTCGGAGCTGATGTCTGTTCCAGTGTCATCGGTCCCATTTACTCGGACATCCTTGGCACCGATCGAGGAGTCTAGGAGCTGACACTCGCCGGTCGGGTCCGGGGAGGATAGTCGGACTGACTTGTCTATTTTGACTTTGCCTCTTGGGGCTTCGGCTCGGATGAGCTCGGCTCCTACCTCTGGTTCGGAGCCTACTGTCCTGGTGCCGGGTGGATCGATGGTTTCCTCAGATCCATCGGTCCCTTCTTATCGGAGCAGAGGTGCCTTTGAAGCAATGAAGAGAGTTATGTCTCCTAAGACATCTGCGACTTCACGTCCAGCTACCTCCTTCTCAAAAGCACCTGTGTGTGCTTCTGCTTCACAGATCCTTTCTAAGCTTAGAGACTCAGAGCCGCAGGAAGCCCTATTGGGTGGCACCTGCTCTTCCGAGACATCACCAGAAGTTCCCACTGATGAGGTTCCGAGGAAGAGAATCTGTAAGAGGAAGTACTTAGACTTCTTGCAGAAGTCTCTCACATCCGGTACTGACTTGGATGAATCAGAAGGGCACCCACAGTCCTCCTCTGAGGATATCTCATTTGCTGAGATATTAGAAATCCTTAGGCAGAGGGGTGAGTGGCAGTCCACCAACCCTACTGAAGACGAGTCTGTTCTCCTGAAGGCTTTCGGGTCTCAACCCTCTACCTCTTGGGTGTCTCCACCCTTCGATGAGCTCATGGAGCTGGTCTCACGAAGGGTGTGGGAGTCTCCGGACACCATGGAGCCATTCCCCAGGAGGCCTAATAAATTTATTTCTGCCCCCCAGTAAAAGTCTTTTCTTACCAAGGGAGTGCCAGTTGATGCCATGGTGGTGGCGGCAGCCACCAAAAAGGAGATGTCGGAAACTTCTTCCTTTGTCCATCCTCCTAATAGAGATTCTAGGATCATGGATAGATACGGGAAGCTCACGTACAGTTGAATGACTTTTGCCCTGCGTTCACTGAACTATCTCACTCATTTTACAAGACTACAAAGAGATCTCCTAGAAGAGCTTGGAGATGCTCTTCAGGGTACAGTAGGAGCTTCAGACAAAGTTGCCTTCCAACTTGCTACCCTCAATTCCATAGTGAACTCATCCATGCACCTCATTTCATATGCAGCTAATGGAACAAGTAGGGCAGCGGGTACAGGAATTGCTCGTAGGAGACACTCCTGGATGCGCTTGTGTTCCTTCGCAGAGCCCTTTGTCAACACCCCTTTTGATGGCTCGTCCTTTTTCGAGCCCAAAGTTAAGGAAACTTTGACCAGGTGTGAACAGAAAGGCCCGACTGTCCTACTCTGGAGGCAGTCATGGGTCGCTTATCTTTGTATCCATAAGCCTGGCTCAAAATAACAAACGACAACTGGGTACAAAGTATAGTTTCCAGAGGATATTTCATTTCTTTCACCATGCCCCCTCCATTGACAACAAAAATCCCAGACACTCCACCCAGTTACAGGGAACAGGCAACAGTAGAGGTCCAAACGTTGCTAAGAAAAAGAGCCATCCAACCAGTCCAACAGACCAGATAGGATCCGGAACTTACTCAAGATTCTTTTTAGTTCCAGAAAAGACAGGGAACTGGAGACCTATGTTGGACCTCAGCAGACTAAACAGATCTGTCAAGAAAGAGAAGAAAACAAGTCTCTCAAAGTTCTTCTTTAGTAATGCTTCTAGCCTTATTGTTCACAAAGGACTGTTACCTAAAACTCTTTTTTTGCTTTACTCCAAAGGGAGTAGTATGTTATTTCCCTGTTTGCTAGGCCTGAGTTCCCTTAGGCCTTCACTTCTTTTTCTTGTTTCTTTCTTTTATTACACCGTTTTTTGATAGTTTTTTTTTTTTTTATAAATTTTCTCTATTCTGAGAACTTAACTAGTGTGTCTATTTGTGTGTTTGTGTGTCCTCACCTAGGGAACTTAAAGAAAAACTCTTCTTTTCTTTCAGTTTATTTTTGATGTTTTTTTGCAAAAATGTCTCTTACAGGCAGCCTTTGCTCTTGTTTGAGTGTACTACTGTTGTGCACCAGAAGGAAGTGTGCTGTTTGCCTAAAGTTCTTTATTCTTCAAGAGAGCTCAGAAAAGAAAAAGTTTGAGTGTTTCAGGAGGTTTGTTAGGCCAGGATCTTGTGAAGTCTCGTCGGGAAGCCCTGTGGCCGTGTGAGGTCTTGGGAGTCTCTCTCAGCAGGCGCTCTCACCTTTCTAACTTTTGCCAGGGTCGGCTCCGGCTGGAAGACTCTGTGGTCAGCGTCTTTCAGCCCCTCATTGCCCGACTCCTCCAGGCGAGGTCTCGGAGCTTGAGAGGTCTGTTGAAGACATTCTCTTGGGCCGACAACAGGACCACTCCCTGGAGTCCCAGTCTCTTGGCCTCGTTCGCCAAGGATCTCTCAGCTCCCTTCTTCAGCGATTCATTCGGAGCTCTCCTCGGTCAGATCGAGGTTGACCGCTCGAGACCTTCAGACTCGGCTCGAGGTCCCCTTCTATCCCACTCGGCACGGCCGAGAGGATCAGATCTCGCTTTGCCGCTACTAGGTCTCCCATATTCCACTCCCGTTTTCCTGGTAAGTTTAGCTTTTCCTAGCTCGTCTGACTCTTTCGACCCAGTCCTCTCACCAGCCGGCCCGGTTAGTGTAGAGCCCGGCTCCGTGTCTCCGGTTCTATTTTTCCTGCTTTGTTGCAAGCCCGGCTTAGTTGCTCCTTTGGCCTTCCGGAGGGGGGTCTAGGTCGTGACCTTGTGTAGTGTCTCTCCGGACCCCTGCCCGGCGTTTGAGCCGGGCAGCTCTCGGAGTTTGTCGGCTCAGTGCCACCCCTCCGCTCTGTTGCTGGCTCCCTCTGGTTCACCAGTTAGGCTATGTCCGGATTCCTGCTCAACTCCTGTGTGTTCGGGTGCGGTGCGCAGGTCATCCGCCTCTCCAGCCCCCTCTCCCTGGCTCCTTGTGTGGCAGGGGTGGCCTCCTCATCCGAGTGTCGGAGACGAGGCTCCTCCTCAGCCCCAGCCCCAGGGATCTCACTCTTCGAGCCCTCTCCTGATTTGGCAGAGGAGCCCCTCCCGACATGCGGATCAGCTCTGAAGGAAGCACAGGGCCCTCCGCCTATCAGCCCCTCTCGGCCACGCCCTGATCCTGAACCCAGCCCTTCTCCCTTCCCTTCTGAAGATCCCTCAGAAGACCCCATTGAGTCATCCAGTTTCTTGGGAAACTGGCCAGCCCTCAACCCTGGTGGTGTTAGTCTCGTGTAGGAGACCTCCTGACTCACTCATGTCTATTCCACCTCTTTTGTCATCCCCCACAACCTGATCATTTGGGTGGTGGAATTCTGGATGTCTGTTTTGGAGTCAGTCTGCCCTCTCTCACAGGACCCCTCCATCCACATCACACCTCCATCCAGACAAGGAATTTTTATCAAAAGGAGGTGTTGGGCCCCTCTATGTGTTTTCGATTAATTCAGTAGAAGGCTTGCAGGTGGTTTCGGTGCCCAGGACCCTGTCAGAGTGGTATTAGCTCCAAAGGACAAGAATGGAAGCTGTGGCTCTCCTCAGCGTTAGGTACGGGCTGCCCAAGGAATGACCTATCTGTTCATTTATATCTCCAAGGGAAGATCATTAAGCCCTGCGGGGTTTGTGCGAAGAAAGGATCCTAACAAGGATTCTCCAGCATTGCGTGGAGGCTCGCTGAGTTGGATCCGGTAGCGTTTCTCCAACCTTCAAGCCTCTCTTGATCACTTGGCTTTGCGAAATGCAGAGGAAGGACCCACAAGAGTTTTTGGGATTAAGAGGAACTATGTTTTTGATGGTTTCAACTTCTGGATCCGGAACTGGTTTGATGCTCCCCTCTGTTATTGGCCATGGGCCCAGCGGGATGATGAGGAGGTTTTGAGCGTGGTGTCGCAGGGCCTTTCTATTGACCCTTAGGAAATTGACGCCTTCTTTCTCCTTAAAGTGGGGATGGTCTTGACGCTGCCTGTTACTTCATGGCAAACCCTCAGAAAGCATTGGTCGAGAGGTTTGACCCTGGCTGCAAGACCCGCCAGAGGCAGTGGGGGAACAACATTTTGTCTTCAGAGTGGTGGCGGGGGGAAGCCAGTCAGCGGTGGATCGCCCAAACACCTCCGGACGGGAGACAAATGGGCCGGGCCAAGTACAGGCGGATGCAGGTTCGATTCCCCGCTATGCTGTACCCAGTCTACTACCCATCCGCCTTCCAGATGGACAAAAGGGAAAAAAGCATCGAGGCAATCGAAATTGGATTCGTAAAAGAAGTTACGTAAGTCAGTGTTTGCCCACGGGGCCAGACTTTCTCACAGTCCATTTGGCCAAAGGTTCTTTTCAAGTTCCGAAGGTTCCACGCGATTCAAAACGCTTCCAGATCATTGTATGGTGAATCTTTCCAAGCATTGAAAACAAGCCAAAATGGGTGACTGAAGGAGAAAAACATATCCTCAAGAGCTATTTTTGTGGTCAGTGAAAACAAGGGATTTTCTGGAAATAAAAGATCCATTGGGTTTGAACAGAGGGTGAAAAGCTGGTGGATTTTCTCTAGGATTTGAGGATGGCATTTTAGATTCAGGGGAGGGATCACTTGGATCTCGAATAGAAGAAAAAACTTTTAGCAAATAAGATTTCAGTGTGCAATTCAGGCCCCCAGAATTGCGGGCACCACAAGGAAGGGAATTGAAGATGGCTGATTCAGGTCATGGCTCTTTGGACCTAACATAAATGGTCCAGTTTATTGCCCCCGCCCAGGTTGGGAACCAGTCGTTTTCCAAGCAAATTTTTCTCTATGCTCTACACCGCGCCCTCCCGTCTGTCCAAGCGATGGCAGGCATTTGGCCTGTTTGTGTTCTGCCAGACAAGGATTGCCATTACTAATATGGCTTGGTGGGTCCATCAAGAAAAAGCTCTGATGTCACATTACGTCCTCTGTATTTTTATTGTCAACACAGGCAAAAATAAGGATATCTTGCAAAGTCTGCAATACTAATACCTCTCTTTATTAGAACAGAAGGTGCAAATATTTATTTCAAAACATTGGTCTAACATAAAGCGCCATATACAGGATCTCCATCGCTTGGTTTGGGAATTGTCTCTCAACTCAATGGCCATACCTCTCATGGCCACATCAGGATTTAAATATCTCAGCTGGCATACATCTCTGTTCAATGTGGCAATACCACATAGGTAGTGGTGATGGATGTAGACCATTGTGTGTTTTGGGGCAGGAGCTCCCAGGCGGGGTTACCCATTGATAATGTGGGGTGGCGCATCCGGTGGTAGGACCTTCCAGGGCCCTTCCCAAATGGCCTGGGGGGCCTATTGATCCAATGTATTGTGCATTTTAAGGCGGGAGGCTTTTGTAGTTTTGTGGTGTTTGTAGACAGCAGGCCTTCTTTGGGTCGCCTTGCAAATGCAACTTTCTTTTACATGTTGCTGTGTGAATGGTTCAGACATCAGAGCAGTGTGTTTATAGCTCAGCGTGGGATGTCCTTGAACCTTGGCCTGTATTTTCTTGTTTGTAGCGTTTTCTGTTGTGTGCGCACACAAACAAGGTGAACCAGATCATACCCCTGGGGTCAGAGCTATAGCAGACTGTGGTAAATGGTTTACTGCAAGATTGCTCTGAGAGTGGTGTTTAGTGGTGTGTTTTACTCATTTCATGGGAGAGATGAGCTATTCAGGGCAGCAACCTTGCTACTTACTTTCTGAGGCTCCTTTAGATTTTAACTCCAGTGTTTACTATTCAGATACAACTACCAGGCCACTTTTGAGTAGGTGTTTATTCCTCCAAGTTTCTCTATTATACTTCGAAAGCCATTCTCTCAGAAAGCCTCATTCCCTGTCATACATTCTTGATTTTCCTCCTTCCTCATTGATCTCCTGGGCCCTCGAGTCTGGATTTTCAGATTTGGAATCTTGTAGATGATTCTCTTATCTTGCTCCTTACTAGTCTGGACCTAGTTCCAGATCTTTGCTCTGAGCCTCATAGCCTTTCACTCAGTTCAGATCTTGCTTCAGTAGTCCTTTTCCATCTCACCTCGTTTCCTCGTTTCACTGCTTGGGTTCTTTTTCTATCCGAATAGCTGTTGAGATTTGGATATCCTTATCTAGATTTTTTTGGATTAGTGGACATAGATCCTTTTTCTTTGAATTCAAATAAAGTGTCATCTCCCTTCCTTTAGTTGTCCACAACTATTTTGGTAGATCCTCTCTTAAAGGTTCAATCATTCTCTATTTCCTAGATTGAATTTCTTCCATGCAATTTCATCTAATGTCCCTTTAAGGTTCATTTTTCCTTTGAGATTTCCATGTTCTTTTTTTTGACCGACTTTTTTTCTTGTGTTCTCCTCTCCTTCTCTTTTAACCTGCTTGGCTTCTTTCTCTTCTTTCCCTGTAAATTTCCCTCTTGCTGTTCTATAAATTTTTGTTTTCAGAAGTTTTTCTTCATGGTTTCTATCACAGCCTAAAGAAGAATTTCTTGCAGAACTTCAAAACTTGTGGCTATCACTTCCCTTTAACAGCAAAAAGACAGCCATGGATTTCCTTCTGAACTAAACAACCTGCATAATTTCAGGTGGTTTCGTACTTTAAACTAAAACCAGTCAATTGACCTCTTTCCAAGTGCATTGACCTTTTTGCTTGTTGGTTTTAATATTAAATACTTCATTATCAATTATACTTTCTCAAATTACCTTGGACAGGACCAAACAATTCAGAAAATCTGTTTGCGCTGTTTGTCTCACTATCAAAAAATGATCTCCAGTTCAAAAAGTATAGAAAATTTATCCAGATGGCTAACATTGTGGTATCTCCTTGTTTATAGTTAACCTTGTTAAACAGATGAATAAACCTAAAAAACTTTATACCAGAGGGACTGGCTACCCTCTTAGCCTCAACCAATTCAGTCTATTGACACCATAGTTTTTCTTGGCTACTGGGATTTTCCTGATGTTTTTTTTATAGCGGGTTGGCTTGGGCATTTCACTATTTTAATATTATTTTGGTTTTACCACTTAGTACAGTTTGTTCCGGTTTGTTCTGTTCAGGGAGTTTCGTTAAGCCAGTAACCAGACCCATGAGTGCGTAGATCCCAACATAGACAAGGGCGCTTATAGAACAACACTAATAGTTATGTTTCTTGTCTTTCTCGCCTATGTTAGTTGTCTTCTCCCCTCCTTCCCCTCTCCCACCCCCTTCCCCTGACTGCCTACAGACTTAGAATCTTTGTGACCTCTCTTTCTCTCACCTCTTTTCTTCTTATATGCTATTGATCATTTTTGTTTTTGTTTCCCTGTAGGTCACCCTTTCTCCCTGTTTCTAGTTATTCTGTTTCTGTTTATTACTGTGTTACTATCATAAGCTGGGGGGGTTAGCTTAAGGCCCTAGATCTGAGGATCTCTCTCGCTCATTGTGGGGGGGAGTATGGGGAGGGAGCCGGTGTAACCAACTCTCTCGTTTTAGAGGAGTGGTAGTCGGAGCCGAGAGGTCCTCTGAACCCATCCAGCAAGAAGAAGGCGAGAAGAAGACAACTAACATGGAACGTTATGGTAAGAACATAACTTCTATTTCTGAATGGTCACACTTCAGTCAATACTTCCCTTCTTAGGGAAAGACAATTGGATGTGCTTGATAGATTTCCAGGATGCGTACTACCATATAAAAATGGCCAGACCATCCAGAGATCATCTGCGCTTCCGGCTGGGAGCCAGTCATTACCAATTTCGAGCCCTACCCTTTGCTCTCACTACAGCCCTCAGAGTGTTCACCAAATGTATGGCAGTGGTCACGGCTCACCTGAGTCGTTTAGGATTCCAGGTGTTTCTGTGCCTAGATGATTGGCTCCTCACCGCCACCACCAGGCATCAGCTTATACAAGCCAGGGACGCCACTCTTTCTCTCTGCAGTCATCTGGATATTATGATAAATTCAGAAAAATCTGCCATGTTGTCTTTATCAGCGCAGAATTGGACACCACCACCACCACTTTGAGACTTCCAGCAGAAAGAGTCTTACTACTCCGTCAGCAGGTTTACAATATCATATCCAAAGACAAAGCTCCAGCATCAGAAATACTAAAATTGTTAGTCATGATGGCAGCTGTAATATTAGCGATACCGTTGGGTTCGCATGCACTTGTGGATTCTGCAATGGCTGTTGTTCACTCAATGGTCTTACCAAGAGCTCCCGATGCCTCACCTCATAATGATCACAAACGCATGCAAAAAGGATCTTCAGTAGTGGTTGACCTCTCTTCATGTAATGATAGGTCGTCCCTTTGTTCTACCCCCACCAGCGGCCACAGTGACCATGGACAGTTCCCCTGATAGGGTGGGGAGGGCATTTTCAGGGAAGAACAGCCCAAGGCACATGGACTGAACAGGAGACACATCTGCATATCAATGTCCTGGAGATGAGAGCAATACTTTTAGCATTGCAGTACTTCCAGGATTCTCTTCCTCTGGGAACATTTGCGATTCAGACGGACAACATGTCAGTGGTCTGGTACTTGAACAAACAAGGAGGAACCAGGTCCTACCTCCTTTGTCGCAAGGCCGTAAGAGTATGGCAGTGGGCCACATCCACCCTGCGCTTTCTGTTAGCAACGCACATCCTGGGGAAATCCAGTGTGATAGCAGACAAACTGAGCAGAACAGTTTTGTTGCCTTACGAGTGTTCCCTCAAGAAAGAAATAGTGGAGAGAATTTTCCACAGGTGGGGCCAGCCTTGCTGCATCCTTTTTGCCAACCACATGAACATGAAATGCAGCAGCTACTTTGCCCTGATTCCCACTCCGGGAGAAGCCACAAGGGACATACTTGTACACAATTGGCCTCCGGGTCTCCTCTATGCATTCCCACCAATTCCCTTGATACCCAAAGTATTACAGAAAGCAAAAGCCCTGGGAAGGACCATCATTCTAATTACTCCTCATTGGCCTCATCAGATTTGGTTTCCCCTTCCTTTGACTTCATCTATTGGAAGACCCTTGGATTCTGGACCCAGTTCCAGATTCTGACCCATTCGTCGGGGGATCTTCATCCCTCTCTTCAGTCCCTGAAATTGACAGCTTGGCTGCTCCAATTCCCAACATAGCCAGGTTCCATAACCTCTCAAATGAAACAAAGCAGAGTCTGATATCTTCTTGTACGTCCTCTATTAGGAAGCTGTATCTTAACAAATGGAAAAGATTTTCTGTATGGGCCTCTCAAAATAACATTGATCCCTACCCAGGCCCCTGTTGCCTTCATACTAGAGTTCTTGACTATGCTTTTCAATAAAGGAGCTGCACCAGCAACAGTTCGGGTTCAACTTGCTGCTATTTCAAATTTTCACCTTGGCTTTGAAGGATTGAACATAATGTCATACAAACTATCCAAAGGCTTTCTCAAAGGGACTTTTCATCTCAGACCACTTGTGAAATCCCCTTATGCCCCATGGAGTCTAAATTTTATGCTTTCACACATTATTCTCCCACCTTTCGAACCAGCTTCCTCATCCAATTTGAAATATTTGTCATGGAAGACTATCTTTTTAGTAGCCATCACTTCTGCCCGTAGAGTGTCAGAGCTTCAGGCCTTGTCCATAAAGCCTCCGTATTTGATTTTCCATGCTGACAGAGTCTACCTGCGAACAAATCCTTCATTCTTGCCCAAAGTTTGTAATGAAACTAACCTTAACCATATTATAGATTTGACAGTGTTCTTGCTCAAACACACCAACAACTTAAGAGTATATGCTGCACAAGCTTAATGTTCATAGACATCTCAGATTTTACTTGGATAGAACAAAAGAGTTCAGAAAATCAGAGCAGCTTTTCATTTCTTTTTCAGATTCCAGAAAAGGTATGCCAGTGGCAAAAACAACACTGTCTAAATGTCTGATTGTATCACATTTGTTTATTCAGCTGCTAATATGCCCTTACAACACAAAATTAAGGCTCATTCTACCAGAGCAGTGTCCACATCTGCTTTTTCTGCTAGGCTTCCTATAGGCAACATTTGTGCAGCAGCCACTTGGTCAAAACCGCATACCTTTATCACTCATTACAAAGCTGACAAGGTCTCCAGGGACAGGGCCTCCTTTGGGTCTACTGTCCTGAAAAACATACTCCCGTGAGTCACCCAAGAATGATGGTGCTTGGTACGCTACCCATCTGTAAGAATGAACGGCGAGATAGCATAGCTTCACATAAAGAAGTTATGTACTCACCATGCCGTTCTATGTGAGTTGTTCATCTCGCCTTCATTCTTATTTTCCACCCTCCTCCCCCTTCCAGGGTTTTTCGAGGACCAAGATACTAGATTCTTCCTGGTTGCTCAAGCCTTCTATGGCATTCTCTTAAAGAGTGATAGAATGACACATGGTATTATTATACACTGCAAACAAGATCTGAGATAACTCCAGGTGCATCATGGGATAAGGACTTGGCCTCGAGCTGTCTGAAGACCTCGAGCTTTGTGGTAATCCTCAGCTCCGAATCCACCTGTAAGAATGAGGGCGAGATGAACAACTCACATTGAACTTTATGGTGAGTATATAACTTCTTTTTACAGTTGTCCTTGGGCTGGAAAGCTCATCTTTACCTTAAAACTGGCCTTTTGGTATTAATTAGTCCACTTAGTTGTCTATTTGGCCCTCTTAGTTGTCTATTTAGTTTGATGAGAGAGATTTTATCTTTTGGGGTGTTACTATTCCTAATTTTAGCTATGACTTTTTTTTCTTTTGTTGTGCAACCTGTTCGATTTTGGATTCCACCAGGGTGGTTTGTTTTGGGTTTAATTCTGGTAGGTACAACACTCTCTGTGCTACCATTGATATGGTTGTACAGACTTTATGTGAACAATTGTGGATAGGCTGTTATGTCGTCTGGGTTTGGAAGGGCTTGGTATTTTGAGAGGTTATCACTTACTGAAAGGTTGTTTGCCTTGTAATAGTTCCTAACTGTTGCATGTTTTTCAGAGAATTGGGTTTTATTCCAAAGGACATCACTTTGCCATCTGACCTTACCAGAGAGGACATTGCACTGGGTGGAGTGCAGTGTTATCCCATATTTGTGAGTACAAGGTCTAATACCGTGCATATACTCTATCTTATCTGGAGTGTTCGTGTTCGTGTTTATAGAATTCCAGGATCTCTGTACCTTCAAAATTGTGGCTGTGTGCAATTCCCAGTCTATAGAGTAGTAATTAAAGTCCCCCATGAGTATGGTATTTGGTTGAATGGTGAGTGTCTCCAGTAGGTCTAAGTGTGAGATATGGATTTCCTGCAACATAGATGGTGGCCTATAGCTTGCTAGGATGAGGTATGGGACTTTGTATGTGGTAATCTGTATGTGGAGAAACTTTAGCATGTCATACTGTTTAACCATCCTAGAGGTATGGTTGATATTTATGTAGATAGAGACGTTTAGTCTGTGACTGCACAGTTGCGGGTCTAATTGTGTGGAAGGCATGAAGCTTTGTACTGCTGGAGTACTGTGTGGCTTTAAACCATGGCTCGGTAACTGCACAGATGTCTGCATTCTTCAGGATGAGGAGAGTTTGGAGGGAGCAGAGCTTCTTGTTTAAACTTCTGGCATTAAACAGTAACTCCTATATTGGAGGGTCTGTCAGTTTAGCATTGCCTAAAAAAGGATCTATGGGGGAGGACGATGTTTAGCCAATATTTGAAAACCTAAAGGTAATAGGTGCAGACCAGCCTTGGCAAAGCAGTGTAGTTTAACCATATCCTCCCATGCTGACAAATATTATATCCCTTTAGAATGAGACCAGAAACTAAGCCAGTAATTAAAGTCAGTCACCATTTGTTCATATTCTAGCATCGTTCTTGGTAAAGGTAGAATGTTGCTCGGTGATGGGCACGTAACAGATGGGTACACGGTCTGAGAACTCCCTAATGTCTCTCTTCATATAGTCCAGGGAGGTACATCTCAGGTCATTTACACCTACATGGTCTATGACCAACTCATACTGGTACCTGTGGTACAGTGACTTAAGTGTGTGTGTAACTTGGTGGATCCTGGCTCCTGATAAGCAACTGACCTTTATTTTCTCTTTGTCCAGCCTGGTGAATGGGGCATCAGTATGTCTCACAGTGGAGTTTCCTATGACTAGAGTCCTGGATTGTGTGTTGGCTTGCCTTATGGGCTTTTTAGCTGAGTCACCACTGAGTGTGGCTGTCTGTGTAGTGTCAAGTGTTGCATTTGTTGAGATTTTTTTTTTGGATGTTCATCATGTTACACTGCTGCAGTCATTACACTTGGGTTATCCTGACGTCAGGCAGTTCCACAGTCGGCCTGAGTTCCAAAATTTTGCTCCGGCGTCGGTTGCTGTCGATTCTTCCCTGACGTCAGTGCGCAAGGGGTATATAAGATGCACCCGTCTTTCTTGCCGCGCGGTGCCCGAAGCAAAAGCAGTTCGCAAGTGCCAGTCGGCCGACTCCTGAGCTTTTCGAAGTCGAATTTCAGATCCGAAGTCTTCAGTAAAGCTAAGTACCCCGTTGGGGAAACTTTTTTCTTGCCTCAGACCGATGTCAGAAAAAGTTAATAATTGTATTTCTTGTGGGAAACAAATACCTCATAAGGACTTCCACTCTTACTGTATTCCATGACTAGGCCCTGATCACGATGTCACTAGTTGTCGGTTTTGTGCTAGATTTAACAAACGCACTATAAAAAGACGTTTTGGTTTTGCTTTGCACTACTTTGGCCGAAGGTTCAGTTTTACGATGCCGTTGGATCAGCCGACAACCTCAATACCGAAAAAAACGCAAAGACAAGGATAAAGACAGGCATCCGAGGTCCAAAACCAATGACGAAACCTCTTCTAGGCCAGTCGCCGGTTCTCAGTGAGGCGCTTTCGCAGCCCCTGACACCCGCTACCTCAGAGCCACAGGCCACTTCCGACTCCCACGTGGAGACATCTAGGCCTCTGGAAACTCAAGGTATTGGGCCTACGGAAACTAATCCCTCAGATGGGTTCGGAGCCGCTGAGCAGGCATCGGCTTCTGAGGGTGTTTTCAGACCTACACAACTTACCATTAAGACAACAGCCAAGACAAAGGTACCATTAAAGGCAAAGAAACAAATACAGCATTCTCCTGGATTACTCAGAATCTAAGAAAAGGCTCAGGGATTTCCTCTTATTGCCTCAGCACAGGCCCCTGGCAATTCCAACTCTTTGCCCCCTGCTCCAGCCAAGCCAGATAGGTATTACAGAGTCCCTGACTCTCACAAGTTTCTTTACAAAAATCCTTCTGCTGATCCAGAAACTATTTTCCAGGGTCCAAAAGGGGTTAAGGCTTCCATTGCAAAAAATCCAGTACCCTCTGACAGAGATTCCAGACCTTTGGATAGATGGGGGAAGAAAGCATACACTTCTGCAACTTTAGCAGTAAGAGCTTTAAATTGCCAGTTTCACATGCTTAAGTACCAACAATATTTAATGGCTCAGTTAAAACAGAAAATGCTTGCAAGCTCAGAAGCTCCTGATTGTAAAGAAATGCAGGATTTATTGCATGCAGTCGAACAGGTGGGAAAACATACTCTGCAATGTGGTTTTGATTCCTTAGAGGCCTCTTGTAGAGCCGCAGTTACAAGTTCTGTGATTCGAAGACATGCTTGGTTAAAAGAACAAAGTTTACCTGATCATGTTAAGGCAAAATTATTGGATGCTCCTTTACAGCATGATACTTTGTTTGGTGTTAAGGCAGAAGAGATGTTAAAGAAAATGGAGGATAAAGCTAAATCTATGCAAACAGTCAAGGATTTCTTACAGGTACAGCCACCTCGGTTTAGCAGAAATTGGCCAACAAAGAATTTGTCCTTTCCAGTGTCAGACAGACCGGCAGATACAGACGTCCAAGGGGCAGATCTCAACCCCAAGGTTCAAACAGACAACGACAGTGGGGCACCTCAACCCCAAAAGGTGGTGAGGACAAGTCTCAACCTTACAGGAAACAGTCACGATGACTTTCCCCTTCGTACGCCAAGCACGTCCCTTTTGGAAGCCCCCTTAGGGGGGGAAACTAGCACTTTTTTCTCAAAACTGGCAAATAATCACCCAAGACAAATGGGTCCTGAATATTGTGTCTCAAGGTTACAGATTCCACTTTCATACTTTACCAAGGCTAAAAGGAATGCCAGACCTGCGAAAAAATCAATGGGCAGAGGCACAAAAACAAATTTCAGCCCTCATGGATATGAGAGCTATTCAGAAAGTACCACAACAGGAACAAGGACAAGGATTTTACTCAAGACTTTTCCTGGTCCCCAGAAAGGACAAGACCTGAAGGCCCATACTAGACCTTTCAATTCTGAATACTTACCTGGATATTCCAAAATTCAAAATGTTGACATTACAGCAGCTTCTACCCATGCTGAGCAAGAAGGCTTGGCTTGTTACTCTGGACCTCAAAGAGGCATACCTGCATGTCCCTGTCAGACAAAATTGCAGAAGACACCTCAGATTCAAAGCTGGTACAATGCACTACCAATTCTCTGCACTGCCCTTTGGCTTATCTACTGCGCCCAGGGTCTTCACAAAGTGCCTGGCACCAGTAATTGCATTTTGCAGACAAAAAGGAATTCAAATATATCCATACCTGGATGACTGCCTCATTCAAGCAGAGACAAATGGGCATTCTTCTACAGCATCTGGCGTTTGTAAAAAGGTTGCTAATTTCTCTGGGGTACACAGTAAACAAAAATAAGTCAAAACTAGTGCCCTCGCAACAGATTATATTCCTGGGTGCCAGCTTAAATACAACGGCCCAGATGGCTTACCTCACACCAGACAAACAAGTTCAACTAACTCAATATTTTCAATTACTGGCAAGAGAGTCCCATCTCCCTGCAAGAAAAATTCTGCAGACCCTGGGATTCACGGCATCCTGCATACTACTAATACCATATGCAAGACTGCATATGAGGAAATTACAATGGTACCTGAAAAGTGTTTGGACTCAACACTCACAGTTTAGAAGCAGTAATACCAATGATTCCCTGCCTACAACAGGAGATGTTAAGTTGTCCATCTCGCCTTCATTCTTGCTGGATGGGTTCGGAGCCGACCTCGGCTCCGACTCGGCCACTCTAAAAGCTCGAGAGTTGGTTCCACCGGCTCGAGGCTCCCCTTATATCCCACAATGCTAGGCGGTATTACTTCAGATCTCATTTGCTGCTACAGCGATCGAGGTGTTTGGTTTCTACCGGCTTCAGGTTAGTTGTTATAGAGCTATTTATAGTCTATTTAAACCCCTCTAATTTAATCTTTTTTACTTATTTCCCTTCACTTAGTGGACCTTGACCATTTTTACTCTATTTGTCCACCCCTTTTTCCAAAGAACTTATAAGTTCTTCCCTCAGGCCTTCGGGCCCTCTTTCCCCTTAGTGGAGTGTATGTGTTTTTGTTAGGAATCTAATAACATTTCATCTTCCTTTAGTTAAACTTGTGTACACTGTAAATGTTTTTTAGTTAATCTTGTGTAAAGTGTGATCGGTGTCTTGAGTGTGTGTGTGATTACACTTTCCTTGACAATGTCTAAGGACTCAAAGGTCTCAGGCTTCAAGAAGTGTGACTCGTGCTGTCAGAAAATGTCTCTGACAGACGGTCACACTTCTTGTGTGTACTGCCTGGGACCTTTACACCTGCAGGACTCTTGTGCTGTATGCCATGGCTTCAGCCCTAGAGTCCTGCAGGAAAGAAAAAACAAACTAATATTGAGAGGTTTGCTTAAGCCTGAGGGTTCCCTTACTGCTGCTTCGGGCAAACCCTCGAAGGCTTCTAGGTCCTCGACTCCAGCTTCTGAGTCGAGGCCTAAGGCTTTGAAACCTCATACTGCATCGGCTCCGGCTGGAGCCGATGAGTCTCCAACTACAGCTTCTGTGGTTCCCTCGGCCCGGGCGGGTATTGAAATTCCTGAGTCGGCTCCGATCAGACCATCGGAGCCGACATCTAGAAAAAGGTCTAGGTCACTGTCCCTTGGCTCCGTTCATTCGGCTCCAGCGTCTCCCTTGCTGTCTGAACGGAGCCATAGATCTCACTCCTCTAGGTCATCGAGGCTTTCAGATCATGACCTTCAGAGGGTAGTGAGTCGACTTCTTAAGTCCGAGGCACTGGCCCAAATGCTCCAGAGCCCGACTCATCAGTCGATGCTTGAATCTGTCCCTCAAAATATTCCTCCTCCGACTCCTTTGAGTTCGGAGCCGGGGCGTTTCGGAACCGAGACTGTGGTAGCGTCGGAACCGATACAATTGTCTTCGGTTCCGTCGTCGGCTCCGATTTCTTCCTTTGAAGAATCTCGGCGGACTTCCTCGTCGGCTCCGAGGGGTGAGTGGCATCGGACCCTTGTCCGACCCGCCTCCTCTCGGTGCTTCGGCGCTGGTGAGTTCGGCTCCGACATCGGCCTCGGAGCCATCACTGTCGGTGCCGAGGGAGGTTCTCAGCTTTTCGGAGCGGGGACCTCTGGCTCTGCCTGACAGGGGTGCGTTCGAGGTCATGCGGAGTGTGTTGGAACCTGGTTCGACTCCACAGTCAGCTCCGTCTGCCCCTCCCTCCTCGGTGCCTCAGGTTATGTCTGCTCACTCCCTCATCCCAGACCGCAGAGAGCTAGCTCCTCAAGAATCCCCTGTGGGGATCTCATCCTCTTCCGAGGCCTCCCCTGAGTTGGTAGGTGAGCCCCCTAGGAAGAGAAAGTGTAAGAGGAAACACATAGACTCACCTGAGTCTGTCACCTCTGACACAGATTTAGAGGATTCCGAGGGTTCCCCGTTCTTCTGAAGATGTCTCCTTTGCAGACATTCTAGAGATCCTGAAACAGAGGGGAAATTGGCCAGCCCTTAACCCTTTGGAGGATGAATCTGTGTATCTTGAGGCGTTTGGCTCTCGCCCTTCCACCTCCTGGGTGTCCCCACCCTTTGACCCCCTCATGCAGGTGGTAGCAAAAAAGGCTTGGACGGCTCCTGACTCAGTGGACCCCACCCCCAGGAGACCTTCAAAGTTTATAACAGCCCCAGCAGATAAGCAATTTCTAACCAAAGGAGTTTCTGTGGATGCTATGGTGGTAGCTGCTGCCACTAAGAAGGAACTAGCTGATCCTTCGGTGCCTGTCCATCCTCCTAACAAGGAATCTAGGTCTATGGACAGGTACGGGAAGCGGATGTTTTCGTCAGCGACCTTTGCTATGCGTTCGCTGAACTACCTATGCCATTTCACTCGTCTTCAGAGAGACTTGATCAAGGAAGCGAGTGAGATGTTGAAGGATCCTACAGCTGCGGGTTTTCAGGATAAGATGAATACTCAGCTGGCTACCCTGAACTCTATAGCTAACTCCTCCATGCGCCTCCTTTCATATGCGGCTGATGGAGCGAGCAGAGCCGCAGGGACAGGTGTCGCTTTACGCCGGCATGCCTGGATGCGGCTATGCAATTTTGCAGACCCCTTTAAAACGTCTTTCACTAATTCCCCGTTTGATGGATCATCTCTCTTTGGTCCTCAAGTGAAAGAAACTTTGACGAGGTGCGAGACTGATGGCAAAACTCTTTCTGCCGTCGGAGTCCGTTTTTCTACTCCTTCTAGGCCTTACCCCAAGGGCCAGAAAGGTGGGAAAATGTGGTTTCGCAAACAATCCCAAGGGACTTTGCCTGACGCACAGAGTCGGTTCCCCTCCAGAGGCAGAGGGGGGAACAATAATGGTAGACGTCGCCCTAGAGGCAGGGGGGGTCCGCAGAACCAGGGCAATCGAGAAACCTTTTCCGATAAGCCCTTCCAGCATCCCTGAGGTGTTGCCCGGCTGTCCACCTTCGGAGGCAGTCGGGGGAAGATTGTCACTGTACCCAGAAGCCTGGCGATCCTTAACTCAAGACAAGTGGGTACAGTCCATCATTTCCGAAGGCTATTCCATTCCGTTCTTTCGTACTCCAAATCAATCAAAAAAATCCCTTCCAGATGTTCCACCCGCTCAAAGGGATCAAGCAGCGTTGGAAATTTCAAAGTTGCTTGCAAAAAGAGCTATTCAGCCAGTGCCAGCAGACCAGCAAGGATCCGGAATCTACTCCAAATTCTTTTTGGTTCCAAAGAAAACAGGGGACTGGAGACCCATTTTGGATCTCAGTATCTTGAACAAGTCGGTCAAGAAAACAAGTTTTCGGATGGTCACGCTACAATCAATCCTTCCCCTATTGGGAAAGGGAAACTGGATGTGCTCTATAGACGTCCAGGATGCGTACTATCATATAAAAATGAACAGACGCTCCAGGAGATTTCTCCGCTTCCGGCTGGGAACCAGTCACTTTCAATTCAGAGCCCTGCCCTTTGGTCTCACCACTGCCCCCCGGGTGTTTACCAAATGCATGGCAGTGGTAGGTTCTCACCTGAGACGTCAAGGATTCCAGGTGTTTCCATATTTGGACGACTGGCTCCTCACAGCTCCTACCAAGCATCTTCTTCTAATGGCCAGAGACTACACCTTTCGCATTTGTCAAAAGTTAGGCATATCAATAAATTGCGAAAAGTCTGTTTTGTCGCCTTGTCGTGCTATTACCTTCATAGGCGCAAATCTAGACACAGTCAACATGTCTGCGAGGCTAACAGATCAAAGAATAGCAGACATACGCAAACTAGTCTCCCTTCTCTTCCACAGCAACAGAGTCAAAGCCAGGTTAGTTCTGAAAATACTGGGGATTATGGCGGCTGCGATCCCTCTACTTCTATTAGCCAGATTCCACATGAGAATCCTTCAATGGATGCTCTTCACACAATGGTCATACCAGCAACTTCCGATGTCCCACACCGTTATGATTACGCAGGCATGCAAGAATCATCTTCTTTGGTGGATGTCTTCCCCTCAGCTCTCCCTGGGAAGACCCTTTGTTCCTACCCCTCCAGTTGCTACTCTGACAACGGACGCCTCCCTGATCGGGTGGGGGGGGCATTATCAGGGCAGAACTGTCCAGGGCATATGGCAACCAGACGAATGCCACTTGCATATAAATGTTCTAGAGATGAGAGCAGTGCTTTTAGCATTGCAAGCCCTTCAAGACTCTCTTCCCTTGGGAACGATAGCAATCCAGACAGACAATATGTCTGTAGTGTGGTATATCAACAAACAAGGCGGAACCAGGTCCTATCCCCTATGTCGAGAAGCACTCAGACTGTGGCAATGGGCGATTTCTTCTCAACTGTTTCTGATAGCAACGCACATCCCCGGGAAGTCCAATCAAATCGCGGACAAGTTGAGCAGAGCTATCCTCATGCCTCACGAGTGGTCTCTGAAGGATTCTATTGTGGAGAAAATTTTTCTCAAGTGGGGTCAGCCTTGCTGCGACCTTTTTGCTACTCCCCAAAACCGCAAGTGCAGAGATTATTTCACCCTATTCCCGTTACCAGGCCAGCCCAGCAGAGACGCTCTAGTCCAAGTTTGGCCCCGGGGACTTCTGTATGCATTTCCTCCCTTCCCACTAATCTCTCAAGTAATACAGAAAGCTATCGCTCAGAAGGCCTCTCTGATCCTCATTGCTCCTTACTGGCCTCGACAGGTTTGGTTCCCCTTTCTACATCAATTTCTGTTGGAGCAACCTTGGCATCTGGATCTAGTTCCAGATCTTTTGATCCATCAATCGGGTCAGTTACATCGCTCCCTCCCCTCTCTGAACCTCACTGCTTGGTTCCTCCAATTCCAACCTTAGCCAGGCTTCATCAAATATCTCACTCTGTTAGAGATATTTTGATAGCTTCTCATAAATCTTCCACTCGGAGGATTTATCTTAGTAAGTGGAAACGTTTTGCCTGTTGGGCTCAAGGTAAGGACATAGACCCTTTCACTGCTCCCATCCAGATAGTCCTTGATTTTCTAGCTGAACTCTTCCATGCAGGTTCATCTCCTTCTACTCTTAAAGTTCAATTGGCAGCTATTTCTAACTTTCATGTGGGCATTTCAGATTCTGCCATCATGTCTCACAGGCATTGCAAGGCCTTTTTGAAGGGAGTTTTTCTTCTCAGACCTCCTATAAGAAATCCTCCTCTTCTTGGGACCTCAATTTAGTTCTCACATCTTTGATTCTTCCCCCTTTCGAACCTGCAGCTTCCTGTCCATTGAAATTGCTATCCTGGAAAACTCTCTTTCTGGTAGCTATTACTTCAGCTAGAAGATTCTCAGAACTTCATGCACTCAGCAGTCGACCTCCATATCTATTGTTTCATAAAGATAGAGTGTCCTTACGAACCAATCCATCCTTTTTACCTAAAGTAGCCTCTGCGTCTAATCTAAATCAAGCCATTGACCTTCCTGTGTTTTTTCCTAACTTTTCTAACAGGTCTGAACAAAAATTGCATTGGCTAGACGTTCATCGTCAGTTGAGGTATTATTTGGATAGAACCAAACAGACCAGGAAAACTGACCAATTGTTTGTCTCTTATGCAGAAGGCAGAAAGGGACTTTCAGTTTCGAAGGTATCACTCTCCAGATGGCTAACATCCCTGATTTCCTTTATTTATGAAATTAGACACCAAAAGCTGCCTAACAAACCTAAGGCCCACTCCACCAGAGCTTTGGCTACTTCTATAGCCTTCCAAGACAGACTGCCTATTGACACCATTTGTGCAGCGGCTACTTGGGCTACTCCTCACACTTTCATTTCTCATTATAAGTTGGATTTAGCTTCTAGAAATAGAGCTAACTTTGGTTCCACTGTTCTCAAGAGTCTGTTCCGATAGGCCACCCGGGACAAGGTGCTAGGACGGTCCCATCCAGCAAGAATGAAGGCGAGATAGACAACTTAACATATAGAAGTTATGTTCTTACCATAACGTTCCATGTTAGTTGTCTTCTTCTCGCCTTCTTTCTTGCGTCCCACCCTCCTTCCCCCTAGCCTGGACAGACCTAGAGGAGTTTGATTGTGACCTCTTTTTCTACCACCTCTGTTGTATATAGGTATATGCTATGCTGTGCATATATTCCTTTCATGAAGTTTCAGGTCACCTTCTTCCCTTCCTTTTATAGAGGTGGGGTTTTTTTCCCTTTCCAGTGGTTCTGGAATTACTTTTAGCTGGGCCTAGCTTACAAACGAGATCTGAGGTAATACCGCCTAGCATTGTGGGATATAAGGGGAGCCTCGAGCCGGTGGAACCAACTCTCGAGCTTTTAGAGTGGCCGAGTCGGAGCCAAGGTCGGCTCCGAACCCATCCAGCAAGAAAGAAGGCGAGAAGACAACTAACATGGAACGTTATGGTAAGAACATAACTTCTATTTTTGATGGTGGGCACAGGCATGTCACCTAAACAAGGGTCAGCCTTTTACCCAACCCACAGCCAGGCAAACTCTAACAACAGATGCTTCGGTTTACGCCTGGGGAGCACACATGGCAGGAAAATGCATTCAGGGCAAGTGGACCACAGACCAGATGCATCTTCACATCAATCAAAAAGAGATGTTGGCTGTTCAAAATGCCCTAACAGCTTTCAAGGACCTTCTACATCCAGGACAATTATTACTAAAGACAGACAACACCACAGTAATGTGGTACATAAACAAGCAAGGGGGCACTCATTCTTATCCCCTATGCAGGCAAGCCATGACCTTGTGGAACACAGCTCTAATGTATCAAGTTCACCTGCAAGCACAATTCCTGCCAGGAAAGAAAAATACTCTGGTAGACTATCTAAGCAGAAGTATCATGGACCCTCACGAATGGAAATTGAATCCACAAATCTTCAGCATGGTAACGCAAAAATGGGGATGCCCAGACATAGATCTTTTTGCCTCCCCACTGAATTGCCAACTACAAAAATTCTGCACAAGGACTTATCACAAACGAGCATGGAAAGAGGATGGTGTTCTGTTCAGCTGAAAAAACCTAAAAGTTTATGCCTTCCCGCCACTGCCTCTCCTTTCAGAGGTACTCCTAAAAGCCAGACAAGAAAAACCACAGATGATCCTGATTGCTCCAGACTGGCCACGCCAGCACTGGTACCCTATCTTAAGGAACTTGGCCCAAGGCCCACCATGGATTTTGCCTCAAATTCCACACCTTCTGACTCAACAAAACAATCAGATCCTGCACGGTCAGCTCAAAACCCTAAATTGGCTGCATGGCAGATACATTAGTCAAACAGGCAACACCTCTCTCTAAAGCTGTTATGGATGTCATTTTGGAGGCCTGGAGGCCTAGCACCAGGAAAGCTTACTCAGAAAAATGGAAGAGATTCTGCACCTGGAACCAGGCTCAAAACCTTGACCCTCTTGTTCCAAACATTCCTCAGATTTTACAATACTTAACTGAGATGCTGGACAGAGGCCGATCCTTCTCATCAGTTAAGATCCACGCCTCTGCCATTTCAGCACATTACAACACGGATCCTCCTTTATTCTCTCATACCTTGCTAAAGCAGTACCTCAGAGGGGCTAAAAACATAAGACCGCCCCAGAGAGCACCAACACCAACTTGGGACCTCAACTTCATTTTGGAAAAACTGACCTTACCACCTTTTGAGCCAGCCAATACAGCCGATCTAACATTTTTATCATGGAAAACAGCTTTGCTCCTGGCAGTAACGTCAGCACGAAGAGTCTCAGCTACAGGCATTAATGGCAGTGGAACCTTTTATAATTTTTCATCAGGACAGGGTATCTTTAAGGACAAACCCTACCTTTATGCCAAAGGTGGTATCTAGTGTGGCTCTTAACCAAACCATCCATTTTCCAACTTTTTATCCAAATCCCCAGAATAAAGGGGAGAAACTTCTGCATTCTTTGGACATACACAGGCAGCTACGCTTCTACTTGGACAAAACAAAGGCTTTCAGGAAAACTGAGCAACTGTTTGTAGCATATGCTGCAGGATCAGAGGGCAAGGCTATCTCAAAGCAGACTATATCCAAATGGATAGGACACTGTATTCTGTAATACTACACACACCATGGAAAATCAGTCCCAAATAACATTAGGCCACATTCCACCAGGGCAACAGCCACTTCAACAGCCTTTCTCAGAGGAGTTACCTACCAAGGAAATTTTGGAGGCTGCAACTTGGAGTTCAGTGCACACCTTTACCAAGCATTACCACCTGCCTCTTTACTCTAAATCCAGAGCAGGCTTTGCCACTGCAGTTCTGCAGGGCCTCATAGCCAAGCCTAACTCTTTATAGACCAGCCACCCAACCTCAGCTTTGGGATTCTACCCAAGTGTAATGACTGCAGCAGTGTAACACGATGAACATAGTACAGTTTTGTACCTACCATAAATGTAGATGTTCGAGTGTTCACACTGCTGCAGTACAGGTTACCCTCCCTCCATCCCCTCTAAACTAGCTGGACTTAGCTATACCTTTCTATCCTATACAACCTTTGGGGTGTATTTGCTGGTAACTGAAGCTATTGTTTTTATTTTATATGTATATTTTTACTGAGCAATATGTATTGCCTTCCTACTTGGGGGCACCTGACATCTGGGGCAAGAAAAACTGAAGAAAATGGCGTTGGGTGCATCTTCTATACCCCTGGCGCACTGACGTCAGGGAAGAAACGACAGCAACCGACGCCGGACCAAGACTTTGGAACTCAGGCCAACTGCGGGACCGCTTGACGGCAGGATAACCCAAGTGTAATGACTGCAGTAGTGTGAATACTCGAACATCTATATTTATGGTAGGTACAAAACTGTACTTTTGCTGAAGATAAAGTTTGCAAGTGGAATGTCTGGGGGAGGTCTTTGGGTTTTGAGAAGATTGCATTTAAGTGTCTAGAGTAAAGAAAAGAAAAAAATGTAAACATAAGGTGGGACTCAACAGTCTCCGATTGCCTCCATCATAGCCAAAACTGCCAGTGTTGGTGGCTCCCCATTCTGTAGAATCATGATCTTGTTGTGAACCTTCAGAGCATTCAGCTACCCCTCCTTCAGGTGTTACTAGGCTCAAACGTCCAGATTCTTTTGACTCTGCTCCAAGGACAGGACTTGGTAGGATTCTTATCCATCTTCAGCTCTATTCATAATTCCTTTAGGTCAGTGCGTAGACCCATTGGACTGGGAAAAGATGATGATGGTGATCTTTTTGAAAGCTCACCTGCTATCAGTTGTCATGTTGGCCCTCTCTGTTTTAGGGTAGCTGGAGATGAGCCCTTACCACCCACTTCTAAGTTTCCTATCACAGGCCCAGTCTTGACACCATTAGTTTCAAGACCAACTGTGGAATCTGTGTGTTTTCTTTCCGTACTGGCCTTGACTTTTTTTGTGGTGTCAACACCATTGTCACTAGTGACATCAGAACCAATTCCCTTGGCACCGATAGCTACTGGGCCAAAGGTTGTTAGTGCCAGTATGTATTCAGGAACCAATTCCCTTGGCACCGATAGCTACAAGGCCAAAGGTTGTCATAGGTTCATATGTAGGTACTAGGCTACTGGCCCTAGGGCCTCTACAAGCCTAGACAAAAAGGTACCCTGGCTTTCGCCACCCAAGAAAATTATATTCCTGTGCCCCTGTCAAGCAGAACCACAGAAGTGATCCCCGGGGTGAATTTCCTATTACCCATCCAATCATCAAGATTTTTCTTGAAGAGTGCTAATGAGGAGCTCTGTTTGACACAGATAGGTAGTCTGTTCCAGAGTATGGGAAGTCTCTGGGACAGGAATCTATCCCTCCAGCATGTTCTGTTTATTGTGGTGACAAGGTTTAGGTCCCTAGAGCGTGTAGCTCGGAGGGATTGGGATTTCTTTAAGTGGAGCATGTCCAACAGCTCTGGGTTTGACATAGCTTTGTATGTTAGGCAGAGATTGCCTCTGAGTGGGCAATATGCGACGGAGTAAAGCTGGAGTTTTTTGAGGCAGTCTGCGTAAGGCATCTGTTTGAGGCCAATAATCCTCTTTGTGAGGTATTTTTGCGGCCTTTCCAGTTGTTGTAGATGTCTTGTGAGGTACATACCAAAAGGGGCGTTGTACTCTATAATGGGTCTAATGAATGATGAGTAGAGGGGAACAATGACCTCTTTTTTTCTGGATGAGAAACCTTTTGTGATGGTGTGCCACGTAGAAGGATTTCCTGACCACTGTGGCGATGTGATTATCAAAGGAGAGACTACTGTCCACCTGTGTCCCAAGGTCTCTTATCACACTTTTGGTGTTAAGTAGACTACTGCCTATGTGATAGTTCATGGGTACAGAGTTTTTACCAAAAGGGATGACGATGCACTTTTTGGCATTGAGCTTGAGACCATGTCTTTGACACCAGGAATCTGTCTCAGTTAGGCCCTTTTGCAGGATGTCCACATCATTAGGAGTTTCGATTATGGCTCCTAGTTTGCAGTCATCGGCGAATTTAGTTAGCCAAAGACCTTCTGTGTTAGCCTGTACTTAAGAGAAGTAGATACTAAACAGGAGAGGACCCAGGACTGAACCCAGAGGTACTCCACTTGTCACTGGTCTGAAGTCTGATTTGGAGTCTACTACTTTCACAGTGTGGGTTCTGTCAGTAAGCCAGATGGCAACCCATCTTGTGACATATAGGGATTTATACCTAGTTTAGTGAGTTTATCTATAATTCCAGAGTTGGGGGATGCTGTTGAATGCCTTGGCGAGATCTAGATAGGCTGTGTGAACCAGCTTACCCTCATCTATGGCTTTGGTGACTACTTCAAAGAAGTCTATAAGGTTTAGGAGACATGATCTGCCTTTTACAAACCCAAACTGTGTGGGGTCCAGAGTTTGGAGATCTCCAATGTCTTTATTTATGAGTTCCATGATGGTACGTTCCATGGCCTTGCAGACTAGGCTCGTCAGGCTAATGGGGCGGTAGTTCCCGGGGTCTGTTTTGCCGCCCCCCCCCTTTGTGGAGTGGGATAACTGTCGTGTTACATCTTTCAATGGGCACAAAGCCTGAGTTGAGGCTATGATTGAACATGGTACTTAGGTGGGGTGCCAGTTCATTCTGTAGTTCATGTCGAAGGCAGCCTGGGATGTTGTCAGGTCCCATGGATGCTGTGTTCTTGGCTTTGGAGAGTGAGGTTTTCACCTGTGCAGCCGTGATTACAAGAACTTTGCATTGTTCCGGTATGAAGATGGGCCCTTTACGGGGTGAGAGGGGGGTAAAGTTAGCACTGAACCTATCTGCCAGGATGTTGGCAATATCAGTTGGTTCTGTATGTTTAGTGTCATTGTGCTGTAACTCAGAGCAGATCTGAGTGCTGCCGTTGAGATTCTTGACATAGCTATAGAATGCTTTGTGGTTGTCTTTAGAATCAGTGGCAATTTTGTTTTCATAACTAGCTTTGGAGGATTTTATGAGGGATCTCGGCTTCTTACTGAGGCTGACCAGGGAGTTCCTCCAATCGTGGGATTTTACTCTTTTTTTGCAACAGTTTCTTTCTTCTGTTGTAGAGTTTGTTTATGGCAGATGACCACCAGATTGGCTTCCTTTTTTTAGGGGATAGCATCTTGGTTCTGTTAGGGATAGCACGATCCATGCACTCGTGTAAGTGCTTATAAAGTGCATTTGTGTAGGATTCAGCAGTCGTTCCTCTATTGTCCATCTGCATGGGTGTCGTGAAGTTTGCCACTTCTGTCTTAAGAAGCGTGAAGTTGGCTTTGGAGAAGTTTTTTACGGTTGTTTTCCTAATGGGGGGTGGGAGTGGGATGTGGATGTCTAGGGTGATTAGCTTGTGGTCGGATCTGATCAACGAGGAGCTGACCTCTGGTGTGGAACACCGGTCACCCATGTTGGTGATGATCAGGTCTAGGATATTGCTGCCCCTGGTGGGGGTGTTGATAAGTTGATCCAAGGCATTGGAATTGATGATTTCCAGAAAACTTTGAGCAAAGGAGTTGGTACATGAGTAGTTTTCCCAGTTAATGGTAGGGTAGTTGGAATTACCCATTATTAGAGTGTTGGGTTGTACCTTAATATTTTCCAGTGTATCAAGAAAAGACGAGTGGGAATCCTGGAGCATGGTGGGGGATCTGTAGCAAGCTACAATCTGGATTGCGGTTTTGCCCAGAGTTAGTTGAACTTGGATAATCTCGGATGCATTATGCTGAGCAACTAGCTTGGAGGTGTGGATATCCTTAATGAATATGGACACGCCTCCACCTTTAGTGTTTCGGTCCGGGTTTGGTGGCCGAAAGGTGTGGTATGAATTATAGCCTGGTAATGCAGCAGTGCTCTCTGGAGCTTTGAACCAGGTCTCTGTCACTGCACAGATGTCAATGTTCTCCATTTTAAGGAGTGCCTCGAGTGAGTGCATTTTGAGGTTTAGACTTCTAGCATTGAGTAGCATTACCCCCAGATTTTGCTTGCTTGTACCTGTTACAATGGTGAATTTGTCATTTGAACCTTGCCTAAAAAAGGCACTATAGGGGTGGCAAGAGCCTTTGCCAGTATCCGGAATCCCAAGGGCGACAGGTGCAGGCCATCTCTGGCAAAGCAGCGTGGTCTGTCGGTCATGTCATCCCAGGCAGACAGATACTGGATTCCCTTAAAATGACACCAGAAGCTTAGCCAATTGTTAAAGTCAATCATTTTGTCCTTGTACTGTGGTGCCATTCTGGGTGATGGCAGGATGCTACTCAGGGCTAGGGTCGTACCTGCCTGGGCTGCAAGATCGGAGAGCTCCTCCATGTCTCTTTTCATGTAGTCCAGGCGCCAGAGGCTTGGGAAGTTGGGTTCCTCAGATGAGGACTTGGACTCTGGGGAGGAATCCTCAGCTTACTACTCTCAAATTCCTCCCCTCTCCACTATAGTTCAGAGAAAGAGGATTATTTGATCCCAAAATCTCCCTTAGAAGGATTGTCCTTCGGGGATACTATTGCTCGTATGGTGGAGTACTTAAAATGGGATTGCTCCCAAGTCTCTGATATTCAAAAAAAGGTGTGATGAGCTTTTACAAATGGAGTGTCCTAAACAGTTAGCTGTTCCTCCTGTTTTGGCAGCCCTTTTGGGCAGCTTTTCAGCTGCCTCTATGGCTCCTGACTCTCATCCCCCAGCACCTAAGAAACCCGATAGGTTCTACAAGGTTTATTATTTATTTATTATTTATTTCCAGTTTGATTACCAGGGAGGTCCACTGGGCCCTGGGGACCCGTTTTCAGTGGAAGCGCGAAGAGAAAAGCTCCAAAAATACAAATACAAATTAAAAATTACAAAATATGAAAAAATATAAGTGATGCATTGAAGTGACCAGTTTGTACAATAGGAACATTCATTATTACAAAATAGTCAAATACAACTTCACTAAGGTTATTCTAAAAAGGTTATACAATTATAAAGCTGTTCTTATAGAGTAATTTGAGAAAATGCATTATATAAGCACATTCTAAAAAAGCTATACATTTATAAAGCTATTCTTAAAGAGTAATTTGAGAAAATGCATTATATAAGCACATAGAGAAGAGAGTTAAGAAAATCTATTTACAGTATTTACACAAAGGGGCTCAAAGATAAATAATTGTAGGACATTTTGAGAGCAAGGGTACATTCCATGTGGGATATCAATGTGTTCTTAGATAATTTTTAGGTGGGGTAGACTATATGCACTGCCTCACCTTTTTACATTCTAGGTAGGATATCGGTTTATTCTTGTATAGTTTTAGGTAGGTTGAAGACAGGAGCATTTCCACTTAGTGGACAGATGTTTGAAAAGCTGAGTTTTGAAATTTTCAGAGTTTGATATCGTTCTTAAAGAGGAAGGGAGAGAGTTCCAAGTCTTGCCAATAGTGAAAGAGAAGAGAAGTTGGCCAGCTGGACTTTTAGGTTTATTGATAGCAATCAGGATGTTCTTCATCTCACATTGCTGCAGTCCTTACACTTGGGTAGTCCGCTGTCCTCGGTCGGCCCGAATATCAAAGTATAAGGCTGACGTCGGTCAGGGCGCATTTGACTGACATCAGGACGTCAGGGTACAAATGCGCATGACCGACGTCATATCCTCAGTCTTTTTTGCCGCATGGTCCGATGCAGAAGCAGCATTGCAAGTGCCGGTTGGCGTTCTGAGATTGTTCGATTTAGAAGTTTCAGACCGAGTTCAAAGTTGGCTAAGTACCCCGTTGGGGAATATTTTAGTTTTTTCTTGCCTCAGTCATTTACCAGATGTCAGAAAAAGTCAATAATTGCATTTCTTGTGGGAAACAGATACCGCATAGAGATTATCATACTTTGTGTATTCCTTGCTTAGTGCCTGAGCACGACGTTGTTGGCTGTCGCTCTTGTGCTAGATTTAATAAACGCACTATAAAGAGAAGGTTGGATTGTGCAAGGTTAGTCTTTGGGAAGCGGTGCAACTATAAAATGCCGTCGGATGCTCCGACGCCCGCTTCTTCGAAGAAGCGCAAGGACAAGGCAGTTAAACCTAGGCTAGAAGAACCGTCTGTACCGGACGCCGGTTCTTTAGAGGTGTCTGTGGAGCCGGTGGCTCCACCGGAGGTTTCTTTGTGTTCCCAGGGTGAGACCTTATTATTGCAAGATGTGGCCTCTCAGGAGACAAGTCAGGCTGAGGGGGCTTCTCAGGTTACTATACTCCCCTCCCTTCCTAAGGTGGCTAGGCCCTCTCCTTCTCTTTCAAAGGCTTCTCCCAGGGCAGGCCAGGTTTAGCTTCAGTTGGTGTTACCCCTAGCTCTTCAGGTACTGTGCCCAAGAAGCATATGCTTAAAATGGCAGAAGATTTGATTACTTTGATTAGGGGTTCTGTGCCCCCTCCTGATAAGAGACCTAGGGTGGAGCCTGAGATGGGGGGTTTTGAGCAGGCTTCAGATGTTTCAGAGTCTTCGGCTGAAGACTTGCAGGAGTACTCTCCTTATTCTGATTCTGATGTGGATGATTCTACTCCTTCTGCTACTCCTCCTGAGGATTTTTCTTTTTCAGAAACTCTTCATTCCATGAGGGAGCATTTTAAGTGGGAAGGTCAGGACTTCTCGGATTCCAGGAAAAGGCTTAGGGAATTTTTGTTTTTACCCCAGCATAGGCCTTTGGCTATACCTCCTGTTTTGGATGTAGTGGAAGATGTCTTTACAGAGGCTTCTCTTAATCCTGATTCTTTGCCTCCTGCTCCTGTTAAGCCGGATAGGTATTACAGGGTGCCTGAAGCTCATAAGTATCTTCTTAAGAGTCCTAGGGCAGACCCAGAAACTGTTAGCCAGGGGCCTAAAGGTGTTAAGGCTTCTGTTGTTAAAAATCCGGTTCCTGCAGACAAGGAGGCTAGGGCCTTGGATAGATGGGGAAAGAAAGTCTATACTTCTTCCACTCTTGCTATGAGGGCTCTGAATTGCCAGTTTCACATGTTGAAATACCAAAACTATCTCCTTTCACAATTGAAGTCTAAAGTTGATGCTCTGGCAGTAGGTATTGATTGTAAAGAGTTGCAAGATTTAGTGCATGTTTCTGAACAGGTGGGTAAGCATTCTTTGCAATGTGGTTTTGATGCTGTACAGGCCTCGTCTAGGGTGGCTGCCACTGGGTCAGTTCTTCGCAGGCACGCCTGGCTGAGGGATCAGAATTTGTCTGAACATGTTAAAACAAGGATTTTAGATGCTCCTTTACAATCTGACGTGTTGTTTGCTCCTCCTGTTGAGACAGTTTTAAAGAAAATGGAAGACAAGGCTAAGTCTATGCAGACTGTTAAAGATTTTTTGCAGGTCCAGCCTCCAAAGTTTAGTAGAAATTGGCCTACTAAAGGGTGGACGTATCCTTCTTATGATTCCCAGTCTAGGGGTAGATCTAGACGTGGTAAGGGCAGAGCTCAGGGCTCTTTCAGGCCTAGAACAGGAGTTCTCCTGCACAGGCTTCGGTGAGGGCAGGGGTCAGTCCTTCGTAAGCAGACCCAATGACCTACCTTTTCAGCTGCCAGAGCCTGCTCGTCTGGCAGCACCTTTGGGAGGAAGGTTGGCACTTTTCAAAGAAAATTGGAGTTTAATTACCCAGGACAGATGGGTATTGAATATCATACACCACGGCTACAGGTTTTATTTCCATACCTTGCCTCCTTTCAAAGGCATGCCAGACGTTCCTCCTCAACAAAGAATAGAGGCTCACAAACAGGTTTCTCTGTTGCTCCAACTAGGGGCCATGCAGCCGGTCCCTCTGCCAGAAGTGGGCCTAGGATTTTATTCTCGCCTGTTCCTAGTACCAAAGAAGGGGAACACGTGGAGGCCAATTTTGGATTTATCTATCCTCAACACTTATCTGGACATTCCCAAGTTCAAAATGTTGACGTTGCAGCAGCTTTTACCTCTGCTGGGCAAAGATCATTGGATGGTAACTTTGGATCTCAAGGAGGCTTACCTTCATGTTCCTATCAGACTAAGTTGCAGAAAGTATCTGCGTTTTCGAGCTGGGACTTCTCACTATCAGTTCTCTGCATTGCCCTTTGGCTTATCTACTGCGCCCAGAGTGTTCACGAAAGTTCTGGCTCCAGTGATAGCTTTCTTCAGATTAAAAGGAATACAGATCTATCCTTATTTGGACGACTGCCTAATTCTGGCTCAAGGAAGGGAAGAGCTTCTTCATCATTTGGAATATGTGATAGCAGTGCTAAGATGCCTAGGGTATTCTGTGAACGAAATAAAGTCCAGTCTAGTACCCTCTCAAGACATGTGCTTTCTGGGTGTGAGACTGAATACAGCATCCCAGATGGCATTTTTAACCCCGGACAAACAAAAGAGTCTATCCCTTTACTTCCATCAACTATCTCATCAGTCCGGGCTGACTGCAAGGACAGTCCTTCAAGCCTTAGGGTTCATGGCATCTTGTATTCTGGTGCTTCCCAATGCCAAACTGCATATGAGGAAGCTACAATGGTATCTCAAAAATGTATGGACACCGCACTGCCAGGATCTGGACACTGTCATTCAAATAATACCTTGCATTCAGAAGGAATTTTTGTGGTGGGCTCAGGAATGTCACCTAAACAAGGGACTCTCTGTGACCCGGCCAGAGGCGAGTCAGATTTTAACGACAGATGCCTCAGACAAAGCTTGGGGAGCTCATCTAAATGGAAAGTGGATACAAAACAAGTGGCCTGTCAGACTACAACATCTACATATCAACATGAAGGAGATGTTAGCAGTCCAGTTTGCATTAATAGCTTTCAAGGAATTCCTTCTTCCAGGACAGGTGTTGATTCTAACAGACAACACAACTGTCATGTGGTACATCAACAAGCAAGGGGAACATTCTTATCCTCTATGCAGGCAAGCAATGATTTTGTGGGAGACTGCTCTCAGTTTACAGCTCAATCTTCAGGCAAGGTTTCTGCCAGGGGCACAGAACTCCTTAGCAGATGTGTTGTGCAGACGAATTATGGATCCCCACGAGTGGAAATTGGATCCTCATGTATTTCAGAAATTGACAGTGTCATGGGGAACTCCAGACATAGATCTGTTCGCTTCTCCACTAAACCATCAGCTGCCAAAGTTTTGCACAAAAGGGTTTCATCCCACAGCTTGGAGAGTGGATGCTCTTTCTTTCAATTGGAGCAATCTTCATGTGTATGCCTTTCCACCTCTGCCTCTCCTCCCAAAGGTACTTCTAAAGGTCAGACAGGACAAGCCAAGGATGATTTTAATAGCTCCAGATTGGCCTCGACAGCACTGGTACCCATTACTGAGAAGTCTAGTACGGAAGCCTCCATGGCCTTTGCCTTCGATTCCACACCTGTTGTCACAGGAGGACAGCCATTTGCTCAATGTCAAGCTTCACTCTCTGCACCTAACAGCCTGGCATATTCTGTTTTGAACCATAGTGGGCCTCCACTTCCTCAGCAAGTTTTGAATGTTATTTTGGAAGCTAGGAGGCCTAGTACAAGGAAAGTGTACGCGGATAAATGGAAGAGATTTTTATTTTGGAGTGCAGCAAAAGATTTTGATGTTTCTGGGCCTAATTTGAGTGTGGCTCTTCAATATCTTACTGAGTTACTGGACAAAGGTTTGTCTTTCTCTTCTATTAAGGTTCATGCTGCAGCAATTTCGCTCACTATGATTGTGACCCACCATTGTTTTCTCATCCTTTGTTCAAGCAATTTCTTAGAGGGGCAAAGAATATAAGACCCCCTAAAAAGCTCCTGCTCCTGCTTGGGATCTCAATTTTGTGTTGGAGAAACTCACTCTACAACCTTTTGAGCCTGCAGCTACTGCTGAGTTGAAATATTTATCATGGAAGACTGCTTTTTTGTTGGCCATTACCTCTGCAAGAAGGGTTTCTGAATTACAGGCCCTTATGGCGGTGGAGCCTTTCTTGATTTTCCATAAGGATAGGGTATCATTACGTACTAATCCTTCCTTTATGCCTAAGGTGGTTTCTAGTGTGGCTTTAAACCAAACTATTCATTTGCCTACTTTTATGCAAATCCCCAAAATAAAGGGGAAAAGATTTTGCACACTTTAGATGTTCACAGGCAGTTGCGTTATTATTTGGACAGAACTAAAGGGTTCAGGCAGTCTCAGCAGTTGTTTGTTTCTTTTGCTTTGAGTTCTCAGGGCAAGCCTGTGTCAAAACAAACTATTTCTAAGTGGATTGGGTTTTGCATTGCTTTCTGTTATTCCCATCATGGCAAGGAGATTCCAGCTGGGATTAGGCCTCATTCCACTAGAGCTACTGCCACTTCAACAGCTTTTGAGGAGTGGCAACCAAGGATATTTTGGAGGCAGCTACTTGGAGTTCTGTGCATACTTTCTCTAGGCATTATCACCTGCCACTTTACTCTAAGTCCAGGGCTGGTTTTGCCACTGCTGTTTTGCAGGGCATTTTGGCAGCTCCTGCTTCCTTGTAGTTAGCCATCCTCCCTTACCTCTGCTTTGGGATTCTACCCAAGTGTAAGGACTGCAGCAATGTGAGATGAAGAACATAGTACAGTTTTGTACCTACCATAAATGTAGATGTTCGAAGATCCACATTGCTGCAGTCCAATTTACCCTCCCTCCTTCCCCTCTGTAGTTAGAGGTGGTTGTGTGGGTTGGGTTGTACATATTATGTATATTGTATATATTGTACGTATAGTTAGTGCAAGGGTGGTTGGTTGGTTGTTTGCTGTCTTTTGGTTTTGACCTTTATTTTTAGGGTCTTCTGACATCTGGGGCAAGAAAAGACTGAGGATATGACGTCGGTCATGCGCATTTGTACCCTGACGTCCTGATGTCAGTCAAATGCGCCCTGACCGACGTCAGCCTTATACTTTGATATTCGGGCCGACCGAGGACAGCGGACTACCCAAGTGTAAGGACTGCAGCAATGTGGATCTTCGAACATCTACATTTATGGTAGGTACAAAACTGTACTTTTTGATATTCGGATCTGAGAGTTCTATTGGGGAATGTAGGGTGGAAGGATGTTAGCTAGGGCAGGACAGTTAGATGGCTGAAATATAAGTTTGTGCGCTGTGGTGAGCTGCAGATAGTTTAGGTAGTTTGGTAGTTAAAGCCAATTTAGTGATTGAAAGTAAAGGCAATGATGGGTGGAATTTTTACAGTTGGAGGCAAATTTAGAGATTTTATTGTAGCAGCTTTCTAGTTTGGAGGTGACAAGTTGGTTAGGAAAGGAGCTCCATATAATAATGAGGGCAAAAGGTAGGTAGTGGCCAAAGTGTGCCTGGTGGAGTGAGGGAGAAAGCGATTATTCCCATATAGCATGCCTAGTTTTTGGTGGGTTTTCTTAATATTTTGTTGAATGTGTATGTCGAACTTTAGGAATTCATCGACTATAATGCCGAGAAGTTTGGCAAAGGGAACCACTTCAATAGTGGAGTTGGGGGAGTTACTAAGGACTTTGAAAGTGTCTTTGTCATAGGAGTAAGACTTTCTAGGGGAGAAGAGGAGAATTTTGGATTTGTTAGCATTAAGGGAGAGGTGGTTTTGGCGCATCCAGTTTTCAGTGGTTGAGAAGGCAGCTTGGGTTTTGAGAAGCAGTTCAGAGATGTTTGAGGCAGAGCAGACTAAGGTTGAATTGTCTGCGTATTGAATAATTTTGGTAACGGGGATAGCAGTGTGAAAGTTATTAATAAAAATATTAAATAGCATAGGTCCAAGGATGGATCCCTGTAGTACACCTGTTGGTGTAGGTAGGAAGGAGGAGATGGAGTTTTTCCATTTGACTGCCTGAGACCTGTCTGATAAGTAGCTAAAGAACCAGGACAGAGAGTTAGATGAGAGATGCAGATTTGATAGGTGAAGGAGAAGATGTTTATGGGAAACGGTATCGAAAGCTTTAGAGAGATCAAGCAAAACAGTAGAGACCAGGTGACCTGAATCTCGGTCTTGATAGTTTCTAAGAAGGAAAGTAGAGCAGTAGTAGTGCTATGGCCAGAGCGAAAGCCATGTTGAGTTGGTGTAAGAAGATGGTTTTGGATTAGAAAAGGCATAAGTTGGAAGTGGATACACTTTTCTAAATTTTTAGAGATTGGTGAGAGTAGAGCAATAGGGCAAAAATTTGTGATGCTGGTGTTCTTGCCTCCTTTGTGAAGAGGAAAGATGTAAGCTGATCGCCATAGTTTGGGGACATACGATTCATTAATAGATCTATTAATAATGATGCTGATTTGGAGTGCTATCCCATCTGCGGCACACTTTAGGAAAGTGGAGGGAATATTGTCAGGGGCATTAGAGCAGGGCTTAAGTTTAGACAGAAGTCTTTTTATAAAGTTAGTTGAGACAGGTTTGAGCTCGAACCTGAGGGGAGGGTTATTGGAGGGGGAAGATAGGAGAACATATGGGTTATTGCTAGGGAAGGGTCTTGGTTAGGTCAGATATTGTTTGTATGAAGAAAGAGTTAAATTCTGAGCATAGTTCTAGGTCAGATTTACTTGGGTCAGGGCAGGGATTATTTTTGGAGCCGGGATTAAGGAGAGAGTTTATTGAATTCCAGAATTTCTTGGGGTTGTTGTTATTATTAGACTGGAGGTTGGTGTAATATGATTTTTTGTCCTTGGTAATTTGTTGTTTTACTTGGTTACGTAGTTGCTTATATTGGAGCAAGGTGTTGGGCAGTTTATTGTTTTGGAACAGCTTCCATAGTTTATCCCTTTGATGCATAATTTGTTTAGTATGTTTAGATAACCAAGGAGCAGTATTTATTTATATAGTACTTATAAGCAAGGTGCCTTAGGATTGCAAATTTTTGTAAAAGTGCCCTTCTGCTGGTCCTTCATTGGTTTCAGTTTCCTCTGATTAGCCTTCTGAAGTTTTGACTTTTACGAAGCTCACTTCTTTGAATAAGGATAGTCGAGTTATGGAACGGTTGTGTAAAAAATATATACTGCTGCAACCTTGTCTTTTAGGGCTATTAATTACCAAACCCACATGACCAGGTATGTTTTGCTGTTCTTCGTTTGGTAGCCTCATGATCTCTGACTTTCCTGATTCTGAGGAGAAGGCTTCAGCTGTTTCTCTGCCTGGGTCCACTTATCAGGTCACCCATCACTCCATAAAATGTAATTATGATGCAGCTGATGCCTCTTCCAGGTCTGCTGCTTTTGGTTCTGTGATGAGGCACAATTCTTGGCTACAACTGCAGGCTTTGCCAATGATTTTAAAGCCAAGCTTTTGGATGACCCTCTGGAACACATTTTTGTCTCCCCTATACCCAAACTCTGTAGGAATTCTTCTTCCAAGTCCGCCTTTGTCTGTTTGCAAACTCACCTACCTCCCAAGGATAAGAAGGGATGTAGGTACATTCCTCTGCTAAATCCACTCAGATTCCATCATCTCAGAAGTCTTATTTTCAGGACAAGCCTGTCTCTATTTGACATTTGTCTTCCTCTTCTCCTCAGCCAGGTCCCCTTGTCTCTCCACCTTTCTCTCTCCCTTCCAAATTGGCATCAAATTACCGTGGACTCCTGGGTGCTCTCTCTCATTACTCATGGGTATTTCATTGTTTGGAAATCCCTTTCCCTGTTTTCAGGTATTCCACAACCTCCATGTGAATAGCTTCCTCTTTACCCAGAGGTTTTGCAATCCATTATGGATCAGGGCACCATTCAATCTTTTCCACCCTCCTAAGTGGGAAAGGGGTTTTATTCCAGAATGTTTTTAGTTCCTCCGAAGGAGGGTACCTCATGACCAATTCTGGATCTTTCTCTGCTCATCACCTTTCTCAAGGTCTCTTCTTTCTGGATACTTTCACTTCAGACCTTTTCTTCTCTGCTTCCACAGGCCACCTTGGTTTCTCTGGACCTCAAGGATGCATTTCTTCACATCCCCATTCACCTTCTGTTCAGAAAAGTTTTACTTTTCTGTGTTTCTTCCTCACATTTTCAGTTCTGTGCTTTGTTCTTTGGCCTTTCTATTGTTCCAAGGGTATTCCAAATGCCTCCCTCCTGTCATTGCTTTTAGCAGGCTTCAACAGATTCAGATTTTCTATCTAAATGATCTGCTCATTAAGGCTCCGTCTTCCAGCAGTCTGTTGCAGGAGCTTCACTTCACCATACATCTTTTGCATCATCTGGGGTTCACCATTAACCTCAAGAAATCTGTTCTGACACCCTCCCAGGATAATTTTTTTCTGGGGTGCATGCTTCAGACTATACACGTTCGCTTTTGTTCCCTGCTCTCAAGATTTTGTCTCTGACAACCTTCTTTCAGTTTCTCCTTCCTCTATCCTCTCTTATGGCCAAAGAATTTATCAGGGTTATGTGGTTTATGACCTCCACTGTTCCCATACTTCCTCTTACCAGACTCTGTGTGAAGAAGCTACAATGATGCCTCAAATCAGTGAGGCTTCAACATTGCCAACCTCTGGAGTCCCCTGTTCCCTTACTTCCTTGTCTCAAACTCGAGCTTCAGTGGTGAATTCGACAACTCTCTCTCAGTCTGGGGCTTCCCTTTCAGGCTTCAATTCCTTCTCTGGCAGTGTTCACAGATGCCTCAGACGGGGGGGGGGTCTTTTTGTGGCCCTCTAAAGGTCCAGGGTCTCTGGCATCCTCATAAGAGGTCAGATCATTATCAACGTAAAAAAGATGAAAGCTCTGCTTCTAGATTTACAAGCATTTCACTCCTTTTTCCACCCTATTCCCCTGAAAGTCTTCACAGACGATACCCCTGTGATACGGTATGTCAACAAATAGGGGATATGAGGTTCTATCTTCTTTGCAGATTAGTTCTTCAGGCATGGAATCTAGCTTTTAGTTATCAAATGACTCTCCAGATGGTTTACATTCCTTCAGAGCACAATTTAGTGGCAGACTCCTTGAGCAAGTCCAGAACACAGGCTCATGAATGAATGTTCCGCAGAGATGTGTTCCTGGACATAGTCCATCTTTGGGGTGTTCCTCGGATAGATCTTTTTGCCTCCTGTCTGAAAGGACAGCTTCCTCTATTCTGTTTGAGATTACCAAGTCTTCTGACTTGGAAAGTTGATACCATGTCTTTTCCTTAGGAGGGAATGTTACTGTATGCCCTTCCCCCTTGCCACATGTTCTGCACAAAGTCATGCAGGACTGTCCCAAGATCTTGCTTGTAATTTCCTTTTGGTCCAGACAGCATTGGTTCCCCCTTCTCTATCACTTGACCAGAGGCAGTCACTACAAGCTACCTCACCGGGTGGATCTCCTCACACAAGACAAGGGATCTCTTATCCGTCCTCGCCTGTCCGCTGTTCAAATGACACTGTGGATGTTTGGGTTTTGCTTCCTTTTAGATGCCTCTTTATTGAGGACATGCTTCGGGTTCTGCAGGAGGCCAGGAGACCCACTACCAGAAAGTCATTCATGTCCAAATGGAAAAAAAATCTGTCTGGTGCCTCTCTCGCCATCAGGATCCCCTTTTGGTGAGGGTTCCTCTGGTTCTCTGTCAGTTGTGTGATTTGCTGCATGCTGGGTTGGCATATTCCTCTGTTAAAACTCACCTTTCAGCAGTTTCTGCTTTTCTGCCCTTGAATCCTCCTTTGACCTCTCAGTTGGAGGTCAAGCAATTTCTTAAAGACATCCTACATATCAAACCTTCCAGGAAGCCTATTCCACCTTTTTGAGACCTCAGTTTTATACTTGAAAAATTGACTCATGCTCCTTTTGACCCTTTCAGTTCAGCTTCCTTGCAACATTGTACTTGGAAGACTGTTCTTCTGTTGGCTCTTTTTTCAGCCAAGGCAGTGTCTGGACTTCAGACTGTCATGAATATTCCTCCTTTCACAGAGGCAGGGTTTCTCTTCAAAGTAATCATTCTTTTATGCCCAAGGTGGTTAATGAGTTGTCTCTTAATCAGTCTGTTCAACTTGCTTCCTTTTTACCTTCTCCACACCTTGGACTTGCATAGACAGCTTGCATATTATTTGGGTAAAACAAAGTCAATTTGCAAGTCTGAGCAACTTTTTTCTTTTCATCCCACTGGGTTTAGCTGTTTCCAAGCAAACCATCTCATCCTGGATTTCTGAAGCCATTTCTTTTTGTTATCCTTTCCATAGGAAAGGTCTTTCTTCATCTGTAATGGTGCCTCCTCTGGTGCCTTTTCAAGGGTTTGGATACCAGTTCCACCTTTCAGGCTGCTTGGTCCTTTCTTCATACTTTCACTAAACATTGTAAATTGGATATTGTTTCCAGAGCCAGGGCAGGTTTTGCCATGGCTGTTCTGCATGGGTTTGTAGAGGGCTGTTCTATGCCTTCCTCCTCCAAGCCTTCTTAGCTCTTGTACTGTTCCTTATGTAAAGAATACTGCAACAGTGAGGTGGAAGGACATAGTACATTTGTGTAAAATCTTTTCACAACAGTAGATGTCCTTCCCTTCACTGTTGCAGTATTCTATCCCTCCCTCCTTCCCCCTGTTTCCTAGCTCTTGGGCCTGGCTGAGAACCATTTGCTTCCTTTTCCCTTCTGTCTGTTCTCCTTCTAGATGTACATGTTCTCTCTTGTCCCTGAGAATATTCTTTTCCTCCTGGGGCAAATCTGATCTGAGTGCCTGTGTCCATACATCACCTTTATAACCTATGCCTTACACAAGAAGCATATGTGTGACGTACGGTACTAAAAGTTTGGTTTACTGGCTGGACATTGGCTGCCCTTGGCAGGAGATCTCTTGTATAAAGAATACTGCAGCAGTGAAGAGAAGGATATATGCTATTATGATAAGGTTTTACACGACTGAACTTTCTTCAAGGATTAACTTCAGCCCCATTTGAAACTGTAGCTATAGTTGATCCGAAGTGTCAGTCTTGGCAAATACTTTTTCTAGTGGCAGTTTCCCCATCTAGAGTTTTGGAACTGCTTGCTCTTTCTTCGTAGCCACTACTGTCACAAAGATAGGTGGTGCATAAGGCTGATCCAACATCTGTGCCGAAGTCATCATCCAAGCTCAATCTTAACCAAACCGTTAGTCTTCCAGTATTTTTTCTCAATACTGTAATAGGTGTGAACTTAAGTTACATTGCTTTGATGTTCACAGATGGTTATGTTTATATCTACACTGTACAGATTTAAGACAAGATGTGCATCATCTTGTTTCCTTTGCTTGTAGCAGACTAGGTAAGAGGGTGACTGAAGTTACATTGCTTAGGTGGCTGCCTCTCTGCATTACCTTTCAGTATAATTCAGCCAACCAAAACTTAACTTTCCAGGACAACAACTTTTTCAACAAGGTCTGCAACAACCTCAACATCCTATTTCAGAACTCTATCAGTAGATATCTTGCAGCAGGAAAATTATCCTCTCTGCATACCTTTGCTAAACATTGTAAGCTGGATGTCGTATCAAGACTTGAAGCAAACTTTGGTCCTGCCATTTCTGTGGGACACATTATCTTAAGAGCACCCATCCGGATTTGGTGGGGACTGTGTCCAGGTACAGTAAACTCAGTTAACCAGCTCCCTTGGGGATTGGTAAATGCCGGATAAGTGTAGTTTCTGGTGGTTTGAGAGTTGCTATTAAAAATAGAGCTGACAAATGCTGTACCCTATACTATACCATACCATAAGCACTGTATTGATTTGACTTTAATATTGAAATGCAGTAATTAAAAGCCTGGCTGGAATAATAATATTTTAAACTTGTATTACCGTTAGAAAGCATGGCATGTGGAACGGTTTTCAGTGGCATGTTGAGTGGATTGGAATTAAGTGAACTGAATAGAGAGAAAGAGTGAATGCATGTATGAAAGCAGAAGCGACTGTATGTGAGAGATCGGAGAGATGTATGAAAGCAGAAGAGAGTTTGTGTGAAAGATTGGAGAGAGAAAGAGTGACTGAATGCATGTATGAAAGCTGAAGAGACTCTGTGCGCGCGCGTGTGTGTGTGTGTGTGTGATCAGAGAGAGAATGTGCAGTCTGATGCAAACTGAGTATGGAGCGAGTGTTGACACTTAAGCAATTTGACTTGTTTGGTTTGACTTGTTCTCCGGGTTGGGTAGAGAGGGAATTTATTTGTATCTTCCTTGTTAAAACTCTAAAAATGTAAGGTATATTTCTGCGGGGGGGTGGCAGAATGTGCAACGCATGAAAAATGGAATTGTTCATACTGTAGTGTATTTCTTCGATTTTTTTTTTTTTTTTTCTGGTTGCTTGAGTTCCGGTTAACTGTGAGCTTACTGTATATGGATTGGATCAACTTGGATATGAATGTTACACCCTTACCATTACAACAGAGTGAATTGATCATTTGTCTGCATACTGTCATATACTTGTCCTCCAACCAAATTTTCACTTGCGCACTGACCTTGGAGGTAAACCAGAGACTTTTAGGTTATTCTTGTCGTTTCAGGGTATCCTCCTTTTGCTGTGTAATCTTTAGCAGCAACACTCTATCTAAAGAGGGAAACAGTGTGTCATGTGACCAGGGAAGGAATTTGAGCTTGCAGTAGATTGAAATGTTGCCAAGGGAAAGTGCTTCTATTGCAGCCAGTCCAATTATTACACATTATGGACAAAGGCTCCTTTGGATCTATAGTTGTGGTAAGTATGTGATTTTCATGTACATGTGAGCCCATGAGGAAGATTTTTGAGAAGATTCTGGATAAGAGCGTAGACAGTGCAGTCAGGAGACATCTATTCTGCATGCATGCACATCTTTTTTAGAATTGATGTTGCTGCTGTTCACTTTCATCTGTATGTGTACATTATAGCTCATTGCCAAGTAGTCAGCACTGCACACACAGTTTCAGCTGAAAATTAAGTCACTTTGTTTTTAATTTTCAGGGATACTCTTTTATTGCACCTTCCATTCTATTCAAGCATAATGCAGTTATGACTGACCCTGTTCAGCTACATGAAGGAGTAGATCGACCAGGAGTTACTGCTGTTGCCAGGAGTGCAATGCTGAAGGTAATCCTCTCAATGATACTATTTATTTATTTGTTTACCTTTATCATCATGCACCAAATACTGACTTCAGGCATCCTCTTCTGCCAGCTCCAGATAATGTCATACATAGCAGACCCCCCTCCCCCGAGTGGGCCCATTCCAGGAGACTCTCCTTTCCAATATACTCTTACACATGGATGTCCTCCACAGCAAAAGTCTTACCTACAACAAGTCACCACAGTGCCCCTCCCAATAGATGTGAGCAGTACAAGCCTCATCATTCTCTTACCCCATGCCAACTCCAACTCAGGTTACCCCCCCCCCCCCAATAGATGTGAGCAGTACAAGCCTCATCATTCTCTTACTCCATGCCAAATCCAGCTCAGGTTACTCCCCCCCCCCAATAGATGTGAGCAGTAAAAGCCTCATCATTCTCTTACCCCATACCAACTCCAGCTCAGGTTACTCCCCCCCACATAGATGTGAGCAGTACAAGCCTCATCATTCTGTTACCCCATGCCAACTCCAGCTCAGGTTACCCCCATAGATGTGAGCAGTACAAGCCTCATCATTCTCTTACCCCATGCCAACTCCAGCTCAGGTTACCCCAAATAGATGTGAGCAGTACAAGCCTCATCATTCTCTTACCCCATGCCAACTCAGGTTACTCCCCCCCATAGATGTGAGCAGTACAAGCCTCATCATTCTCTTACCCCATGCCAACTCCAGCTCAGGTTACTCCCCCCCCCAGTAGACATGGACAGTACAAGCCTCATCATTCTCTTACCCCATGCCAACTCCAGCTCAGATTACTCCCCCCCCCATAGATGTGAGCAGTACAAGCCTCATCATTCTGTTACCCCATGCCAACTCCAGCTCAGGTTACCCCCCCATAGATGTGAGCAGTACAAGCCTCATCATTCTCTTACCCCATGCCAACTCCAGCTCTTACTGAGTTGCTATTTGAGTCCTGGTCATCTGGGTCATAGTTAAGGCTTTAGCCCTCTGTGCTAATAAAGCTGACACAGAATGAGCAGCTTAAAAGGAAACAATATACATTTGCACTTTTTGTATGGATGTTTAGTTGAGCACAAACAATTTTGTAGTGTTGTAAACAATCAGCAATATTTAGACACTAACTTGTGTCCTGAAGAATTTTTTTTATTTCACTGGCATTTTAAAAACTTTGTTGAAGTGAAAGGTGTCGTAGATATAATTTCCCCTTTTTGTCTTGCCATTAATTTATTACATAAGGTATTGACCTTACAGAGGGCATACACACTGGCTCAGAATTCTCGAGCAATCCATAGTCTCCCCTTACAAGTTCCATTTTGCCCATCCTAGATATCTTTCACTGTCTGTTTGAGGTTGGAGTTGTTTATCCGTGCTGCATTTGAGGGTGGTAACTTGTTTGTTCAAGCACAGCCAAAGAGTTAGTATCCTAATGGGTTTTTATGTGTTTTTCTATACTGAAGAATGTTTTTATTGTTTGACTTTCTCTAGAAGTAGATAAGCAAAGTATTTACAATATTTGTGTGTTGGCCTGAAGTCACAGAAACAGAAAATATGAACATGCTAACAGGCATAGAGAGGGAAAGAAGGATGGATTTTTCATTTGAGCATGCATAAAAACCACAGTAAAGGCATAAAGGCAGATAGCTTCTGCTGTGCATAAAAACATTGTTAGGACATTCCAGAACATAAATACAAGGATCTGCAACCTATGTAGAAAAATCCTGAAGAGGACGTAGCAAAAGAAAGATTTTCTGGGGAAAATTGCTTTGAACGCCATCTTGGGGAACGGTACACAGAAGGAGAAAGACAGAAAAGTGAGATATAGCTGGACAGATCTCTTGTTTTATCTGTGTGGCTAGATTAGCTGGACTTTTGTTACTGGGGATACTGAGGATCTAAGAAGTCTAAATACCCCAAACACTCTGGACTGTCATAAAATAATTTAATTTTGGAAAAGGTACTGTTCTAATTTTGTTGTTAAAGGCATAAGAAAGTTGAGAATGCTATTTTTTGCCAGCTGCAACCTGTAAATATTCTTTGAACTGTACTTCATTAACTTCTTTTGTGAAGTCTGCTGAGGAAATTCATTTATGTTGCTTGCTTCCAAAAGTCTCAAGGACCTTTTCAAGACTCGTGTGGAGAATTTTCTCCCAGAGGCAGAGGAAGAAATAATAACAGAAGATGCCATTGATGTGGCAGAGGGGGTCCGCAAAACCAAGGGTTCCAAGATTCCTTCTCTGAGAGACCCTTTCAGCGCTCCTGAAGAATTGGCAGATTATTTTTCTCTGGAGAAAGTCGGTGGGGGGGGGGGGTGCTTATCATTGCACCCATTAGCCAGGGCAGCTATCGCAAAAGATATGTGGGTGCAAAGAATCATATCCAGAGGATATTTCATTCCCTTTTTGCAAGTTCCCTCAATGAAAAGAAAACATCTCCCGGATGTCCCACCCAGTCAGTTGGAGTTAGCAGCTCTGGAGATTCAAAAACTGCTAGACAAAAGAGTCATCCAAGAGGTCCCACCAGATCAAACAGGATCCGGATTTTACTCAAGGTTCGTTTTTAGTGGCAAAAAAAACAAGAGACTTGAGAACTATTTTTGATTTCAGTTATCTGAATCAGTTTGTAAAGAACTCCCAAATTCTGGATGGTCACGGTTCAGTCCATTCTCCCTCTGTTACAGAAGGACAACTGGATGTTCATAGGTTGGTACTAGGCTATCGGCTCTAAGGCCTATGCAAGCCTAGCCATAACAATTCCCTGGATATTTCTTCCCTGGTCCCCTGTGTAGCAGGGTGACTGACATGATCCCTGGGGTGAATTTGCTATCTCCCATCCAATCATCAAGGTTCCTTTTGAAGAGGGCCAGTGAGGCGCTCTGCTTGACATTTATGGGCAGTCTATTCCAGAGTCTGGGGAGTCTCTGGGTCAGGAACCTATCCCTCCAGCATGTTTTGTTCATTGTGATGATAAGGTTTAAATCTCTGGAGTGTGTGGCTCTGAGTGATTGGGATTTCTTTAAGTGGAGCATGTCCAACAGCTCAGGGTTTGACATGGCCTTGTATGTTAAGCAGAGATCACCTGTGAGTAGACGATATGCCACAGAGTATAGCTGGAGTTTTTTTAGATGGTCAGCCTATGGCATCTGCTTTAGGCCTGTGATTCTTTTAGTGAGGTATTTCTGTGGCCTTTCCAGCTGTTGCAGATGTCTTGTGAGGTACATACCAAACAGGGCATTATACTCTATAATGGGTCTAATGAGGGCTTAGTACAGTGGGACAATGACCTCCTTTTTTCTGGATGAAAAACCCTTAATGATGAGGTGTGCCACATAGAGCCCTGTAAATCCTTGTAAATCCTCAGTATGGATACTATCATATCAAAATGAACAGACATTCTCGAAGATACCTACGCTTCTGGCTGGAAGCCAGTCATCAGCTCAGAGCCCTGCCCTTCGGTTTCACCACAGCCCCCAGGGTGTTCACCAAATGCATGGCAGTGGTAGCAGCTCATCTCAGACTTCACGGATTCAGAGTGTTTGATTATTTTGATTACTGGCTTGTCACTGCACCAACCAGACATCTCTTGATAAAAGCCAGGGATTACTTACTCTGATTATCTCAATCTCTGGGGATCGCAATCAGTCCTTCAAAGTCCCACCTTTAACCAGCTCAAGTCTTGGAGTTTATAGGGGCTCCTCTAGATACAGTCAGTCGTCTTACTCTTTTACCACAAAACAGAATTCTTGCCTTGAGATTGCATGAGACAGCTTCTTTCCCACCCCTCTCCCCCAGCAAAAATGGTTCCCAAAGACCTAGGTTCAGTGGCTGCAGCGATTACCTTTGACAACCTTTGCAGCATTCTATAAAACTTTCTTGAGTCTGCAAGGACTCCCTACTGTGGTGGATTCAAGCCAGTGGGATTTGTCAAGGATGTCCCTTTATCTTTCTGCCCCCAAATGCCATGTTGACCACGGATGCCTCCCAGTTGGGGTGGAGGTGGGGGGCATTTCTTAGGAAAGACTGTTCAAGGCACTGGGTCCCCAGAAGACACCAAATTGCATATAAATATCTTGGAGATGAGAGTGGTCCTTTTAGCATTGCAGACCTTTCAAAACTCTCTTCCTCTTTAGACAATTGCTATCCAAACAAACAATATGTCAGATCTTGACTTGTTTGCTGAGAAGCGATTAGAGTCTGGCAGTGGGTGATCTCTTCTAGTCACTTTCTTGTAGCAAGTCATATACCAGAGAAATCCAGTGTTCTAGCTGACAAGCTCAGCAAGACTATCCTGATGCCTCACGAGTGGTCTCTCAGTCAGTAAGTGGCAAAAATGATCTTCCACAGATGAGGTTAGCCTTGCTGTGATCTATTTGCCTCTTCCCTCAACAACAAATGCAGCAGGTTCTTTGCCCTAATTCCCCCTAAGGGGCAATCACTGAGAGATGCTCTAGTCCATACTTGGCCCTCTGGTTTTCTATATTCTTATCCTCCCCTACCTCTAATCCCCAAATTTCTTCAGAAAGCACTCTGGTTGAAGAGCAAGGTAATTTTCATTGCCCTCTTCTGACCTAGGCAAGTTTGGTTCCCCTTCTTATGGTCTCTCAGCTACTATGTCCCCCTTGGACACTGGACCCCAGTCCGGACCTACTATCTCATCCATCAGGGATAACTCATCCGGACTTTGCAGGCCTCGGACTGACCGCATGGTTTCTCCAGTTCCAGTGATGGCTAGACATTCCAGGCTTTCCTCTCCTGTTCACCAAATTTGATTTTCATCCCAGAAACCTTCTACAAGCAAGATTTATAAGAGTAAATGGAAGAGATTTTCCTTTTGGGCACAGCAGAGAGAGTTTGATCCTTTCACCGCACCAGCTGTGCTGTTGTAGATTTTTTTGCCTCGATTTTACAAAATGGTGCTAGTTTCTGTACCATCAAAGTTCAATTGGCAGCCATCTCTAACTATCACACTGGAGATATTTCCTTGTTAGATTCATCCAAGTTATGTAAAGCATTCCTTAAAGGTACCTTTTTACTTAGACTTCTGATAAAGGATGAGTCTACCCCTTGGGATCTCACTGTTGTGTTAGAGTTTAATACGCTCACCCTTTGAGCCCTCCCAAAGTCAGATCTCAAATTCCTTTCCTGGAAAATGGTCTTTCTTGTGGCTGTAACTTCTTCGAGACGAGCTTCTGAGCTCCAAGAACTTCCAAACCACCTTATCTGATTTTCCAAAAGGTAGGGTTTACCTTGCTAATCCTTCCTTTTTACCAAAAACTGCCTCAGAAACAAACATCAATCAAGTGATTAATTTACCACTTTTCTTAAATTTGTCAACAAAGGAGAACACGTGCTTTACCTTTTAGATGTACAAAGGCAACTTTGTTTTCATCTTCGTAGGATTAAAGAATTTAGAAAAACTGACCAATTACTTGTTTCCTTTTCCAGTAATAAGTTGGGAAAAATGGTATCTAAAGTTAACCTAGCTAAATGGATAACTGGCTGTATTTCCTATGTTTACCTTTTACGAGGTTTAACCTTGCCAAAACCTCCAAAAGCACACTCGAGTAGATCTATGGATACATCATCTGTCTTCTGGGCCAGAGCTTTTGTTGATATTTGTGCAGCTGCCATTTGGTCTAATGCTCATAAATGTATTTATTTCTCATTACAAGTTGGATATCATCTCTGGAAACAGGACTGCATTTGGTTCTGTGGTTCTCCGTAACATCCTTCCATGAAGGCCATCCAAGGTTCACATTGCTGGTGACTCTGTCCCATTCGTTGAGGAACGAATAAAAATGACATCATCATAGGGCGGCAAAATGGTGCAGCGGTTAGTGTTGTCGCCTGACAGCAAGAGGTTCTCCAGTTCAATTCTCGGCTGGGTTGCCTTCTATGCGGAGTCTGCATGTCATGCCTGTGTTTGAGTGGGTTTCCTGCAGGTGCTCTGGTTTTCTCCCACATTCCTAAGACATGCTGCAGGTGGATTGGTCATTCTAAATTGACCTTAGGTGTGTGTTTGTGCATGTGTATGCCTTCTGAAGAAGGTTGGGTGCTGGGCTGGCAACTCGACAATGTAAAACTCTAGTGCCACTTGTTCTGTGGACCAATTATCTGCTGTGGTGACTCCCAATGGGAGCAGCTGAAAGGAAAAGAAGGTATAAAAGTTATGTACTCACTATAGCGGTGCATCTGTATTGTCCATTTTTATTCTTCCTCAACTCTCTCCCCCCCCCTCCCCAATCCATGTCTTTGGGAGTGACCTGATGAAGTTTTTGTGTTAGGAACCACAGTTCCTGTCTAAGCCCCTATTATATTACTCTGCTGTCTCTCAGTATTATTGTTGTTATAATTTATACTCTGATTTTATAGTATCAGCAAACTCGATCTGAGGTAATGCAGTGGCCGGGGACAAAAATAGGTAAAGGGAGGTGCTCGAGAGTTGGATCCAAGCATCTAGAGAAAAGTGGCTGAGTTGGATCAAAGACTCGTTCATTGAGAACGAATGAAAATGGACAGCACAGATGCATAGTTATGTTATGCCACCGATTCCCAGAACGAATAAATTCCAATTCTGTAGAATTGGGATTCCCAAGGAAATTCTGACTGATCTGGGATTTCATTCATGTTGAAATTAATGAAGTATTATGCCAGTGTTTTAAAATTAAACATTTGTCTTTTATCCCCAAATGCATATTGGTAGAGAAATTTGGTAAAATCTTAAAATCTGTGCTAAGAAAAGCCATGCACCAGGATGGGAAAAAAACAAGGAAGCTTACTACTCTATTTAATGTTTGATGTATGTGAAACCTCAGGCATCTATGAAGTTCAGCCTTTTTGAGCTATTGTATGGAAGGCACCATGGTGGAAATTTGAACACAGTAAAGGAGGTTAAGAGGAAGGTACTCCCTTCAAAGGTGTCAGCTGTCATGTCCGCTGTTAAGGAACACAAAGTAGAGGCACAAAGTAATCAAAAGTATAGTTACAATAAGAAAACCTGACTAAGAGTTCCGGATTGGAGACAAAGTACTAGTTCTAGCAGCCACTGTGGAAAACAAGTTTCTGGGCTAATGGCAGGGGCTGTATGTAGTAAAAGAAAAAAAAAGAGGAAGCTAACTATAAAGATGTTTGTCATAATTCACTGTTGCAGTAATGACATTTGGGGGTTTTCTGCCTTGGAATCTAAAGGCCCAAATACTAGAGAATTGATCTATTGCCCAGGACCAAGCAGATGTTCTCCCATCTGATGTCAGGATGTTGGTTTAAGTGTTTGTCAGCATGCATCATTTCCTCAGTTCATTCTTATCATCAGAGTACAAAACAGCTAGCATCATTAGTATGTCTGTTGGTCCAAAGCCAAGTTTGCCCACATATCAGATAGGTCAGAATTTGCTTGGCAGACGCTGGATTCCAGTGCCCAGATCTTTACTACCAGGTTGGAGGAAGGTATCCTCAGCATCACTGTTCACAGAGAGATCCCAGGAGACCAGATCTTGTTTGTGACTGCTGGCCTGCACCTGTCCCAGCCGATGACATATCCAGGATTAGACCCAAGGCAGAACTTAAGAAACCTGCTATTGGCTTGCTTCAACCTCAACCACTTGGTCCTCAGATCCCCCTCCCATGCCTACTCACAAGACTTATTCAGGTAGCTGGAGACTTCATGAAATGTGAGATCTAGTTAGCTGTGACAAGCACCCTGCTTCAGGAATGACTCCTGCATAAAGAAAAAGGGATCTTTCCCCAGAGAAGTCATCAGATTCCCGTGATTCAAATGGAGACCAGTTGGCATATGTTGACCTGCTTTCCACAACTCCTAGTCAGAAGACCCTTTTGCCTAAGTCTCTCAGTTCTTCTTTGGAGTGACTCTGCACAGGATGAGAGAGTCTTACAGTTGAAATGCTCAGGATTATACATGGTCCAAGAGGAGGGTCATGCAAGTTCTTTGCCTGTTTGAGCACAAGCCCCTTTCTATTCCTCCAGTCTTGGAAGTTGTAGATGATGTGATCTAGGGCATATCCTTGCAGACTGACTTCCAACCCCCCGCCTTCAGAAAACCTGACCAGTTCTGTAGAGTCCTAGACTCCCACACGCACCTGAATAGGAATCTTGTGGTGGATACTAAGTTAGTCACCTCAGTGTCCAAGAGAGCCAAGGGCTAAACTTCTAAGAATCTTTTGATAACCCTCAACAGATTTGGCAAAAAGGTTTACACTTCACAGCCCCATATTATTAAATTGTAGGAATCTCTCCCGGACCAAATGGAAAAAAAGCTGGAGGGGATGGAGGACAAAGCTGTCCAAAAGAAGTTGCTGGATTTTTACAATAGATGTTTATCATTCCCAATGCTACAGTACCCTTTAGGCTGTATGGATTGTTTCCCTACCCAGGAAACCACAACCTGGCAGCTTCACAAAGCTCTGCACCCCCCCCTCCCCCCATGCCTTCATTCCCATGCCTTCATTCTGACTACTGATCGGCTAACCCCAAGGAGGGAAGTCAGCAAAGTGAATATTTCATAAGAACTTTCTTGCTGCCTCAAAGAGAAGTATCTCTGGGGCTTCACTGGAGCAGCAATCAGCTAAGGACGTAGTTTTCTGGCAGTTAAGGCGCTGTCAGAGACTCTTCCACACATAAATTGTTGCTCTTATTTACTTTTTTCCCTGACTAAAAGTGGTATTTCCCTTTTAAGAAAACAGTATTTCTTTTGTTAACAATATTGGAAGTTTCCTGTCCGGCATCACTATTTTAGCAGCCTATGTTTAGCTAATTGTGGGCTAATTTTGTGATAATTTATGTTCTACTTGTGTACATTTTTTATATTTGTGATTAAAAGATTTATTTTGGGATATTCAGGGTTGTGTTTTTACAGTGTAGTGCCTATGTCCACCTCACATTTTTCTTTTTCTGTGAACATGTTTTGTTTGGTAAAAGGAGTGCTAACAGGGAATCTGAGTGCTGCTTGTGCTTTTACTTTATGAAGGGGCTGGGACAATAAGTGTGAGTGTAAGTGTGCTGTTTTGTATACTATGTGACAGCTTACCTTCCAACCATCTCACTGCAGCCAGGCTTGCCACTTTTGGCTTCTCCATCAACTACAGCATGAATGCTTGCATTGCTCCTCCTGGTTCCACTCCTGCTGTTCCTAGAAAGAAGAAAGCAAATACCAAGGAGCCCTTGCTGTTGCCACAGGCTCAGTATGCTCCGATGATAGTAGTGAGCCTGCAGTGTCCATGGTTTGTGCTGTAGACCATTCACTTACTTCTTCGGTTTCCTCTAGTGAAGCCCTTTTGGTCACCACAGATTGGGGGTCAGCCATGTCCTCTTTGGCTGTTCCATTGTACAGTATTGGCATAGGGCTAGGAGACACTGTGGGAGATTCTTCACTGTGTAATGAGGCAAGAAACTATTACACTGGTCCGGTGTTGCTTCTCCGTTCGTCTTCCAGAGGGAAAAAAATATATATATTAAACGTTGTACCTGATGTTGTTAATCTTCATTCATTCCTTACTGATGGGTGTTGGTTCCAGCGTCAGAACCGTGCCAGCCTTATAACAAGCTCGTGCCAGCTCAGAACCTCTCATGCTAAGCTTTATTCATAGTGCCCCTCACCCTGTTACCTCAGATCTCATTTGCCCCGTAGATATCAAGATGTGTCAAGCCAACTCTCAGCTAAGTACTGTAAAAAAGTTATTATTCTAAAACGTTTTCTACAGTTTTTCTTTTTTTACTTTGATAATTCCCTTCTTTTATTAGTCGCTAAACCTTTACCCCCTATTAAGTGCTTTTCTCCTGCTTTCCTTACCAACTTGGTAATCTCTAGTACCATCGTTGGTACAGGCCTTCCCTCTCTCTGCCTTCTTTCTACTTACCTCTTGAGGTAATCTTAATACCATCGTTGGTATCCCTTCCCTTTTTCTAAAAAAAAAAAAAAAAAACTCCACTCTGTTTTTTCTTATATAGAGTTTGTAAGTTGTATTGTTTTTTGTGACAGATATTCGCTACCAGTTGTTCCCACCATGTCTGAAAAAGAAGGGACAACAGGTTTCAAGCAATGCGACCGATGCAGTTGCAAAGCGCCTAACTCAGACACACATTCATCTTATGTCTACTGCCTGGGGGTTTCGAACCTCTCTATTCTACCACCTTGCGAAATTTGTAAAGGGTTCAGTTCTCGTACCCTAAACGAGAGAAAGAACAAACTAATTCTAAAAGGCCTTCGAAGAACTCCTTTTTCAGAGGCTATTTCCGGGTTGGAGGGCTCACCCCTCCTGAGAAACAGCATAAGAAAAGAAGCCACTCAGTCCCTTCCTCACCTCATTCTAGTGACAAGAAATCTACTGAACCAAACCTGAAAATACCTAAATTGGCACCAATGACTTCAGCTCTGGGGCATCAGCCACCCTCTACAGTGCCGACCTCGGTACCAAAACCACAATAGTCTATTTTGGTGCTGTCTTCAGTGACACTGCCTGCGGCACCAGCCACTGTACCAGTAATGCCCACTGCACCGACCATGTCTTAAACAAGTGCTACAGCCCCATCCTATTCCGCACCAACAATAGTGCATCCAACAGCGGTCACCTCCTCCCTCCCTGTACATCTTACTGGTCCTGAGACCACGGTGCCAATAGGAGAAACTGTACCTCTGTCCTGATACTCCCCTATGGCAGATCCTTTCTTTGGGCAGCAATGTAGCCCTTTTTTGGAATGGCCCGATTCTCCATTGGGGAGATCTACCCAATCCTCCAGGAGCCTATCAGAATTGGATTTTGTGCAACTTGTAGATCAGCTGCTGATGACCAGAGGGATTTCAACACCTTCCAGGTCTCCCCTCCCAACTGGAGTTGGCAGTTTTTCTCCACGGACTCCTGCATATTCGCCTCCTTTGACCTCCTTGCAAGTATTGAAGCACCCAACACTGACGCCTATTCCGATTCCCACTTCTTCGGTTCCACTGGTGGACCTCACTGTGGTTCCAGAGCAGACCCTTTGTTCATCGGCTTACTCAGACCCAAGCCATCCACGGGATCGTGACTGGACTGCCGGCACCGTGGCCCCTAGTACGGTGTCATTTTTTCTCTACAGCGCTGTCTACTACAGTTCCAGGAGTCTTGGCAGTACCAAGTCATCTTGGGGCTCCTTCCTTGGGAGAGAGCCCATCGCAGCGGGTTGTGACTCCGGTTCCGAGGTTGTCCTTCTTGGTTCCGGGCTCCTTGGTTCCGGGCTCCCACCCCTCTTCAGGCGGGCTAGCTTTCCAAGCAATGGAGAGTGCCCTTGCTTCTGTAGGCAAACTGTTGGTGTCAGACTACCAGATATGTTCTCCCTCTGAACCGCAGCTGACTCAGGCCACTACATCAGGACATGGAGCACAAAAGCCTCAAGATACCCTAATGCAGGGTGCCCTCTCTTCGGAGTCCTCGTCAGAATCTCCTGCTGAAAAGGTACCATGTAAGAGGTCATGCAAAAGGAAGCACGTGGGCTCCCCCAAAGAGTCCCTGACCGAAGATACGGACTACGATGAAGGGGAGGGGGGTCCCCGCGGTCACCCCCTGAGGATATCTCCTTTGGAGACATGCTGGAAATTTTAAAGCAGTGGAGAATGGAAGCCCACCAACCCCTCCGCTGAGGAGTTTGTATTCTTGCAGGCTTTTCGTGCTCAACCCTCTACTTCTTGGGTGACATCCGCCTGCAGACAAGCTAGTCCAACTCATCATGCAGCACGCATGGAAGAGTTCTGATACTATTGAACCAATCCCCTGGAGACCAGACAACATTTTGTCCCCACCTAAAGAAAGTCCACACTGGTCTAAAGGCCTACCGGTACATGCTGTGGTGGTGGTAGCGGTCACTAGGAAAGAGCTCGCCGAGAAAGCCAGACTGTCCACCCTCCAAACAGGGAGTCTGGGGTGGTGGACAGGTTAGGGAAGTGAGTGTTTGCTTCATCGACCTTTGCCATTCAGTCCTTGAATTACTTGGCACACTTTACTAGGCTTCAGAGAAACCTAATCTCGGAACTCTCCGGAACCTTAGCAGGAACAGTTTCTGACTAGGTACTGGATAAAGTTTCCTCACAGCATGCGACCCTGGAATCTAAATCCAGCTAGTCTATGCGGTTAATCTCTCTCGCTACCGAAGGGGCGGCTAGAGCTGTGGGTTCAGGCGTTGCCATGAGATGTCATGCCTGGATGCGCCTTTGTGACTTTGCGGACCCTTTTAAGTCTTCCTTTCTTAACGCTCCAGTGAAAGCTTCTTCCCTTTTTGGCCCAAAAGTGAAAGACACGTTAGCCAGGTGTGAAAAGGATGACAAGACTTTGTCTGCCATGGGCGTACGTTTTTCCACCTCTCAACGATCCTTCTCTAAGAATCAGAGGAGTGGAAAAATGTGGCATAAGAAATCCCAGGGTCCTTTCCGTGACACACGTGGCGAGTTTACTCCCCCGGGGCAGAGGGGGTAGCTCATCAGGAAGACACCCCTACAGAGGCAGGAAGGGGTCTGCGTAACCAGGGGTCCAGAGATTCTTTCTCTGGACAGCCCTACCAGCGCTCCTGAAGAACGGCCTGATTGCTTTCCTCTGGAAGCAGTCGTGGAACATTTCTCTCTGCACCACTCTGTCTGGCAAACAATAACCACAGATTCTTGGGTGCAGAATATAATAGCCAGGGGTTACCACAACACCCTTCAATATTTGTCCAAAGCCATTAAGGCACATTCACGACGTTCCACCCAGTCAAAGGGAAGCAGCAGCTCAAGAAATATGAAAGCTGTCTCAAAAAAGTCTTCCAAGCAGTCCCATCAGACCAAATAGGATTTGGATTTTACTCAAGTTTCTTTTTAGTGCCAAAAAAGACAGGGGACTGGAGACCAATCTTGGATCTCAGCATTCTGAACAAATTTGTCAACCAAACAAAATTCTGGGCAGTCATGGTTCCATCTATCCTACCCTTCCAGGAGAAAGACACTTGAATTTGCTCAGTAGATCTTCAAGATGCGTATTACCACATAAAAATGGACAAATGCTCCAGAAGATTTCTTCTCTTATGGCTGGCAGCCAATCATTGCCATTTCTGAGTGCTGCCCTTTGGACTCTCTACAGCCCCCAGAATGTTCACCAAGTGCATGGCAGTGGTAACAGCTCACTTGAGACTGCAAGGATTCCAAGTGTTTCCGTAATTAGGCGATTAGCTCCTTACTGCCCAAACCAAGCATCTACTGGTTACAGCCTTAAAATACACTCTAAAACTAGCAAAATACCTAGGAATCTCTGTAAACAGGGATAAATGCAAGTTGACTCCTTCTCAAACCTTAGAATTTATACGTGCAACTTTCGATACCCAATCTTGCCTAGTCTCCCTGTGAAATCACAGATGAGAAAGACAGAGGTCCCAACTCCAGGTGATACTCTCTCAAGACAAGGTTCCAGCTTGGGCTGCCCTTCAACTTTTAGAATCAATGGCAGCATCGATTACAATAGTTCCCCTAGCGAGGCTACACATGAGACCTTAGTGGCTCCTGCTATAACACAGTGGTCCACTTCGCACCATCCTATGTCTTTTCAGATCCACATAACAGAGCAATGCAAACAAGATTTAACTTGGTGGATGAAGCCAGAAAAGACTTGTGGAGCCACCCTTTCTCATCATCTTAGCCCAAGGCCACAGTGATCACGGACGCTTTCCTAATAAGGGGGGGGGGTCATTTTCAGGGAAAGGCGATCCAAGGCACTTGGTCAAGCATGGAGGCCAACCTGCATATCAGTGTTCTAGAAATGAGGGCAGTGCTTCTAGGGTTGCAAGCATTCCAATCTGCTCTCCCATCAGGAACAATTGCTATCCAGTCCGACAACATGTCAGTGGTCTGGTACATCAACAAACAAGGGGGAACCAAGTCCTACTCGTGTCGTGAGTCCATGAGAATTTGGCAATGGGCGATAGCTTCCAGCCACTTTCTTATAGCAATGCACATTCCCGGGAATTCCAATGTGATTGCAGACAAACTGGGCAGATGTATCCTTCTGCATCATGAGTGGTCCCTCAATTCAACCGTAGAGACGAAGATCTTCAGCCGCTGAGGCCAGCCTTGCTGCGACCTATTCGGCTCTCCAGCAAATCACAAATGCAGCAACTACTTTGTCCTAATTCCCCCGCAGGGGGAGTCCCTGAGGGATGCTCTAATACACAATTGGCCCATGGGGCTTTTGAATGGCCCCCCCCTCTCATCTCACAATTTCTAAAGAAGGCCCTTCAGCTGAGAAACAGAGTAATCCTCATTGCACCCTACTGACTCTGACAAATCTGGTTTCCCTTCCTTTTTGCCTTACCTAGTATGCCAGCCATGGATTCTGGATCCAACTTTGGAATTAATCTCACACCCGCAGGGGTTGATTCACCCAAACATATCCAGTCTCAAGCTGACAGCTTGGTTTCCCCACTTCCAGTAATTACCAGGCAGAATAACCTTACCTCCCCGGTACGTAACATTCCTCTGGCTTCACATAAACCTTCCACCAGGAAAGTCTATCTTAGCAAGTGGAAGAGATTCCTTATTTGGTCCCAACAGAGAGAACTAGACCTTTGCTCAGCTCCTGTTAGTGCGGTTTTGGATTATTTGTCAGGTCTTCTTCATTCAGGAGCAGCAGGCACCACCATTCAAGTACATTTGGCTGCTATCTCAAGCTTTCATAATGAATTCCAAGACTCATCCGTAATCTCCCATCGTCTCTGTAAAACCTTCTTAAAAGGGGTCTTGCATGTCAGACCACCCTTCAAAGAACTGATCAAACTTTGGAGTTTAACACTAGTACTGCAATCCCTGACACAATCACCTTTCGAACCTGCTAGCACTTGCGATATAAAGTTCTTATCCTGGAAATCTCTATTTTTAGTAGCCATCACCTCAGCAAGGCGCATATCTTAGCTTCAGGCCTTGTGCATAAAGCACCCTTGCATGGTCTTTCATAAGGACAGAATATCACTCCGGACTAACCCTTCCTTGCTGCCCAAAATTATTTCAGAATTGACAGTTAACCAGACCATTGACCTACCAGTCTTTTTTCTGAACTACTCAAACAAAGAAGAACACTGCCTTCATTTGCTGGATGTACATAGACAATTATGATTTTATCTGGACTGAGCTAAATCAGTACATAAATCAGACCAGTTGTTTGTTTCCTATTCAGGTCCTAAATTGGGAAACTGTTTCTAAAGTAACCTTATCTGAGTGGTTGCGCAACTGTATATGTTTTGTCTACCAACATAATCGGATTCCTCTAACAAGCAAAATCAAAGCACACTCCACCAGATCAGTAGCAACTTATAGGTTAATAGGTTCGTAGATGTGTACTAGGCTAATGGCCCTGGAGCCTTTACAAGCCTAGCCTAGAGGATTACCTTGGCATTGTGCCACCCGACCTTAGTTCTCAGTGCCTCTGTCAAGTAGAGCAACTGGAGTGATCCTTGGGGTGAATTTTCTATTTCCCATCCACTCATCAAGATTTCTCTTGAAAAGGGCCAGTGAGATGCTCTGCTTGACATGTATGGGAAGTCTAGTCCATAGCATGGGCAGTGTCTGGGTTATGAACCTGTCCCTCCAACACATTCTGTTGATTGTGGTAATGAGATTGAGGTCTCTGGAGTGTGTGGTGCAGATGGATTGGGATTTCTTTAGATGTAGCATTTCTAACAGAGCTGGATCAGACATGGCTTTGTAAATCAAGCAGAGATCGCCTCTAAGCAGGTGATATGAGACAGAGAATAGTTAGAGATTTTTGAGTCTGTCCATTAGGACAAGTGTTTAAGTCCTAGGATCCTCTTTGTGAGGTACTTTTGCAGCCTCTCCAGTTGTTGCAGGTGTCTAGTGAGGTGGATTTCCAAGGTGATTAGTTTGGTTTGATCTAACCAGGAAGGAGTTGACTATTGGTGTAGCGCAGTGGTCGCCCATGTTAGTAATTACCAGGTCAAGGATGTTGCCACCTCTAGTGGGAGTAAGGATGAGCTGGTCCAGGGCATTGGAATTAATGAATTCCAGGAAACGTTGGGCAAGTGTATTGGTACACGAGTAGTTTTCCCAGTTAATGGAGGGGTAGTTAAAGTCGCCCAGAATGAGAGTGTTAGGTTGGACCATAATATTCTCCAGGGTGCTTAGGAACGTGGAGTGCGAGTCTTGGGACATGGTTGGGGAACTGTAGCAGGCTACGACATGAAACTCTGTCTTACCTAATGTTAGCTGCACCTGAAGTATCTCAGGTATGTTATGTTGGGCTACCAGTCTGGAGGTGTGCACGTCCTTTATGAATATGGAAACACCACCGCCTTTGGAGCTTCAGTCCAAGTTCCTGGGCTGAAAAGTGTGGAATGAGTTGTAGCCTGGTAGTGCAGGGGTGCTTTCTGCTGCCTTGAATCAGTTCTCTGTTACAGCACAAATGTCGATGTTCTCCATTTTAAGGAGTGCTTCGAGCGAGTGTATTTTGAGATTTAGACTTCTAGCGTTGAGCAGCATAACCCTCAGATTGCATTTGTTTGTAGCAGTTGCGGTGGTAATTTGGTCTTTGGAACACTGCCTATAAAAAAGGCACTTTAAGGGTGGCAAGAGCCTTGGGCAATATCCGGAAGCGCAGGAGTGACAGATGCAGGCCATCTCTGGTAAAGCATCGAGGTCAGTCATGTCATCCCAGGCGGATAGATACTGGATCCCCTTAGAGTGACACCAGAAACTTAGCCAGTTGTTAAAATCAATCATTTTCTGCTTGTACTATGGTATCATTTTGGGTGATGGTAGGATGCTACTCAGGGTTAGGGTCATACCCCGCCTGGGCTACATATTCCGAGAGCTCCTCCATGTCTCTTTTCATGTAGTCCAGGGAGGTACATCTCAGGTCATTTACATCCACATGCACAATGACAGAGTCCTATTTGTATCTGTTGTTGATGGACCTGAGTGCGTGCGTTGTGTGGTGGATCCTGGTACCTGATAGGCAGCTGACTGTTGTTACTTTCTCCCTATTCAACCTAGTGAGTGAGACATCAGTGTGCCTCACTATCGAGTCACCTATGACTAGTGTGTTGGGCATGCTGTTTTGCCTTAGGGGCTTTGGTTGAGTGGCACACTGTTTAGGAGAGTTATGTGTCTCGTGATTAGTGCTGTGTTATGGTGGTCAAGTGCATTTCTGCCTTGGAGGTCTCTGCTGTTTGGGTAGATTTTTATTGGGAGCCTCCGTGAAGGTGGGTTCGTGTTTTTATGTGAAGGCAGTGCTGGTGTGTGTTCTGGAGGGCTGTGCGTTCCATATGGTGTGGCGCAAGTGTTGACTTTCTCCTCTTGACCAGCTATTCCGGTCTTGGCTGGAGAGTGCATGGCTTCCAGTTTGGATATATAAGTGCATCTTTCACAAGTCTGAGTGCTGGGAGGTAAGAGGAGAGGGTTGTCAGTGTACATCAGGTAGTTGCTGCATTGCCTCAGGATGGCCAAGTTCACCAGGTTAACAGGAGAAAGCACAGGGAGCCGACCTGTAGACATGCCTGGAGGGGTGGACATTAGTAATAAGTACTGGAGCTGTTTCCTTGTAGAACGTTTAGTATTGGTAGCACTTTTGTGTGCTACAATAATTGCTACAAGAAGTCTGGTAAAATGCTAGACTAATAAGCTAGTAAAAGTGCAGGAGAGGAGAGAACTAGCAGATCTAAGGGAAAAATTGAAGAGCAGACTTTGGCACTGCTCAGAAGCTTACAAACAGTCCTGGATACAGCAAATCTGTATCTGGACTAGACTAGTTACAGGAAAGGCAGGAATCAAGCGCAAATGCGGGCTTTTAAACCAGAAAGTTGAAAGAGGTGGAAAAACTGCCCAAACGGCCAATAAACAATTTCTGGGCCAGAAACCACTTCTCTTGTGGTAGATAGGCTACCTAGTGCTTACCACTCCCACTGATAAGCTAGAAGGCTTCTGTAGCTTTTCACTCAAGGGCTTCAGTGGATGATATCTGTGCAGCTGCAGCTTAGGCCACCCCTCGTACCTTTATCACTCATTACAAATTTGGATTTGGTCTCCAGGGGGAGAGCATCCTTTGGTTCAGTGGTACTCAGGAACATACTTCCATAAGGGCCTCCCAGGACATAAAGTAGCTGGGGACTGTGTCCCATCAGTAAGGAATGAATGAAGAGTAACAATATCAGATAAAGAAGTTATGTTCTTATCATAACGTTCCATCTGTGTTGTTCATCTTCATTCATTCATTACCTTCCCACCCTCATTCCCCCTTCAAGGGGCTCATGGAGGTCCGGATTTTGTCCAAGTCATGCATTAGGGGACCTGCTCAGAAAAAGTCTCTGCTTTCTTTATCACAGTCAAACTCGATCTGAGGTAACAGGGAGAGGGACATTATGGGTCAAGCTTAGCTCAAGAGTTTTTTTGGCAGGCACGAGCTTTGTTATAAGGCCAACTTGGTTCCGAGGACAGAACCGATACCCATCAGTAATGAATGAATGAAGATGAACAATACAGATGGAACGTTATGGTAAGAACATAACTTCTTTTTATCTGAAGAGGTAAGTACTTTTAAAAAAAAGATGATTTTCTTTCCTTAACAAAGCATGCATCACAAGCTATGAATTCTGATGTCCAGAAGTCATTACAGGTAAGCATCCCTTGTAAAGAAATTCTTGAGGAAACTGCATCTGATGATTCTGACTATGAAGGGGCTTCATCTCCTTTTAAGATTCACAAGTTCAGCTTTTTGACTGTGAATAAAATACAAATTCTTTTCCTCATGTAGAGGATTTGTTTTGATCAGTCTATAACCAGTAAGAATGATTTTTTTTTAATTGAAACAAATAGCTGCTCCCCAAACTGAGCATATATTGTGGTATGTTGCAGATGGACATACCTCCTATACTGTCAACCCTGGAGGATGTGTTGAATACTGCGTGTAATCATCATCATCCATTACTCCCTAAAAAAGCAGATAAGATGTACTGCATCTCCTGCTGGGAATAGATTGCTATTGAACACCAACCCTTCACCTGATGAAAAGGAAGGCAAGGTGTTGGACTGTTTAGGTAAGAGAATGTTTTCACTTCTGCTTCGAGAATTCTCTGCTGTCAGGCGTACACGTGGAAGGTTATGCATTGTTATATGGCTTGTCTGAAAGTATTCAACATTTATTTTTTGAATCATATTTTTTCTACTTTGTCTTAGGTATCCAAACATGCTTTGAAGAGTGTGTATGAATGTGCAGATTTGTCTTAGGTATCCAAACATGCTTTGAAGAGTGTGTATGAATGTGCAGATATGGTCTAGAGCTCCTGCTTCAGTAATGAGACAGTACACTTGCGCATGGAACCAGAAGTTTGCTGATAAGGCAAAGTTTGACATCTGGATTTTGCCTTAGATGAGGAGCCATTGTTTGGCTCATCTGCTACCCAGGTTCTCAAACAGTGTGATGAAAGAGGTTTAAATGGTTCAGGGAGTTTCAGGGTGCTGAAAAGAGATTACTGCAAGGAAGCAACAAGAAACCGGGGTCATTTCAGAAAAAGGGACAAACCAACAGTACAGCATGACTGGGCAGTATTTTTTTCCCCACTTCCCTCCCTCTGGCCAGTATCTCTACAAGTCTGCCCTTCAAACTGATCCTCAACATCCCCAAAAAGATTGTCTCAGATTCTTGGATGTTAAAAGTGGTGTAGGAGGCTTACATATGGCACTGGATAGAAGAGACTCCTTTCAGGGGAATTTCTGCCCACCCTCCAAACCAAACAGAATATTTTCATCAGGTCATTAGTATTTACATGCCCAAGGTGCCATACAGCCAGTGCCTGTAAGTTAAAGGGAAAAAGGCTTTTACTCAGAATGCTTCATATACCAAAGGACCTCCTGCATATCCACAAAACAAACAGTACCAGAATTACCCGTTCTAAAGACTTAAAAACCTTGACTTTGATATAAATAGGACCTGCTGGAAAGATGGGTATGTATCCCAGAGACCACCCTGTCTGTGGAACAGGCTCCCCATCCATGTGAAGCAGAGTTCCTCCCTAATCCAATTCAAGTACAACTTGGACAATTGGATGGGAAACTGGAAATTCATCCCTGGTTTTGGCACCTATGTCTCTGATGCAGCCTGTAAATGGTTCATCTCCCAGGCCCATTCTTACACTTATCAAGAGTATCAGAACTTGTCAGAGATTTGGGATGCATGGCTAGGCTCAAAAAGGCCCTTGTGGTCGTTAGCCTAGTAAACATCTGTGAACCTTTAAAGAAAAAGACCTCTTGGAAACCAGTACTAGACATTTGTTTTCTAAACGTGTATGAGGAAGTACCACAATTCAAAACATTGACCTTACAGAACATGTTACCCACTTATTCCTCCCATAGGTTACATGGTGACAGTATACTTAAAAGATGTTTATTACCCCATTCCCATACCCGCAGGCTTCAGGAAATGTCCAAAGTTTTCTGTTTCTGGGTCATGATCAGTTCCCTGCATTGCCCAGTGGATGATCTGCCACTCCAAAGGTGTTCACGAAATGCCTAGCACAAATATGGCTTATTTCAGACTAAGTGGCATTCATATTTTTCCTTGTTTAGATGACTTGCTTGTCTTGCAGAGTCTTTATCCAGATGTCGAGATTCATTAAAAATGATTACGTCTTTTATGACCAGTCTGGGCTTCCAGGTAAATATTGTGAAATCCTCCTTGACTCGGTCTCACAGGAATGTATTTCTTGGCTGCCTTCTAGATACTTCTGTTCAAAAGGCCTTTTCAGAGTAAGAGAAGGTGGCTTTTTATCTGGGATATTTACTGAGCTTCTCCAGCCAGTCTCCAACTTTTGCCATGAATTTCTCAGAATCCTAAGGTCCATAGTTTCTGTGATTCTCATGATTTCCTTAGTGAGGTTGCACATAGGAATGATGCAGTGATTTCTAAAAACACATAAATCTAGCATTTGCATCCACTGGAGCATCAAATTCCAGTTTCAGGCTTTCTAAAAATGAAACTGCTTTGTTGGAGATAGTCAGTTGAACCCAGGTGTCCCTTTTTGTCCTCAGACCCCAAACCAATCTGTCACTGCAGATGCTTCAGATTTTGCTTGGGGAGCAAGATTCTTTTGGGAGTGAGGGCCTGTTGAGTCATTCATACAGACCAAAGCACATCAGTATGAAGGAGATGTTGGCTTGTAATCCATGTCTTGGAGTCTGTGTATCACCTTTGGTCTTCAGGACATCTTCATGTTATTACAGATAACATGACAGTCACATGGTACGTAAGCAAGGAGGTAAAACAGGCTGGCTGTTTTGGCTTAGGGAGGTAGCACTACAGCTTTTTTTAACCCTCCAAGTTTCTTGCATTCCATCAGAGCAAAATATAGCGACAGTCAAGCTGAGGAGGTCCAAGAAAGACCTTCACTAATGGAACTTGAGTAAGGGGGGGTTTCCAGGAACTGATCAATTTGTGGGGAACACCTCAACTATATCTGTTTTCCACCTTTAAAAGCAGACAACTAAAAAAAATTCTGCACGATGACTTATTGAAAGCAAACCCTGAAAACAGATGCATTTTCATTCACTTGAAAGGGATGTTTCTTTATGCTTTTCTACCCTTTCCACATGTATCCGGGGTAATTCTGAAGATTTGGAAGAGCTCTTCAAAAATCATTATGGAGACTACCTTTTGGCCCAAGCAACATTGTTTCTCCTTTCTTATGGACTTTGCTAAAGGCAGTTACCACAAGCTTTCCTCACAGACTGTATTTGTATAAGACGGGGGGAGTTTGCTGCACCCCACTCTTAGTCAACTTCACCTGACTGCCTGGATGATCTAGTTCTAATACCTTTTAGGCACTTATTTCATGAAAGTGTGCAGCAAGTACTAAAGGAGCCAAGAAGACCTGCTACTAGAAAATCGTACTTTGGTAAGTGGAGGCAATTTTCTAGTTGGTGCCCAGCGAATAATCAGGGGTCCACCAGGGATTTTGTACCACTTGTGCTCAAATATTTGCTTTTCTCTGCTCTGCCCTCTCTTACCACCCTATAAAGGATCATCTTGCAGCTGTTTCAGCATATTTGCTCATGGATCCTCTTCTTTCTTCTCTGTTTGTGGTAAAACAGTTTCTGTAAGGAGTTTCATACCTGAGACCTCCTCTCCTTGGGATCTCAGCTTTGTGCTGGAGACGTTGTTTATAATCACCTTTTGAACCTGCTTATCATGCTTTTTCAAGATTCCTGACTTGGAAAACTACACTTATTGGTCTGACTGCTGCAGGAAGTGTGTCTGAGTTGCAAACTTTCATTGTGAGTGAACCTTACCTTATATTGCATAGAGATAAGATCATATTAAGAACAAACCCCTCTTTTATGTTCAAAGTGGTTTCCAAGTTTACTTTGAATTGAGCCAGCAGTCTCCCAGTTTCCTACCCAGAACCTAAAAACCAGGGAAGGCAGCTCAGGTACTATCTTGACAGAATTAAGTCCTTCAGAAAGCTAATCAGCTATTCATTTCTTTTTTTAACACTTTTATTAAATTATCACTTAAGTCCTAGGCAAGCATGCATTAATATGCAGGAAAACAAACCATATTAACATGTTTCCAGTAACATACCTTGCACATCATCTGTTCTTTTTATAACTATCATCAGTCCACCATTACATAAATTGCTGAATTCCTGTCTTCCCTTAAATCTCACTCCTCCTGCTGAACATTACTCTGCATGTATTGTTTCCACAATTTCGATTTATTTTTACGTAGTTTGCTCCTTCCTTGTTTTAAAGTTCCCACTTTCAGTTCTTTTATCTCTTTTACTATATTCAGTATTTCAAATAGAGTTGGTTTAGACTTTGATTTTCATTTTCTAGTAATTGCTTCTTTGACAGCCCCCAGAATTGAACTTAACAAGACCTAACTACATACAGCCAATTCCGAATCTGTGTCCCAGCTCAAAATAACAATTTTTTGTTGCACCCATTTGCTTTCCCGATATTTCTGACAGAGTACTTTGGAGGGAATTTTTAAAATCTGCTGACTCATTACACTCACAAAATAACGTTCCCAGTTTCCTCTCTCTCCCCCATCACACTTCCAAATTTGCTATCTACCTGAGGAAAAAATTCTTTGAAGCCTGCTTGGAATATAAAAATACCTATGCAAACACTTCCAAGCAAAGATCCTAAACTTTCTGGACTTTGTTGCATATTTGGCAGCCATAAATATGGCCTCCCATTATTCTCTTGCAAACTGTTTTATCAGTCTGTCTTCCCAATCTTTTCTAACCTCCCTGACTGATTCTTATAGTTATCCTGCAATATTTTATATGCCTTACTAATTATCTAGAGTCTACTAAAAACTCTACTAGAGACATTCTTTTAAATAAGATTCCCCTATCCATTTCTCTTTGGCTTTTTTTTTTTGTGGGGGGGGGGGGGGCAGTCTCTAGTAGCTTGCAGTTCAAATGCCATCTTCTCCTCATGCCAGACATAATAAGACCTTGTTAAGTTTAGTTCTGTTGGCTGCCAAAATAGCAATTCTTAGAAAATGGAAATTTAAGTCTAACCAAGCAGTATTTGAAGTTTTGAATATTATAGATAAAAGAACTGTAAGGGGATCTTTGGAAAGGGGAAACAACAGATTACATAGAAGTAAATAGAAATTGCAGAATAATGTTTAGCTGGAAGGGGAAATGATGTTTAAGGGAAGGCAAGGATTTATCAATGTATGTCATGTTGGACTGATAGTTTCAAGGAAAAGATTTGTGATGTATAATGTATGTAAATGGGAACATGTTTATGGTTTGTTTTCTTTTCTGTTAATGTATGCTTGCTTATGTGTTAAGTGATAATTTAATAAAGGTTTTTAAAATATCCTACATGAAACAATTATACTAATAGACCCCAACTGGTATTTTTTCCTCAAATAAGGTAGTAAACCTGTGCAGTCTCACCGTACTCCTGTCCAGTCTCACTTGTGACGATAAAAACAGCCACAGAAAATACACCAAATAAAATAATTAGTGGATCCCTTTCGGACACTCACACTGGCTACCTACTTAACTTTGTAATTAAAGACCAAACTAAAATGCAAAGACAGCATTGATACAACCAAGTCCGAAATCTCTCCACCTTCAACAAAGAAACTTTCGTCTCAAATTGAAAACCATTTGACTGAAAACAATTTTGCACACTCCCACTAGAAGAAGCAGTAACTTGCCTCTATAAGAACAAAAAAAATCAAAACATATCCAGCAACTTGTCTGCCCAAGCAGACAAAGCAGTTAATGAAGGAACAGAATATGGTCTAGAAAGTCTGGAAACAGTTTGATTTTTAACTCTCGCCTAATGAACTTTAAACAGCTCAGAAATTTAACCAAACAGAAAAGCGAAACATGATAAGAAAACTTACTTTACAAATGGTCAAACTACCAGTCTTTAAAAACCTTGACGTATTCTGATCTTCCATTAACCAACTTTGTATCCAGGTCTTACCAGTCACTCACCCTTTCTCTTTTCCAGGCAGTGACACAGAATCTATAACCTAAATATAATCATTTCATACAAGCTGTAACCTCTGTCTTGCAAAACCCCTGCTACTGCCTTAAACCCACAATCAAATAACAGCCATAGTGCACTTTTTTATTTTAACCCAGTTTCCACTTCTATCAAAAAAATTACATAGTCCGATAAATCCCACCACTGTTGCCCCTGACGATCTGCCTTTGGAATACGTAAAACACTGCAGATGTTCTAGCATTACCATTCTGTATACTGACAAATAAATCCCTAAAAGAAAACTGTTTCTGCCCTATGGAAGAAGTCTTGTATACTACCACTGCACAAAAGTAGTAATTCAACCGATCTCTCCAACCTCAGACCAATTTCCGTTCTCTCTCCTTTGTCTAAGATATTAGAAAAAATGTGTACACTCCCAACTCCTTTTTATTTATTTATTTCTTTACTGGGGTACTGCACTGATCTCTATATCATAATATATATGTGTGTGTGTGTGTGTGTGTGTGTTTGTGTGTGTGTGTGTGTGTGTGTGTGTGTGTGTGTAGATATATATATATATATATATATATATATATATATATATATATATATATATATATATATTCTCCTCTTTTTTTAGTTTTTCTTTTCTTATCTTCAGTACATCTTCAAGATTATCTCTACTAACCATACTGTATGACCAACAATCAAATGTTACTACCTGCTATACTTTTAATTGCATCTCTAAACCACTATGCTTATGTAAATATCCTGTGCGATCATATGTTAATTGTCTGCTATACTTCTATAACTGAATGTTTAAATATCTTATGTATATCTTATGCCAATCTACATTAGGCAGAGCTCCTCGCTAACACTCTTCAAAGAAACCTTGACGAGTGGATGGGAAACAGAAAGTTTACCTCGGGGGATCACTTCAGTGGCTCTGCTGAACAGAGGCACAGGGAACTAATCTAAGGGGACGGTGAAAGCCAACACATTCTGGCTAGGCTTATAAATGCCTTCGGGCAGATAGCCTAGTACCCACCTATGAACCTATAGTATGTTAGTAATTGTTCTGGAGCTTTTCTCCCCAAGCCTCTGCTAAAAACAGACAGCTCTGTCCAGTCGGACCATCCCCAGTAAACAAATGTAAAATAAATAAATAAATAAAATAAATGTCAATAGACCATTTGCAGGCACAGCCAGGTGAATAGGATCACATAAATGAATAAAACATGTTTACAGATACAAGGATATACTAAAAACGAATATGTATACGTATTTACAGATGCAAGAATATGCTACAACATTTGGTTCAAGAAGCAGTTTACAGTGTCAAAATGTGGATGGAAAATGGAATTATGTTTAAAGCTTTATGGCTAAGATGTAGCCATAATGACCGAGATAGCTTATGTTACAGGGACAGCAGCACATCATTACATACAGAGGTATGAGGACATGAGAAAAGGCAAGTGAGAATAGTTGCAGGAAAGGATACCAAGGGGAAAAGACAGAGAAAAGGTGAGAGAGACATGCAGCGGTAAGAGGAGTAGAAAGAAGTATGAGAGAGAAACTTATCCTTAAATTCATTCTGGATAGCAGTCTTCTCTTTCCCCCATAGCATGGCTTTCAACTACATCACAGTATACAGCCTCAGCTTTATATCAACCATATCTCAAATCAGAAATAAAGACAATCTGCTATATGCAGTCTTTCTCGACTTATGCAGCCTACACTGTCTTCTACATTCTACTTATTCACAGACTCCACCACTTTTTGAACTTGATATGTCATCCTTCCCCAGGTTTGAAAGCTGTCTCACATGGAGATCTCAAGCTATAAAATGGATAAACTCCTACCCTCCTTTTTCCTTATATCAATTGGGATCCCTCCGGGATCCATCTTAGGGCAACTAATCTTCAGTATATATTTATAAATTCTGCATGAAGCCAGCAAACATTTCACCATCATGCAGTATGACTCTATTTTGCACTCTGCCAGAAACCTAGATAAGCTACAGCAAAGTACCCACAAATAACTTACAAATGATGAATCATGGCTTTATCATTTCTAACTCCATCTAAATCTCAGAAAATCAAAATTAATCATATTCACCTCAAAACAACACTCTGTCCAGGATGCACACTCAGCCAGTTTCACAAAGCTCTGGTTCACTCCCACACAATTATGCTCTGATTGCTGATTGGTTAGCCCCTTTCAGGAAATCAGTAGGCAGAGTGTTCACACCGTACATTATTTGCTGTCTTGAGAGAAAATAGGTCTGAGACTTCACAGGAACAACAATTGGCTTCAAACTTCATTGCTGGTAGATGAGTCCCTTTAGGGGAACCTTTCCACACAGAAATTGTCCTTTTAAAAAAATAATATATTTTCTTTACTGACTAAAACCAGCTTTTACAATATCGGAAGATGTTCATCATTCACTCACTACAGTGGCATATGGGTTCTCTGCCTGCACAAACACCTGTGCTAGCGGCATTCCAGAGCTCAGAATTCCCTCCTCTGACACTCTCTGATAGGGAGTTGGCTAAGCCCCTCCCATCAGGGTAAGGTTAACCTTGTCTTAGAAAGTCTTTTTTTTTTTGCTTTTTGTGCCAGCTGTTGGACTTGCACAGTTGAATCTCCTCAGCACCCTGCATTGGTGGATTACAGCTTCCAGACTTGGATTAGGATCTCTTTGGGAACTTCCCTTCCTCTTTTTTTATTGTGCATTTTTGTTTTCTTTCGGTTTTATTTAAAAATTTACATGTGTGTGCTAACTTTTTACTTTAATATACTTGCACTTGCAATTCACTACTACTGTTAATTCCTCTGGGAATTCTAACTTACCACTGTGTTGCTTGTATGCTTAATAATGGTTTTAAGCAGTTGTGGGGAGGATTTTCATAATTTTTTGTATAGCTTGTACTGGGAAACTGAAGATGTGAAGTTGTTCTATCTTGCCGTTCTGTGACCGTTTTGTTGTTTAGGCGTTATTATATTGCCTTTCTACCAGTAGTTTCATTGCTAGTGTTAGCTTTAGTCTAGTTAAACTAATTTAGGCGTTTTTGCTGTGTGTTTATTGGGAAACAGCCCATTTATATTAGAGGACTAGTAGTAATTCCTATTTTCTGTCAAGCCTGCATAATTTTTCTATAGGCTTCCCTTTTCTTTCATTAGCTGTTGGAGTTAGTGGTTTGATATGGCTCAACAGGAGAAGGAAAAAAAATCCAAATCTGGATTTAAAAAATGCCCCAAGTGTGGACAAAAATGTCCGTCACTAATTGCGTATACTGTCTAGGTGAGGTACACCTACAGGAAGACTGTTCTATACGCCACTCTTTTAGTTCCAGGGTGTTGCATGAAAAAGAGAAAATTAATGGATAGAGGTTTATTGAAATCATTTCAGGAGTCACTGGATAAAGACAACCGTGACGACATTCAAAAACTTCTTTGGGTTCATCGGAACCGAGGAAAAGCCCGTTAACCAGCAAATCAAGGCCGGAGAAGTCTTCAACATCGGCTCCACTGTCATCGGAGCCGACTGTTGCTATGGTTAGGAGCCGGTCCCCGGTATTGGAGCCAGTGTCTCCTACCTTGAAGTCCCCAATATTGCAGTCGGTGGCTTCATCTATTCATTCTTCTCGGTCTTCAAGCAGGCGTTCATATATGGATGTGGATCGTGTGGTGCAGAGGTTTCTGCAGACATCGGCGCTTGGCAAACTTTTATCGGGGCCAATCCCCGGGACTTCGGAACTGACAAAATCCTTTCCACCTTCTTCTGTTCCTCCTCCAATCTGTCTTGAAGTTTCTGAGCCGGAGTGCTTGGAGCTGATGGTTGTGGAGCCTTCGGGTCCGACATCTGCTTCAGGCTTGGCGGTCCTGACTACCCTGACATCTTTGGTGCCAACCAAAGGGTCTAGGGGTCGACGTTCGCCGGTCGGGTCCTGGGAGGACATTCGGACCGATTTTTTGGTTCTGACTTTGCCTCTTGGGGCCTAGGCTTGGGTGAGCTCAGCTCCAACCTCAGGCACAGAGCCCTCTGTTCTGGTGCCGAGGGAATCTTCCATATCTTCAGATCCGGAGGTCTCTTTGTGTCAGTACCGAAGTACCTTCGATGCTATGAGGGGGTGTTGTCCATGCCGACAACCACACCATCAGAACCAGCAGCTCCTTCCCCAAAAGCACCAGTGTCTACCTCTACATCACACATCCCTTTAAAGCGTAGAGACCCTGAACCTCAGGAAGCCCCATTGGGCGAGCCCTGCTCTTCCGAGACCTCTCCAGAAGCTCCCACTGAAGAGGTTCCTAGGAATTGACTTTGCAAGAGAAAGCATATGGACTCCCAACAGGAATCCATCACTTCAGACACTGACTTAGATGAGTCAGAAGGGTCCCCACGGCCCCCCTCGGCGGATATCTCCTTTGCGGATATCCTGGAAATTCTTAAGCAGAGGGGTGGCAGAAAGTCCATTAACCCTACTGATGATGAGTCAGTCCTCCTGAAGGCTTTTGGGTCTCAGCCCTCCACCACTTGGCTGTCTCCACCTTTTGATGAGCTGATTGAGCTAATCTCTCAAAGGGCATGGGAGTCCCTGGATACCATGGAGCTTGTCCCTAGAAGGCCTAATAAATTTATAACTTCCCCCCCAGGACAAGACCTTCCTGACCAAAGGAGTGCCCGTTGATGCTATGGTGGTGGCTGCAGCCACCAAGAAGGAACTGTCAGAAGCTTCTATGTCTGTCCATCCTCCTAATAAGGATTATAGGATTATGGACAGATATGGTAAGCGCATGTTTAGTTCAGTGACTTTTGCTGTCCTATCACTGAACTATATCTAATGCACTTTACTAAGTTGCAAAGAGATCTCCTGAAAGAACTGGGAGATACTCTACAGGGTTCCGTAGTTGCGAGGGTCTCAGAGAAGGTAACTTCCCAGCTCACTACCCTTAATTCTCTTGTAAAGTCTTCCATGAGTCTGGTCTCGTATGCAACTGATGGAATGAGTAGGACAGCGAATACAGGAATTGCCTTAGGAGGCATTCCTGGATGTGCTTATGTTCCTTTGCGAAGCCCTTTAAGTCCTCTTTTATTAACATCCCTTTCAATGGCTCATCCGTTTTTGGACCCAAAGTGAAAGAAACGCTTACCAGGAGTGAGCAGGATGGAAAGACTCTGTCTGCTGTCGGATTCCATTTTTCCACCCCTACCAGACCTTACCCCAAAGGTCAGAGGGGAGGGAAGATGTGGTTCCGTAAAACTCAAGGAGATTTCCAGGACACTTGTGGTGAACCCCGCTCTAGAGGCAGAGGAGGGGTAATAATGAAAGACTCCGTCCACGCGACAAAGGGGGTCCACAGAATCAGGGCGACAGAGACCAGTTCTTTGGGAAGCCCAATCAATGCTCCTGAGAGGAGGCCTGCCTGTCCCATCTATGGAGGCAGTTGAGGGACACTTTTCTTTGTACTCAGACGCCTGGGTAAAAATAAGACAGCTGGGTACAAAGCATCATATCCAGAGGATACTCGATCCCTTTGCCACCCCCACCCCCCAATAAGAAAAATCTCAGACATTCCACCCAGTCACAGGGAACAAGCAGCCACAGAGAATCAAAGATTGCTGGAAGAGTCATCCAACCAGTCCCAGCAGACCAGAGAGTATCCGGAACTTACTCACGGTTCTTTTTAGTTCCAAAGAAAACAGAGGGCTGGAGCCCAATTTTGGATCTCAGCAGACTAAACAAGTCAGTAAAAAAGACAAAATTCTGGATGGTCATGCTATAGTCAGTACTTCCCTTTTTAAGGAAAGACAATTGGATGCGCTGGATAGATCTACAGGATGCGTACTACCACATAAAAATGGACAGGCCATCCAGGGATCATCTGCACTTCCGGCTGGGAGCCAGTCATTATCAGTTTCGTGCTGTACCCTTTGGTCTCACTACAGCCCCCAGAGTGCTCACCAAGTGCATGGCAGTAGTCACGGCTCACCTGAGATGTTTGGGATTCCAGGTGTTTCCATACCTAGACGACTGGCTCCTCACTGCTACCACCAGGCATCAACTCATGCAAGCAAGGGACACAACTTTGAACCTCTGCAGTCAGTTGGGGATTACCATAAACTCAGAAAATTCTGCCTTGTCGCCATCACAACATACCGTTTTTATAGGAGCAGAGCTAAATACCATCACCATGACCTTAAACCTTTCACCAGAAATAGTGTATTGTACAAAAACAGGTCCTGGACCTGCTCCCAAGAGAAAAAGTCCTGGTTCCAATGGTACTCAAATTGTTGACAATGGCAGCAGCAGTCATTGTGATTCCTTTAGGTCAGATGCATATACGTGTGCTGCAATGGCTTTTGTTCACACAATGGTCTTTTCAAGAACTTCAATGTCATACAAAATCATGATAACGAATTTGTGCAAGAAGGACCTTCAGTGGTGGCTGACATCTTACCAAGTAACTCTAGGTCACCCCTTTGTTTTACCCACTCCAATAGCCACAGTGACCACAAATGCCTCCCTGATAGGGTGAGGTGGGGCATTATCAGGGAAGAACAGCCCAAGGCACGTGGAGGAAACATGAGGCTCATCTGCATATCAATGTTCTGGAGATGAGAGTAGTACTTCTAGCATTGCAGTCCTTTCAAAACTCTCTCCCTCTGGGAACTATTGCAATTCAGACAGATAATATGTCAGTGGTCTGGTACATAAACAAGGAGGAACCAGATCTTATCCCCCATGTTAAAATGCCCTGAGAGTATGTCAATGGGCAACTTCCACCCAGCGTTTTCTGATAGCAACGCACATCCCGGAGAGATCCAATGTGATAGCAGACAAACTGAACAGAGCAATTCTATTGCCTCATGAGTAGTCCGTAAAGTAAGAAATAGCGGAAAGGATAATCCACAGATGGGGCCACCCTTGCTGTGAACTCTCTGCAACTCCAACAAACACGAAATGCAGCAGCTACTTTGCCCTTATCCCCCTCTGGGGGGATGCCCCAAGGGATGCACTTGTACACAGTTGGCCCCTGGGTCTCCTTTATGCCTTCCCTCCTTTCCCTCTGATACCCAAGTTTTACAGAAAGCCAAGGCTCTGGGAAGGACCATCATTTTAATAGCCCCATAATGGCCTCATCAAATTTGGTTCCCTTTCCTCCAGCCTCATCTATTGGAAGAACCTTGGATTTTATGCCTAGTACCAGATCTTCTGACTCATTCATCAGGGGCTCTCCATCCTTCTCTTCAGTCCCTCAAACTGACAGCTTGTCTGGTCCAATTCCAAACATAGCTAGGATTCACAACCTCTCAGCTGCGGCTCAGCATATTTTAACATCCTCTCATAAATCGGAAGTTATATCTTAGTAAATGGAAAAGATTTTCTATATGGGCGTTGCAGAACAATATTGACCCATACCTGGCTTTAATTTCGTCCATTCCGGAGTTTTTGACTAAACTTTTCAATGAAGGAGCAGCAGCAGCAACCATTAGAGTTCAATTGGCAGCAATTTCTAACTTTCATCTTGGGGACCAGGGGTCTAATATCATGTCACATAGACTCTCTAAAACCTTTCGCAAGGGTATTGTTCATTTGAGACCACCCATCAAAGCTCCAGCTATACCATGGAATCTAAATTTTGTTCTTTCCCGGATAATCCCTACCCCCTTTCGAACCAACCTCATCTTGTGACTTGAAATATCTGTCATGGAAAACCATATTTTTAATAGCTATTACTTCTGTTCGGAGGATTTCAGAGTTACAGGCCTTGTCCATTAAACCCCCTTATTTGATTTTTCATAATGACAGAGTCTCACTCAGAACAAATCCATCATTTTTACCTAAAGTTTGCTCAGAGACAAATCTCAACAAATCTATTGAATTGCCATTATTTTTCCCTAAATACACTAATAAGATGGAACATATACTCCACAAGCTTGATGTTCACAGACAACTTCGATTCTATTTAGACAGGGCCAAACATTTCAGGAAAACAGAACAGCTCTTTGTCTCCTTTTCAGTCTAAAAAAGGTGCTCCAGTGGCGAAGACCACTTTATTAGAATGGTTTTCAGATTGTATTTCTTTCACTTACAGTTCAGTGAATACACCGTTACAATAATAAAGGCCCAGTCTACTGGAGCTGTATCTACTTCTTCAGCCCTTACTGCTAAATTGCCATTAGATAGTATTTGTGCAGCAGCTACTTGGTCAAGGCCTCATACCTTCATCACTCATTACAAAGTAGACAAGGCCTTAATTTGGTTCCACTGTACTGAAGAACATTCTCCCGTGAGCCACCCGAGAAAGATGGTGCTTGGGACACTACTCATCAGTAAGAATGAACGGCGAGATAGAACAACTTCACATAAAGAAGTTATGTACTCACCATAATGTTCCATGTGAGTTGTTCATCTCGTCTTCATTCTTACATCCCACCCTCCAACCCCCAAACAGGCTTCTTGAGGACTGAGAATTCAATTATGTCATGTTTTTTTTGTCTCTTATCCAGTTTCTAATCTTAGCATATTAGTAGTGGTATGTAGTCTATTGGCAGCAAACAAGATCTGAGGGAAGCACAAGGTGCATCATGGGATAGGGAGTTGGCCTCGAGCTGGTTGAAGGCCTTGAGCTTTTGCAGTTGGTCGAGTCTGAGTCGATTGGCTCCGAACCCATCAGCAAGAATGAACGCGAGACGAACAACTCACATGTAATGTTATGATGAGTACATAACTTCTTTTTTCGTGGTATCAGTTGAGCAAAAGACTCTCTTGGCAGGGTACGAAGAGGCCTGCTGATGTTCTTCATGTTTCACCGTTGCAGTCATTACATTTGGGTTATCTGCCTGCAGGTAGCCCTCAGCTGGCCTGAATACCAGAGTCTTGGATTCCTGCATCAGATACTGTCTCTTCTTCCATGACGTCAGGTCGTCAGGGGTATAAAACATGCAGCCGACGCTATTACATCAGTCTTTCTTGCCGCGCGGTGCCTGAAGCAGAAGTAGTTCGCAAGTGCCGGTCGGCCGACTCCTGAAATTTTCCTTCTGAAGTAGTTAACTTCATTTTATCTGCAACCTATGGGTATACGGATCCATATCGGATCCGAGCTGGCAACTTTTTTCTCTAGCATCTGCTCTGAGCTCCTCCCCCTACCCATAATACACCGCCATCTCCTATCCTCCCTCAGATCTCGTTTGCCGTGCCATAGTAAGCATCGTAATCTCCTTTGCTCTGAGCTTCAGAGATAAGTAATTAGGTTAATTCTGTTTTTGTGTGCAAGTGGTAGTTAGTTTTCCCTTCCTCCCCCTTTAGTGTGTGCTGTTCATCAGTATAGCTTCAAAAAAAAAAAAAAGTTTTTTATTGCTGAAAGTAGTTCTAGGCCCACTTCCCTTCAGCGTGTGTTAGTGTGTTGTGTTCTCTTTAGGGAGTGGTGATTAGTGTTAGACTATGGCTGATCAGCCTAAGTTGGTTTTCAAAAAATGCACAGAGTGTGGCCATAAGCTCTCACCGGCTGATGGTCACACTCTGTGTAATATGTTTGGGAGTGCCCCATTTATCAACACTGTGTTCAATCTGTGCAGGTTTAGACCCGGGGGCCCTCAGAGACAGGAAGGCCAAGTTAGTTGCCAAGGGTCTTCTCCCTGCCTCCATGCTGGATTCTGCCACTGCCTCGGTCTCAGGTACTCCTGCCCAACCACCCACCCAGACAGGAACTCAAACTCCCACTTGTTCTGATGTTGGGGGAGACAAAGATAAAGAAAAAGCAAAAGAGAGAGAAAAAGAAAAGGACAGAGAAAGACACAAGGAGGATAAAGAGAGGAAGAGGGATAGGCCTGGCAAGAGGTCCCCGGACAGGGAATATTTCCCTACTCCACCATCCAAGACTTTGAGGCCAGCTTCTCCCAGGCTCTGCTCACCCCGTTTCCTGCCGGAGCCATTGGAGTCTTCTGATCCGAGGCCATGCTCACCCTTACTGCGCAGACCAGCCAGATCCGAGTCGCTCAGACTTGGACATGGACAGAATGATGCGGAGATTCATTCAGACCCAAATACAGATGGGAGTCTTGCCAGGCCCCTCTCCCTCTGGAGGGGGGGACCTCCATGCCCTTTTTCCATTGCATCTCTCCTTCCCCGATCCATGCGGCTGCTTTGGGGTTCTTGAATCCGAGACTCTTTTGAGCTGGTAGCTCGGCACCGATGGTTCCACCAACCTCGACTCCGGCTGTTACCTTGAGTTCCTCGGATCCGGCCAGTTCGGATCCAACCGACTCTTGGAGCCGTAGACAGAGTCGGATCTGAAGGGAATGGATCCATCTTCGGCTCCGACATTTTCGGATCCGAACCGTTCCCTTGGACCTCAGGCTACCCTTGCTTTGGCTCCGATCCCCGCTTCGGACACGGGGAGAGCTTCTTCCTTGCTGGGTACCAAGGAGGTACGCTCTCCTTCAGCATTTGAAGTGGTGGAGAGGGTTCTCTCCCAGGGATTGAGACCTCAGCCCATCTCCTCGGATTCCACCCAGACTCCACTGGATTTGGCAACGACTCCCTTCATCCTGTCTCAGGGACAGCCTGTGCCAGAGGAGCCCCAGGCTACTCCACTTGAGGAACCCCCTGCAGCTCACGAGTCCTCTTCAGAGAGTCCCACTGAAGAGGTCCCCCGTAAGCACAAGTGCAAAAGGAGGCACTTGGACTCCCCTGAGTCCCTCACTACGGACACGGATTTAGACGAAGGAGAAGGTTCCCCCAGGTCACCTCCCGAAGATGTCTCCTTTGGAGACATCATGGAGATCCTCTGCCAGAGGGTAGGTTGATCAGCCCCAAAACCTTCTACGGATGAGTCAGTGTTCCTGGAGGCCTTTGGCATGGGCCCATCTACTTCCTGGGTGTCCCTGCCAGCGGACCCCTTGGTGGATCTCATCACCACACTGGCATGGAAGGAGCCTGACACCGTAGAGCCTATACCCAAGTGCCCTGACAAGATTATTTTTCCTCCCACCGACAGGCAACCTTGGTCTAAAGGAGCCCCCATTGATGCTATGGTGGTCGCAGCAGCCACCAAGAAGGAACTGGCACAAGAGAGTTCCTCAGTCCACCCTCCGGACAAGGAGTCCAGGTCGGTGGATAGGTTTGGGAAGCACGTTTAATTGTCAGCGACCTTTTACATCCGTGTGTTGAACTGTTGGGCACATGTGATACGGCTGCAGCGAGACCTTGTTTCGGAATTCTCTGAGTCTCCCCCAGAGTCCTTATCCCAGCAGGACAAACAACTGTTCTCTGAAAATGTCGACTCTGTAGTCTGTATCAAACACGTCCATGCGTCTCCTTTCCCACGCCACGGAATGAGCAGCTAGGGTGGCTGGGACAGGCATAGCCATGAGGCGTCATGCCTCTCTCAGGCTGTGTCAGTTTGTGGACCCTTTCAAGGCGTCATTTACTAATGCTCCCTACTACGGTCCCTCCCTTTTCGGGAAGACAGTACGTGACACTCTTGTCCAGAGCTAAAAAGACGGGAAGACTTTGTCTGCCGTCAGGATCCGCTTCTCTAACCCTCAGTGGTCCTTTTCTAGGAACCAAAGAGGGCAAAAGAAGATGTGGTTCCAGAAATCACAGTTTTCCTGGGAGTTTCAGGACAACTCTTCCCCCAGAGGCAGAGGGGGATAGGATCGACGCCGACCCAGAGGTAGAGGGGGGTCCCAGGAACTTTGGGTCTAGGTAACCTTTTTCTGACAGGCCCACTCAGCAGCCCTGAGGGGTTGCCCAACTATCCTACTCTGGAGGCAGTCGGGGGGGGGGGGAGATTATCATTGCACCCAGCAGCATGGGAGTCCATAACTGCAGATCGTTGGGTGCTACAAATAATATCCAGAGGCTACACTATCCCGTTAGTTACCCCGCCAAGTGCTACAAGACACCTCCCAGATGTCCCACCCACTCACTGGGAAGCCGCAGCTCTAGAGGTTTCAGAGCTGCTTCACAAACGAGCCGTCGAACCAGTCCCCCTCGACCAGTCCAGATTAGGCATTTATTCCAGGTTTTTTTTTTGTGCCAAAAAAGACGGGGGACCTCAGGCCCATTTTGAACCTGTCAACCTTGAACTTGTCTGTCACCAAACAAAAGTTCCGGATGGTCACCCTACAGTTCATTCTACCTTATCTCCTAGAGTGCGACTGGATGTGCTTGTTAGACCTCCAGGATGCTTACTACCATATCAAGGTCCACAGAAACTCCAGGGGGTTTCTTCGCTTCCGGCTGGGAATCAGTCCTTTCCAGTTCAGAGCTCTACCTTTTGGTCTCACCACAGCCCCCAGGGTGTTCACCAAGGTAATGGCAGTAGTAGCAGCTCACCTGAGGCTTCCAGCAATTCAGGTATTTCCTTACCTGGACGACTGGTTCTTCACTGTGTCCACCAAGCGTCTTCTGTGTCTGTCCCGAGACTACTTTCTCCTCTTGGCAGATCGGCTGGGGATTACAGTCAATGTCCACAAATCCTTTTTGCAACCAGTACAAGTTCTAGACTTCATCGGGACACAGCTAGACACTTTGCAGCTAAAAGTTTTCTTAACACCAGACAGGATCTCACACCTCAGGTACCACACCACTCTAATCGTGAACCTCAAATTTCCAAAGGCAAGCAATGTGCTTCGGGCCCTGGGCTCCATGGTTACCTCGATTTCTGTTCTCCCTTGCGCACGCCTCCGTATGCGGGTCCTTCAATGGACTCTAGCTGTCCGGTGGTCTTGCCTAGACCTGCCCATGGATTTTCCGATAAGGATCAGTCACACCTGCAGGACGTCTCTCCTTTGATGGCTCCTTTCACCAGAGGTTGCAGCGGGACGCCCTTTTGTGTCATCTCCAGCCCAAGCCACAGTGACCACAGACGCCTCCCAACTTGGGTGGGGGAAGACACTGTTTGGGAAGGACAGTCCAATGAATGTGGTCCCAGATAGAGACCAAGGTGCACATAAATGTTCTAGAGTTGCGGGCAGTGCTTTTAGAGTTGAAAGCCTTCCATACTGTCCTTCCTCTGGGTACAATTGCAATTCAGTTAGATAACTTGTCGGTTGTCTGGTATATCAACAAGCAGGGGGGAACCAGATCTTAGCCTCTGTGTCGCGAGGCCATGAGAGTGTGGGAGTGGGCGATTTCCACCGGTTGGTTTCTGATTGCAACGCACATCCTTGGACGCTCCAACATTTTAGCGGACAGATTGAGTTGGGCTATTCTGATGCTGTACGAGTGGTCTCTGAAAGAGTCAGTAGCGGAGGAGATATTCCTTGCATGGGGACAGCCTTGCTGCAATCTCTTCACATCTCCTTCCAACGCGAAGTGCAGTGAGTTCTTCGCTCTGATTCCCTCACCAGGGGATACTCCCAGAGACGTTCTAGTCCATGTTTGGCCCCCCGGATTACTGTATGCTTACCCACCATTACCACTCATTCTGAAATTTCTTCAGAAAGCCTGCCAACTGGGGTGCATAGTGATCCTCATTGCCCCATTCTGGCCTCATCAAGTTTGGTTCCCCTTCCTTTGGTCTCATCTTCTAGCGCCTCCGTGGATTCTGGATCCCTGTCTGGATCTAATCTCTCCTCCTTCGGGTGCTTACCCTCCCAATCTGGACAGTCTAAAGCTGACAACTTGGCTGCTCCTGTTCCCCTTGATTGCCAGGACTCCCAGTCTTTCATTCCCTGTAAAATCTATACTAGTGGCTTCTCTTAAAGATTCCACTAGGAAGGTCTGTCGCAGTAAATGGAGATGTTTCTCTATCTGGGCCTCTCAGAGAAACCTGGATCTTTTACAGCCCCTGTTCCAGCGGTGTTGGAATTCTTAACTAGTATTTTTCAGCAAGGAGATTAGCTCCTCCACGGTGAAAGTACAGCTGGCAGCCATTTCTAATTTTCATGCAGGTGAAAATAAGATTGCACTCACCTCTTCTAGGCTATGTAAAGCCCTTTTAAAAGGCACCTTCCTTCTGTGCCCTCCCATCAGATTCAGTTCCTCCTTGAGATCTCACTTTGGTTCTCCAGTCATTATTATCTCCTCCTTTTGAACCTGCTGCATCAGTGGAGCTAAAGTTTTTTGTCTTGGAAGACAGCCTTCCTAGTGGCTATTACGTCAGCTAGGAGGATCTCTGAGCTGCAGGCTTTGTCTGCCGTGCCTCCTTATTTGGTCTTCCATAAGGACAGGGTCTCTCTCCGTACAAATCCTTCGTTTTTACCCAAAGTGGCATCTCAATCAAACATAAACCAAACAATTAATCTACCTGTTTTCTTTCCAAATTTTCAGAACAAAGGGGAATATAAACTTCATTTGTTAGATGTTCATAGACAACTCAGTTTCTACCTTCATAGAACACAATCCTTCCGTAAGTCTGATCAATTATTTGTCTCATTTTCCAAACCTTGTTTGTGCAAGGCCATTTCCAAGGTTTCTTTAGCCAGATGGATCACTCTTTGCATTCTACACATTTATGAAGCCAAGGGGTTATCTCCTCCTGGTGTAATTAAACCTCACTCTACCAGGTCCATGGCGACTTCTGCTGCTTTTTGGTCTAAGGTTCCTTTGGATGACATTAGCGCAGGAGCAACTTGGGCAAATTCTCATACTTAAATCTCCCATTACAAGTTAGATCTGATTTCCAGAGGGAAAGCATCCTTTGGCTCTGCGGTGCTCAGGAATATCCTTCCATGAGGGCTTCCCAGGATTTGTTGAGTAGCTGGGGACTCTGTCCCACAGGTTGCAGATAAAATGAAGTTAACTACTTCAGATAAAGAAGTTATGTACTCACCATAACGTTCCATCTGAGTAGTTATACTTCATTTTTCTGCAACCGTCCCACCCTCCGTCCCCCGGACCTTTTCATGTCATTAAACATGTTAGGTTTATTTAGTTGAGTTGCTAATATGTATAGTTGCAGCAAACTCGATCTGAGGGAAGATAGGAGATGGTGGTGTATTATGGGTAGGGGGAGGAGTTTGGAGCTTGGAGCAGATGCTAGAGAAAAAAGTTGCCGGCTCGGATCCGATATGGATCCGTATACCCACAGGTTGCAGAAAAATGAAGTATAACTACTCAGATGGAACGTTATGGTGAGTACATAACTTCTTTTTTTTTTTTGAGTTTCAGAACCGAAGTCTTCAAAAAAGCTAAGTATCCCATTGGGGATCCTTTTTCTTGCTCTTAACCGATGTCAGTAAAAGTTAACAATTGTCTTACCTGTGGAAAGCAAATACCTCATAAAGATTTTCATTCGTACTGTATTCCTTGCCTAGGCCCAGACCACGACGTCCCTCGCTGTCGGTTTTGTGCCTTATTCAACCCCCGAACTATTCGTTGTCGGTCTATTTTTGCAGCAAATTATTTTGGTACTCGGTATAACAATCCAGAAAAGGCTTCAGTAAGCCATCTGACTACCGATATTCTGAAAAAACGTAAGGATAAAGACAGAGACAGACCGCATAGGTCCAAAACTGCCGACGACGCTTCCGTTAAGCTAGTCGTCAGTCCGCCGGTACTCAGTGAGGCACTTTCGCAGCCCATGATACCCGCTATTCCAGATTCACAAGCCTCTACTGAGACCCATTCTGAGTCCGGTATGCCGTGCAATGCCTCTTCGACTATGGAACCTGCGGATGTCTCTACCTTGGATGGGTCCGGAGCTGCTGTGCAGGTACAGGCTTCTGAGGGTGTATTCAGGCCTACAGACTTGCATTTTAAACCGATGCCATCTTCTTCATCCAGTCCTAAAACTCGCACCACACCTAGAAAATCAACGTCCAAACCACATGGTCAGGCCCATATGCCTAAAAAACAAATGCTTAGAATGGCTGAAGACCTTATTACTTTAATTAGGGGAAGCCAGCCTTCCCCCCTCTAAGAGACCTAGAACTGATTTTCCTTCTGATTCTTCTGATCAGGATTCTGATAGTTCTGTTTCTTCTGATTACCGGGATTTGCCCTTATCTACCTGTGAGGAGTCTGATGCAGAGGATTCCAGGCCCTCTACTTCCCCATCCAGAAGATTTTTCTTTTGGTGAAACCTTGCACACTCTTAGGGAGCATTTCCGCTGGGAAAGCCAGGATTACTCTGACTCCAAAAAGAGGCTTAGGGAATTCTTACTCCTTCCTCATCACAGGCCTTTAGCTATCGCTCCTGCTCTGGACATTGTGGATGATGCTTTCTTGGAATATATCCTGTCTCCAGACACTTTATCTTCAGCTCCCACAAAACATGACGGGTATTACAGAGTACCTGACTCTCACAAGTTATTCTTCAAGAATCCTACTGTGGATCCAGAGACCATTTCCCAAGGTCCAAAGGGCATTAAGGCTACTGCTGCCAAAAATCCTACCCCTTCTGATCGAGATTCTAGAGCCTTGGACAGATGGGGCAAGAAGGTATACACTTCTAGTTTGGCCATTAGGGCTTTAAATTGCCAGTGTCATGTGTTAAAGTAGCAGCAGCATATTATGGGACTACTTAAACAGAAAATGATGTTGATTCCTGACTGTGCTGAACACAAATAATTAATTACAGGATTTAATGCATTCTGCTGAACAAGTTGGTAAACATAATTTGCAATGTGGTTTTGACTCTTTAGAAGCATCTTGTAGGGCTGCTGTCACTGGGTCTGTACTTAGAAGGCATGCTTGGCTTAAGGAGCAAAACCTGCCAGATCATGTTAAAGCTAAATTACTGGATGCTCCCTTAAACCAAGACCGCCTGTTTGGCAACAAAGCAGAAGACTTCCTCAAAAAGATGGAGGAAAAAGCTAAATCTATGCAAACTGTTAAAGATTTCCTGCAAATACAGCCTCCCCGATTTAGTAGGCATTAGCCTTTAAAGAATTGGTCCTTTCTAGTCTCTTCCAGGCCTTCTCAGTCCAAACCCAGGAACAGCAGACCACCTAGGTTACAGTCTCACGCTACGCACAAGCCTAAGCAGTGGGGGGCTCCCACTTCCAAAGCAGGAAGTAGTAAGACATCCCCCTACGGAAAAATGTCACAATGACTTAACCTTCACCCTTTCAAGCCCTGCTCAACTGCCTGCTCCCTTAGGAAGAAAGCTCGCCCTGCATGCAAAAAACTGGGATCTTAATACTCAGGACAAGTGGGTTTTAAATATAGTTTTACAAGGATACAAATTCCACTTCCATTCCCTACCAACCCCAAACAGTTGGCCAGACCTACCCCCATATCAGTGGGCAGAGGCTCACCAGCAGGTTCTCTCTCTTCTAAGTATCAGGGCTGTTCAACCTGTCCCAGCAGAAGAAAGGGGCAAGGTTTTTATTCAAGACTTTTCCTGGTACCCAGAAAAGACAGCTCCTGTTGTCCTATCCTGGACCTCTCTATTCTAAACACCTTTTTGGTAATCCCAAAATTCAAAATGCTAACACTTCAACAGCTGCTTCCTATGCCTGGTTGGCAACCTTAGACTTGAAGGAAGCTTACTTGCACATTCCAATAAGGGAATCTTGCAGGAAATACCTACGCTTCAGGGCAGGCTCCATGCACTATCAGTTCTCTGCACTTCCCTTTGGCTTATCTACTGTCCCCGTGGTCTCTCAAAGTGTCTAGCTCCAGCCATTGCATTTTGCAGGCAGAGAAATATTCATATATACCCATACCTGGATGACTGTCTGATTCAGGCAGAAAGCCAGGACTTGCTATTAAAACATCTGGCATTCGTAAAGAAGTTTCTAACCTCACTGGGGTACACCATAAATGAAAAGAAATCTCACCTAGTACCCTGCCAACAGATTGTATTCCTGGAAGCAAGCTTGAGCACAACTTCCCAGATGGCTTTCCTCACTCCAGAGAAACACGTTTACTTGACAACCTACTTCAAACTACTGGGCCACAAAGACCCAGCTATCTGCAAGCCCTGGGGTTCATGGCCTCTTGCATTCTACTAATTCCATATGCAAGACTGCATATGAAGAAACTACAATGGTATCTAAAAAGCCTATGGTGACAACATTCTCAGGACCTGGAATCAATGAATGTTAAGTTGTCTATCTCGCCTTCATTCTTGCTGGATGGGTTCGGAGCCGACCTCGGCTCCGACTCGGCCACTCTAAAAGCTCGAGAGTTGGTTCCACCGGCTCGAGGCTCCCCTTATATCCCACAATGCTAGGCGAGAGTTACCTCAGATCTCGTTTGCCGCTACAGCTTCGAGGTTGGTTGCTTCTACCGGTTCCTGGTGAGTGTTAGCTTTTTATACAAAAAGTTACTCTTTTTCCCCTTTAACTTTAATTCTTCCTAAATTAGTGTAGGATATAGATCTTTATCCCGACCCTATTTTTTCCCCGTTTTCTTATTAAAAGAACCGTTGGTTCTTCCTTGGGCCTTTGGCCTTCCCTTCCTAGGGTGTGTTTGTGTAGTTACTTTAACTTTTTTGTGCTTAATTACTAGTATTTTTACTAAAATTGTTAATTATTTTTAGTATTAATAATTTTTCTGACAGGGTATAACTGTGTGTTTGGGTGTGTGTTAGTGTACACCTGTCAGTTAGGATAATGTCAAAGGAAGCAAAGGTCTCTGGATTCAAGAAGTGTGATGCGTGCTGTCAGAAAATGTCTCTGACAGACGCCCACACTTCTTGTGTCTATTGTCTGGGGCCTTTGCACCTGCAGGACTCCTGTGCTGTGTGCCATGGCTTCAGCCCCAGGGTCCTGCAGGAGAGAAAAACAAGTTGATTCTCAGAGGCTTGTTAAAACCAGAGGATTCCCTGTCAGTTTCAACAGGAAGCCCTCTAAGGCATCGAGGTCTTCGGCTCCGCTTCTGAGCCGAGACCTCAGGTTGTTCAACCTTTGCCTTTATCGGCTCCGGCTGGAGCCGATAAGACTCAGTCCACAGTTTCTGTGGCTTCGGCCGCCGGAGCCGAGGTTATCGAGGTACCCGTGTCGGCTCCGACAAGATCTTCGGAGCCGACAACCACAAAGGGGTCTAGGTCACCTTCTCTTTGCTCGCTCATTCGGCTCCAGGATCTCCCTGCTGTCTGAACGGAGCCAAAGGTCTCATTCCTCTAGGTCATCGAGGCTTTCCGATCATGACCTTCAGAGGGTGGTGAGTCGACTACTTAAGTCCGAGGCACTAGCCCAGATGCTTCAGAGCCCGACTCATCAGTCGGTGCCTGCCCCGTCCATCAACTCTTTCCTCCTTCGACTCTTTTGAGTTCGGAGCCGGGTGTGTCGGAACCGAGACTGTGGTCACCGGAGCCGAGACAATTGTCTTCGGCCCGCTCAGTTTTCTTCCGTGGAGGAATCTCGGCGCCGACCTCCTCGCCGGCTCGAGGGGTGAGTGGCATCGACCCTTGTCCGACCCCTCTCCCTCTCGGTGCTTGGCGCTGGTGAGTTCGGCTCCGACATCGGCCTCGAGCCATCACTGTCGGTGCCGAGGGGGTCCTTAGCTCCTCGGAGCGGGACCTCTGGCTCTGCCTGACAGAGGTGCATTCGAGGTCATGCGGAGTGTGTTAGAGCCTGGCTCTACTCCACAGTCGGCTCCGCCAGCCCTCCCTCTATGCTGCCTCAGGGTAAGTCGACTCACTCCCTCATCCCGGACCGCAGAGAGCCAGCTCCTCAGGAGCCCCTTTGGGATTTCATCCTCTTCGAGGCCTCTCCTGATTTGGCAGAAGAGCCCCTCGGAAGAGGAAGTGCAAGAGGAAGCACATTGACTCACCTGAGTCTATCACGCCGGACACAGATCTGGATGATTCTGAGGGTTCCCCGTTCCCCTTCTGAAGATGTCTCATTTGCAGACATTCTGGAGATCCTTAAACAGAGGGAAATTGGCCAGCCCTCAACCCTTCGGAGGACGAATCTGTGTATCTTGAGGCGTTTGGCTCTCGCCCTTCCACCTCCTGGGTGTCCCCTTCACCCCTCATGCAGGTGGTTGCTAAGAAGGCATGGACGGCTCCTGATTCAGTGGACCCCACTCCCAGGAGACCCTCCAAATTCATCACAGCTCCATCAGACAAGCAATTTTATCAAAAGGAGTTTCTGTGGATGCTATGGTGGTAGCTGCCACAAAGAAGGAACTGGCTGATCCTTCAGTGCCTATCCATCCACCTAACAAGGAATCTAGGTCCATGGACAGGTACGGGAAGCGGATGTTCTCCTCAGCGACATTTACCATGCACTCGCTGAATTACCTGTGCCATTTCACTGCCTTCAAAGGGACTTGATCAAGGAAGCGAGTGAAATGTTGAAGGACCCTACAGCTGGGTTTCCAAGAGAAATGAACACGCAGCTGGCTATCCTAATTCCATTTCCAACTCCTCCATGCGCCTTCTCTCTTATGCGGCCGATGGAGCGAGCAGAGCCGCAGGAACAGGGGTAGCCTTACGTAGGCACGCCTGGATGCGGCTATGCAACTTTGCGGAACCTTTCAAGACGTCTTTCACGAACTCCCCTTTGATGGATCATCTCTTTTGGTCCTCAAGTGAATGAAACCCTGACTAGGTGCGAGACTGATGGCAAGACCCTTTCTGCCGTCGGAGTCCGTTTTTCGACTCCTTCTAGGCCTTACCCCAAAGGCCAGAAGGGTGGAAAGATGTGGTTCCGTAAACAATCTCAAGGGACTTCGCCTGACGACAGAGTCTTTTTCCTACCAGAGGCAGAGGTGGGAATAACAATGGTAGACGCCGCCTAGGGGCAGGGTCGGTCCGCAGAACCAGGGCAATCGGGAAGCCTTTCCTGACAAGCCCTTTCAGCATCCCTGAGGTGTTGCCCGACTGCCCATCTTCGGAGGCAGTCGGGGAAGATTGTCACTGTACCCAGAAGCCTGGCTATCCCTGACTCAAGACAAATGGGTACAGTCCATCATTTCAAGGCTATTCTATCCCCTTTCTTCGCTTTCCAAATCAGTCAAAAATCCCTTCCAGATGTTCCACCGCTCAAAGGGATATAGCAGCTTTGGAAATTTCAAAACTGCTTGCAAAAGAGCAATTCAGCCAGTGTCAGCAGACCAACAAGGATCCGGAATCTACTCAAGGTTCTTTTTAGTTCCAAAGAAAACAGGGACTGGAGACCAATTTTGGATCTCAGTATCTTGAACAGATCAGTCAAGAAAACAAGATTTCGGATGGTCACGCTGCAATCCATTCTTCCCCTATTGGGAAAAGGAAACTGGATGTGCTCTATAGACCTTCAGGATGCGTACTATCACATAAAATGAACAGACGCTCCAGAAGATTCCTCCGCTTCAGGATGGGAACCAGTCATTTTCAATTCAGGGCCCTGCCCTTTGGTCTCACCACTGCCCCCGGTGTTTACCAAATGCATGGCAGTGGTAGCTTCTCACCTGAGACGACAAGGATTCCAGGTGTTTCCATATTTGGACGACTGGCTTCTCACAGCTCCCACCAAGCATCTCCTTCTGATGGCCAGAGATTATACTTTTCGCTTGTCAAAAACTGGGTATTTCAATAAATTGCGAAAAGTCTGTTTTGTCGCCTTGTCGCACTATTACCTACATAGGCTAAATTTAGATACTATAAACATGTCTGCAACGCTAACTAACCAAAGGATATCAGACATTCACAAATTGGTGTCACTTCTTCTCAACAACAACAGAGCCAAAGCCAGGTTAGTTCTAAAGGTGTTGGGAATCATGGCAGCGCCATACCTCTCCTCCCATTGGCCAGATACCACATGCGGATCCTTCAGTGGATGCTTTTTTCTCAATGGTCATACCAGGAACTTCCAATGTCTCACACCATTATGATCACGCAAGCGCAAAAGCATCTCATGTGGTGGATGTCTTCCCCAGCTCCTGTCGGAAGACCATTTGTTCCACCTCCTCCGGTTGCTACTCTGACAACGGATGCCTCCCTGATCGGGTGGGGGCATTATCAGGGCAGGACAGTCCAGGGCACATGGCAACCAAACGAATGCCACTTGCACATAAATGTTCTGGAGATGAGAGCAGTGCTTTTAGCGTTGCAAGCCCTTCAAGACTCTCTTCCCTTGGGAACGATTGCAATCCAGACAGACAATATGTCTGTAGTGTGGTACATCAACAAACAAGGCGGAACCAGATCATACCCCTGTGTCGAGAAGCACTCAGACTGTGGCAATGGGCGATTTCTTCTCAGCGTTTTCTGATAGCAACGCACATCCCGGAAGTCCAATCACATTGCGGACAAGTTGAGCAGAGCTATACTCATGCCTCACGAGTGGTCTCTGAAAGACTCTGTAGTGAGAGATATTTCTCAAGTGGGGTCAGCCTTGCTGCGATCTTTTGCTACTCCCCAAAACAGCAAGTGCAGAGAATACTTCACTCTATTCCCTTTACCAGGCCAACCCAGCAGAGACGCCTAGTCCAAGTTTGGCCCCGGGACTTCTGTATGCATTTCCTCCTTCCCACTGATCTCTCAAGTAATACAGAAAGCTATCGCTCAGAAGGCCTCATTGATCCTCATTGCTCCTTACTGGCCTCGACAAGTGTGGTTCCCCTTTCTACATCGATTTCTTTTGAGCGACCGTGGAATCTGGACCTAGTTCCAGATCTTTTGATCCATCAGTCGGGTCAGTTTCATCGCTCCCTCCCTCTCTGAACCTCACTGCTTGGTTCCTCCAGTTCCAACCGTAGCCAGGCTTCCTCAATTATCTCACTCTGTTAGAGATATATTGATAGCTTCCCATAAATCTTCCACTCAAAGATTTATTTGAGTAAGTGGAAACGCTTCTCATATTGGGCACAAGGAAAGGACATAGATCCTTTCACCGCTTCCATCCAACTAGTCCTTGATTTTCTAGCTGAACTCTTCCATGCAGGTTCATCTCCATCTACTCTTAAGGTTCAATTGGCAGCTATTTCTAATTTCCATGTGGGTATTTCTGAATCTGCCCTAATGTCCCACAAACTTTGCAAAGCCTTTTTGAAAGGAGTTTTTCTTCTCAGACCTCCTATAAGAAATCCTCCTTCTCCTTGGGACCTAAATTTAGTTCTTGCTTCTTTGATTCTTTCCCCTTTCGAACCTGCAGCTTCATGTTCCTTGAAATTATTATCATGGAAAACTCTCTTTCTGGTGGCTATCACATCAGCTAGAAGAATTTCAGAACTTCAAGCACTCAGTTGTCGTTCTCCTTATCTTTTGTTCCATAAGGACAGAGTTTCCTTACGAACTAACCCGTCCTTTTGCCTAAGGTGGTTTCAACATCAAATCTAAACCAAAGCATTGATCTCCTGTCTTTTCCCAGAGTATTCAAATAGGTCTGAACAAAAATTACACTGCCTGGATGTTCATCGTCAATTAAGGTACTACTTGGACAGGACGAAACAATTCAGAAAATCTGATCAGCTGTTTGTCTCCTATGGAAAGCAGAAAAGGACTTCCAGTTTCAAAGGTATCATTATCTAGATGGCTAACGCCTCTGATTACCCTTGTTTATGAGATTAGACACCAAAACTGCCTAATAAACCTAAAGCCCATTCCACCAGAGCTTTGGCTACTTCTTTAGCCTTCCAAGACAGACTGCCTATTGACACCATTTGTGCAGCTGCTACTTGGGCTACTCCTCACACTTTTATTTCCCATTATAAGTTGGATTTAGCTTCTAGGCATAGAGCTAATTTTGGTTCCACTGTTCTCAGGAGTCTGTTCCGTTAGGCCACCCAGGACAAGGTGCTAGGACGGTCCCATCCAGCAAGAATGAAGGCGAGATAGACAACTTAACATATAGAAGTTATGTTCTTACCATAACGTTCCATGTTAGTTGTCTTCTTCGCCTTCTTCTTAAGGCCCCACCCTCCTTCCCCCTGGCCTGGACAGACCTAGAGGAGTTGTGATCGTGACCTCTCTTTCTACCACCTCTTTCTTAGTCATATGCTATTGTGCATATTTCTTATTTCAGGATATAGGTCTCCCTTTTCTTCCTGCTGTTAGAGGTGGATTCTATTTACAGTTATACTGTTATTGATATAAGCTGGGTTAGCTTACAAACGAGATCTGAGGTAACTCTCGCCTAGCATTGTGGGATATAAGGGGAGCCTCGAGCCGGTGGAACCAACTCTCGAGGTTTTAGAGTGGCGGAGCCGAGGTCGGCTCCGAACCCATCCAGCAAGAAGAAGGCGAGAAGAAGACAACTAACATGGAACGTTATGGTAAGAACATAACTTCTATTTCCTATCATTCTTTGTATAAAGACAGAGTTCCTTTGGTGGGCAGAGGCCTGCTACCACAACAAAGGGCTCCCTTTCACCCTACCCCCTGCCACCCAAACCCTAACAACAGATGCATCAGACTATGCATGGGGGGCTCACTTGGCAGGGCAGTGCATTCAGGGCAAATGGAACCCGAGTCAGATGCACCTGCATATCAACCAAAAATAAATGTTAGCTGTACAGAATTCCCTGACAGCCTTCAGAGACCACATCCTTCCAGGACAATTATTGGTAAACACAGACACCACCACAGTTATGTGATACATAAACAAGCAGGGGGGAACCCACTTGTATCCTCTCTGCAGACTAACCATGGCTCTGTGGAACACAGCCTTGAGCTACCAAGTGCACCTACAAGCTCAATTCCTGCCAGGCAAGCTAAATTCGCTGGCAGACGACCTAAGCCTAAATCTCATGGACCCACACAAATGGAAACTGGAACCAAAAATGTTCAACCTCTTAAGGAACAAATGGGGGATTCCAGAGATAGACCTGTTTGCCTCCCATCTGAACTACCAGTTGGACAAATTCTGCACAAGGACTCCCCACAGTCAAGCTTGGAAAGTGGATGCCCTGTCCTTTACCTGGGAAAGCGTCTCGGTTTATGCCTTTCCCCCTCTGCCTCTCCTCTCGAAGGTTTTGCTAAAGATCAAGCAGGACAAGCCAAGGACAATACTGATTGCACCAGACTGGCCACGCCAGCATTGGTTCCCCCTCTTGCGCAGTATGGTACTGCTGGTGCCATGGCACCTACCTCAGACACCTTCCCTGCTGTCCCAACAGGCGGGCCAGATTCTGCACCCTCTGCTTCAGACCGTGAATCTTGCAACGTGGCTAATTCCTTGAGCTCTCCAATAGCATCCCTCAGTAAGCAGGTGCTACATGTCATTCTGGAAGCAAGGAGGCCTAGTATTAGAAAATCCTATGCTGAAAAGTGGAAAAGATACTGTTCCTGGAGCCAGACTCAGGGGTTGGCCACAACGGTGCCCAGCTTACCTCATATTCTTCAGTACTTAACAGAAATGCTCCACAAGGGCTTATCCTTCTCGTCAGTTTAAATTCAGGTCTCTGCCATTTCAGCATATTATAATACTGAACCACCACTCTTTTCTCACCCCCTGCTAAAGCAATTCCTCAAAGGGGCCAAAAATTTAAGACCCCCCAGGCGAGCCCTTACTCCAGCCTGGGACCTTAACTTGGTATTGGAAAAGCCCACTCTCTCTCCATTTGAACCAGCTGCTACTACAGAGTTGAAATTCCTTTCTTGGAAAACAGCCTTCCTTCTAGCCATCACTTCAGCAAGAAGAGCATCAGAATTATAGGTCCTCATGGCAGTGGAGCCCTTCATTATCTTCCATGCAGACAGGGTTCCCTCAGGACCAATCCTTCCTTTATGCCCAAGGTGGTGTCTAGTGTGGCCCTAAATCAGTCCATTCATTTGCTTACCTTTTTCCCGAATCCACAAAAATAAGGAGAATGAATACTGCACTCTTTGGACATGCACAGACAACTTAAATTTTATTTGGAAAGGACCAAGCCTCTCAGAAAGTCTGAACAGCTGCTAGTTGCTTTTGCTGCAGGGGCAGAGGGGAAGGCCATTTCAAAGCAAACCATTTCTAAATAGATTGCACATTGCATTCATTTCTGCTATAGGCACCATGGAAAACTTACCCCACAGGGGATAAGATCACATTCCACCAGGGCTGCATCTACCTCTACAGCCTTTCTCAGAGGAGTCCCTACCAGGGACATCCTAAAAACCGCTACCTGGAGCTCTGTACATAGCTTCACCAAGCATTACCACATGCCTATTTTTTCTAAATCCAGAGCTGGTTTTGCCACTGCAGTCTTGCAGGGCTTAATAGTTAGTCCTAATGCTCTGTAACTTCCTCCCCCCTTCCATAGCTTTGGGAATCAACTCAAATGTAATGACTGCAACAGTGAAACACGAAGAACATAGTACAGTTGTGTACACGTACCACAAATGTAGATGTTCGAGTGTATTCACTGTTGCAGTCCTGGTTACCCTCCCTCCAGCCCCTTGACTTCTCTTGGCTCTACCTTTCCTTCTTGTTTGGTGTATTTAAATTTTCTGGTGTATTTGCTTTTTGATGGAGGTGTACCATAACATATAATTGCTTCCCATTGTGGGGGCACCTGACATCTGGGGATGTAATGGTGTCGGCTGCATGTTTTATACCCCTGACGTCATGGAAGAAGAGACTGCATCCGACGCAGGAATCCAAGAATCTGGTGTTCAGGCCGGCTGATAACCCACATGTAATGACTGCAACAGTGAATACACTCAACATCTACATTTATGGTAAGTGTACAGAACTGTACTTTATGTATACTACAACAGTGAATACACTCAACATCTACATTTATGGTAAGTGTACAGAACTGTACTTTATGTATACTACAACAGTGAATACACTCAACATCTACATTTATGGTAAGTGTACAGAACTGTACTTTATGTATACTACAACAGTGAATACACTCAACATCTACATTTATGGTAAGTGTACAGAACTGTACTTTATGTATACTACAACAGTGAATACACTCAACATCTACATTTATGGTAAGTGTACAGAACTGTACTTTATGTATACTACAACAGTGAATACACTCAACATCTACATTTATGGTAAGTGTACAGAACTGTACTTTTTTCATTGTTTATCTGCTTCATTTTGAAGTTCTGACAGGAAATTATTACATTTTCACCACTTTATTTATTACTGGTTTATTAGTGCTATTGTCAGTTTTATTATTAAAGCACAATTTTGCAACAAATTACTTAGAATATTCTGTTGAGATTTTTTTTTTTTAGTTTTGACAAGGGAACCTCTAAGTGAATACTTATTTATGCTGTTTTAATAGGGGCTATATAATTTAAGGGCATATTTGATTTTTTGTCACTGTTTGGACAAATTAATTTTACTTGGTACGTTGAATGTGTGCTGTTTACTACACTGTGCAGACTGTAGAACAAGGCATAGCACAATTTAAAAGATTTATTTTATACTTTATACAGTTTAGCTCTATTTGCTGTGAGGAAGCTTAGTATATATTTTTCATTACTGCCCTTAGCCAGCTCTTAAAAGTGTCAGTGTATTATTCTAGCTGGTGCCTCCCCCAGCTTTATGGAGCCTGATAGGCTGCACCCATCATATCTAGTTGCACCTAAAAAAAGAAAAAAAAATCAACAAAAACATGCCTCATCCTATGGTTTGTGAATCTAGTGTTGCCTTAAGCCAGCCTTCAAAACATTTACGTTGTTCCTGTCACCCTCTGGTATGAGCCAGCAACCCTCTATGGTACAGGGGTCAGACACTTCATCTGGGGCTGTTCCAGTACCTGGTTCAGATATGGGCAAACCGAACCCTTTAGGTGTAGGACAGTATTAGAACCACAAAAGTTTAAAATATCGAACGGCTGAAAAGCCGAATTTTCAGCTACACGACATCCGTTTTCTGAGATCGCAGTACAGTGAAAATCGGAAAATTTGCCCTTTCCTTACTGTACTGCGATCTCTGAGTTGGTATATATAATTAACGATTTTGAGTAACTGAATATTCAGCTTTTTAGCCATTCGATTTTTTAACTTTTGTGGTTCTAATAGGGACCCAGGTAAGAGAACCCTTGCCACACAATACTCTCTTACCAGATATTTTCTTCTCAAGTGTAGTTCATAGTAAAAAGAAACAGAAACTTCATCACACAGCACACAATCAGGTTACTACCACGTATAGGGGTTATGCGGTTTTATTAGTTGAGTGTTTTACAGTCAGTTAATCTCAGAAACCATGCTGTTATTCAGAATGACTATGTGTCTGCAATGTCTTGAGAGTAGTCTTACTGATTTTGATGGGGACTGTGCTGTAGACAGTAGTGAACACTCATGAGTCCATTCAGTCTGATTATTTGGAAGGTGAACAAGTTCAGAAACCCAAGTAGGTGTTAATCTTTTCACAAATGCTAGCTAGGTTTGGAGATGTATTTGACTGGAAGCAATCTGTAGGTGTGCCAGCGATCGCCAGAGTTTAAGATATTATTAATGCCGGGATTCAAATTTTATTGCCTGTTCCTCCTCTGTTACTGGCTGTGATGGGCCCTCTTTACCTGGACCAATAATCAAGGGGCCTCAATCTTCACCACTGACACCAGTGAGAGACTGTCATTAAAAATGGATTTACACAGTATTTTCAAATGCAGCTCTCTGCATAAAGCACAATATCCCCCAAGAGCAATTCCAAATGACTGACACGTCCACACCTGGGTATTTGATTTTCACACACACACACACTCACTCACTCACACTCCTGGGAAAGGCAGGCACAGATTTACTAGCTGTGCTCCCTTATGCCCAGACAATAATGTAACAATGCTGCCACTAGCCAATCACTGTCAGGCTCTAACAAGGGTATCCAGCTATACTGAGTAAAATCAGTGCTAACATAAATGGTAGAGTATAACCCAAGCAGCAAGGCTTTTTGGAGTGGCGAAGGCATCACTAGAATAAGTACAAGTATTCTCAAGATGTTAAAAGTAATCTCTAAAAGACCAGCCACAATAAAAGGTGTAAAAACATTTAATAATAAGTAGTAAACTAGAAAACATGACAGTATTAAATAATCTGAAGTAGTTAACTTAATTTGATCAGCAACCTGTGGGTATCGGATCCGACAGCTTTCCAAGCTAGAGATCCGAGCTCCAAGCTCCTACCCCTTACCCATAATACCCTGCTACCTCTCTCCAGTCCTCAGATCTCGTTTGCCGCGGCTTCTAGAAGCACGAGTGACTAGCTCCTGGCGGTTTTGTGAGTTGTTCAAAGGGTTTTTTGCTCTGTTTTTTAAACTAAATTGTGTGTCTGTGTGTGTGCATTAATCGACCCTTAATTTATTTAGCTTATTTTATTTTTAGTAGTCAGTTAGTCTTAGCTTTTCCCTTCCCCTTATCTGTGTGTGAGGGTGTGTGTGTGTGAGTTGTCATGGCCGAAGGCTCTAAGGCCATTTTTTTCTAAATGCTCTGAGTGTGGCCATAAGCTGTCCCCAGCCGATGGCCACACTCAGTGCATTATTTACCTGGGGGTGGTGCATCTGTCATCAGGCTGCCAGATCTGTGCCGCCTTTAACCCCCGGGCTTTGAGGGACAGGAGGACCAAGTTAATCCTAGCGGGCCTTTTGCCTGCGGATTCTTCTTCTTCCTCCTCTCCCTCAGTGGCACCAGCCGCAGCTGCGGCTGTTCAGCCAACGGTTCCTGCTCCCCTGGCCGGGACTCAAACTCCAACTGTGTCCCAGGGTGAGAGGGACCCCAGAAAGAAAGATAGGCGGGAGAAGGAAAGAGACAAGGACAGGGAGAGGCATAAGAGCCAGAAGCGGCGGGCCGATTCTGCCCACTTTGCCCCGCCGGCTAAGCAGCTCTGCTCTCCCTTGAAGGTCTCCAGGTCCTTCCCCTCTCAGCTCCGTTCTCCACGTTTCTCTCCGGAGCCAGAGGAGGAGACCCGGCCACCTTCGAGGTCGTCGAGGCGGCCTTCCCGGCCAGTCTCGGCGGCTTCTAGATCAACAAGGAGCCTTTCGGACGCGGACATGGACCGGATGATGCATCGCTTCCTCCAGGCCCAGATGCAGATGGGAGTACTCTTGCCTCCTCCCCTCCTGGGGGGAGCTCAGCCCCCTTCTTTGCCCCCATTGCTCCTTCTCCAATCCATTATCGGGTTTTGGAGCCATCGGATCTGGGTAGCCCCGGGGCTGGGGAGTCTGCGCCGATAGTAATCGCTACTTCGACGCCGGCTTTACCCTTGAGTTTGTCAGGTCCTTTTTCGGATCTGAGCTCGCGGGGCTATGAGCTGAGCCTTGGATCCGGAGGGGTGAGTGTGTCTTCAGCTCCGATGCGGTCGGAGCACACCTCTCTTTCGGGTCCGGTCGCTTCGCCTCTGGCGCAGATCCACACGTTGGATCCAAGGGGGCTGCTCTTGGATCCCAGGGAGAGCGATTCACCCTTGGCCTTTGACATCATGGAGAGGGTCCTCTCGAGGGACTCGAGGCCCCAGGCTTGTGCTACGGATCCACCTGCCATTCCCTTGCAGACGGGCCTGTCTTCCATCATCCGGCCCCAGGGACAGCCTGCGTCTACGTCCCAGATGGTTCCTCTAGAGGAACAGGACCTGGTTGGTGAGCCCTCCTCAGACAGCCCCCCCCCCCCCCCGAGGAAGTTCCTCACAAATGAAAGTGTAAAAGGAGGCACTTGGACTCCCCCAAGTCCGTCACGGAAGACACTGACTTGGAGGAAGGGGAAGGTTCCCCCAGGTCACCCCACGAGGATGTCTCATCATGGGGATACACATTAGAGGGGGGTGGTCAGCCCAAAAACCTTCCTCGGATGAGTCTGTGTTTCTGGAGGCATTTGACGCAGGCCCGTCTACCTCTTGGGTGTCCCCTCTGGCCGACCCCCTGGTAGATCTTAACTACCAGGGCATGGAAGGAGCTGGACACTGTAGAGCCGATCCCCAGGAGACCAGATAAGATACTTAGTCCCCCGACAGACAGGACAGCGTGGAGCAAAGGTTCCCCAGTAGATGCCATGGTGGTGGCGGCTGCCACCAAGAAGGAACTGGCACAGTTTAGTTCCTCGGTACATCCTCCCGACAAGGAGTCTCGGTCGATGGACCGCATTGGAAAGTGGATGTTTGCTTCAGCCACCTTCTCCATAAGGGCGCTGAACTACTTGGCACATGTGATTTGGCTTCAGTGGGATCTAGTCAGAGTACGCTGGGTCACCCCTGGAATCCATGTCGGCTGAGGACAAATGAACCTTCTCGGCATGAATGGCCACTCTAAAATCAATATCCAACACATCTATGCGGCTTCTCTCCCATGTCACGGAGGGGGCGGCTAGAGCCAGCGGAGCAGGCATCACCTTACGGCGTCACGCCTGGCTCCGTCTTTTGCGATTTTGCAGAACCCTTCAAGACGTCCTTTGCGAATGCACCCTTTGACGGTTCTATGCTGTTTGGCAAGACCATCCGCGATACGCTACTCCAGAGCGAGAAAGATGGGAAGACCATTGTCTGCCGTCAGAATCTGCTTCTCGGCTCCTCAAAGGTCCTTTTCCAGGAACTAGAGAGGACAAAAGAAGATGTGGTTCCAGAAATCTCAACAGTCCCGTTTCGCTCCGGACCCTTCATCCTTCAGAGGCAGGGGAGGACAAGGCAGACGCCGGCCCAGAGGCAGAGGGGGGCCGAAGAATTTCCGGTCGAGGGAACCCTTTTCTGACCGACCAGCGCAGCAACCCTGAGGGGTTGCCCGACTGCTCCTCTCTGGAGGCAGTCAGGGGGCATTTCTCGGAACATCTAGCACATTGGGAGTCTAGCACATTGGGAGTCCATCACAACAGATCGCTGGGTGCGCTTAATAATATCCAGAGGTTACTCTATTCCCTTCGTGAATCCTCCCCCTCAGTTGGGGCGCCTCCCCGATGTCCCAACCAGTCAGAGGGAGGCGGCAGCTTTAGAGATAAAACAGCTGCTAAGAAAAAGAGCCATCCAGCACGTCCCCCCAGGCCAGTCTGGATCAGGTAATTACTCCAGGTTCTTTTTGGTGCCAAAAAAGACGGGGGACTTAAGGCCAGTTCTCGACCTGTCTGCATTGAACCTGTTCATTGCCATGGAAAAATTCCGGATGGTCACCATTCAATCTATTCTCCCCCTTCTGCAGGAGAACGACTGGATGTGCTTCATAGACCTCAAGGATACGTACTATCATATTCTAATGGACAGGTGATCCAGGAGGTTCTCCGCTTTCGGTTGGGGGCCAGTCATTATCAGTTCAGGGTCCTCCCTTTTGGCCTCACCACAGCCCCCAGGGTGTTCAACAAGGTCATGGCGGTTGTAGCGGCCCACCTGAGGCTTCAGGGAATACAGGTCTTTCCTTACCTGGACGACTGGCTCTTCGCCGCTCCCACCAGGCATCTACTATGCTCGACCAGGGATTATTTCCTGCATTTGGTCCACCAATTGGGGGTCACTATAAATTACAAAAAATTATCCCTTCAGCCTGCTCAGGTCCTGGACTTCATAGGGGCCAGAATAGACACGCTTCAGTCTAAGGCTTTCTTGACGTCGGACAGACTCCGCAACCTAATTCTCCACGTATTAGCTCTTCTACAGTCTCCGGCCCCACCAGCGTAATTAGTCCTGAGGGCTCTATGGTCTACGGCGGCAGCTTTCAACCTGTCACCCCTAGCCCGCTTGAATATGAGGGTTCTTCAATGGACCTTGCAGGTCCAGTGGTCCATCCTTCGACATCCGTTGTACTTCCCGATTCCCCTCAGCAGGGTGTGCAGGGAATCTCTGCTTTGGTGGCTCCATTCCCGAGAGCTTCGGGAAGGGCGGCCCTTTTTGATGCCTCTACCCCAAGCCACGGTGACCACGGACGCTTCTCGCCTAGGGTGGGGGGGTATTGCATGGGCAGAACCGTTCAAGGCACATGGACTCCAACAGAGACCGTTCTGCATATCAGTGTTCTGGAGATGAGGGCAGTGCTTCTAGCGTTGTAAGCTCTCCATGCCCTTCTTCCTCTAGGGACTATTACAATTCAGACAGACAACATGTCAGTGGTCTGGAACATCAACAAACGGGGGGGGGACCAGGTCTTACCCTCTTTGCCGAGAGGTCACGAGAGTTTGGGAGTGGGCGATATACACCAACCGTTTTCTGCTGGCAACGCACATTCCGGGTTGGTCCAACATTTTAGCGGTCGGTCCAACATTTTAGCGGACAAGCTGAGTTGGAACTATCCTCTCACCTTACGAGTGGTCTGTGAACCCCTTAGTAGCAAAACAGATCTTCCTCAGTGGCACCATCGCCTTCGAACGCAAAGTGCAGCGAGTTTTTCGCTCTAATCCCTCCACTGGGGGAGAGCCCCAGAGACGCTGTAGTTCATGCTTGGCCATCCGGTCTTCTTTATGCTTATCCTCCTCTCCCGTTAATGACAAGATTCTTGCAGAAAGCTTGTCGGTTGGGGAGCAAGGTTATCCTCATAGCCCCATTCTGGCCTCGTCAAACCTGGTTCCTGTGCGTGCGGTCTCATCTCGTAGCTCCTCCTTGGATCTTAGATCCCATTACGGATCTGATTTCTCTTCCTTCGGGATTGAAAACTCCGAACCTGGACGACCTCAAGCTTTCGGCTTGGTTGATCCAGTTCCGTTAGTGGCTAGGACTCCCGGCATCTCTTCCGCAGTTAAACCCATCCTGGTGGCGGCACACAAGCCTTCTACCAGGAAAGTCTACAACAGTAAATGGAAACGTTTTTCTATCTGGGCCGGGCATAGGAATTTGGATCCCTTTACGGCTCCCATTCCAGCAGTACTTGAGTTCTTATCTCACATCTTTCATCAGGGGGCCAGTTCTTCAACTGTGAAGGTTCAAATGGCGGCCATTTCTCACTTCCACATCGGAGACAATCTTGGTCCCTTAGCTTCCTCTAAGATCTGTAAGACCTTCTTGAAGGACACTTTTCTTTTAAGACCTCCTGTCAAGAATGCGGTTCCTCCGTGGGACCTAACCGTAGTCCTCCAGGCTCTAACTGCCCCCCCCCCCTTTGAGCCTGCAGCTTCGGTTGACTTAAAGTTTTTGTCTTGGAAAACGGCCTTCTTGATTGCTATTACCTCAGCTAGAAGGGTATCGGAGCTTCAGGCCCTTTGTACTAAACCTCCGTATCTTGTCTTCCATAAGGACAGAGTATCCCTCAGGACTAATCTCTCTTTTTTACCTAAAGTGGCTTCCGAGGCTAACATCAACCAATCCATTAATCTGTCCGTTTTCTTCCCTAACTACCAGAACAAATGGGAGTACAGACTCCATTCATTAGATGTGCATAGACAGTTGCGCTTTTATTTGCACAGAACAGCTGCCTCTCGCAAGTTGGAGCAACTCTGTTTCCTTTGCTAAGCCATCCTTGGGTAAGCCAGTAACGAAGGTGACTCTAGCTAGGTGGATATCTCACTGCATTTTGCTCACATACAAAATTTCTGGTCGGCCTGAGCCCGTGGGGGTTCGTGCTCATTCTACCCGTTCTATGGCTACCTCTGCTGCCTTTTGGTCAAGGGTCCCCTTGGATGACATTTGTTCTGCGGCTATTTGGGCTTCCTCTCATACCTTTATTTCACATTATAAATTAGATCTGATATCCAGAGGGAGGGCAACCTTTGGCTCTACAGTGCTCTGGAAGATTCCTCCTTGAGGGCCTCCCAAGTTTTTGGTAGCTGGGGACTCTGTCCCACAGGTTGCTGATCAAATGAAGTTAATTACTTCAGATAAAGAAGTTATATACTCACCATAATGTTCCATCTGAGTAGGTAACTTCATTTGTCAGCAACCGAACTCCCCCCCCCCCCCCCGTTCCCCTAACCTGTAGTTCGTTACCTGAATGATTATATGGTTCACTCTGGGTAGTTATCAGGTTAGGATGTTCAGGTTTTGCTTGTTTTGGTGCTGTCTGTTAATTGGGCAAACTCGATCTGAGGACTGGAGGGAGGGTAGCAGGGTATTATGGGTAAGGGGGGAGGAGCTTGGAGCTCGGATCTCTAGCTTTTAAAGCTGCCGGCTCGGATCCGGGTTGGATCCGATTCCCACAGGTTGCTGACAAATGAAGTTACCTACTCAGATGGAACGTTATGGTGAGTACATAACTTCTTTTTTAAGTGCAGTAAACATCAGAGTTTCAGTCACAGGAGAAATAAAAATAACAGTTGGACAGATTCAAGCAGATACTGAAAAGCTATACTTGGCTAATCTCACTGTAATTCCTGACTGTCTAAAGAAGAACTGATGTTCTTCGTGTTTTACTGTTGCAGTCATCACATTTGGGTTTTCTGTCTGCAGGTAGCCCTCAGTCGGCCTGAATACCAGAGTCCTGGGATTTCTGTGTCGATGCTGTCACTTCTTCCATGACGTCAGGTCGTCAGGGGTATAAAACATGCAGCCAATGCCATTGCATCAGCTTTTCTTGCCATGCAGTGTCCATAGCAGAAGCAGTTCGCAAGTGCCAGTGAGCCGCCTCTTGAAATTTTCATTTTTCGAGTTTTAGACCGGAAGTCTTCTAAAAGATAAGTACCCCGTTGGGGATCCTTTTTTCTTGCTCTAACCGATGTCAGAAAAAGTTAATAATTGTCTTGCCTGTGGAAAGCAAATACCTCACAGAGATTTTCATTCTTACTGTGTCACCTGTTTAGGCCCAGACCACGACCTGCCTCGCTGTCAGTTTTGTGCCTTGTTCAACGCCCGAAGTATTCGTCGTCAGGCTATTTTTGTCGCTGAATTCTTTCACTGTCATTCTCTGTATTCCGAAATGGCTTCGATAACACATCCGACTACCAATCTTCTGAAAAACTTAAGGATAAAGACAGAGACAGAATAGGTCCAAAACTGCCGACAACGCTTCCATTAAGCTAGTTGCCAGTCCGCCGGTACTCAGTGAGGCGCTTTCACAGCCCCTGATACCCTCTTCTACGGATTCGCAGGGCTCTACTGAGACCCATTCGGAGTCCGGTATGCTGCAAGATGCTTCTTCGGCTATGGAACCTTCGGATGTCTCTACCTTGGATGGGTCCAGAGCCGCTGTGCAGGCACCGGCTTCTGAGGGTGTATTCAAGCCTTCCGATTTTCATATTAAACCGATGACTTCGTTTCAAACAAAAAATACAGAATTTCTCAGGCCCAGAGTTTACACTACGCCTAGGAAACCGGCAACCAAAGCGCATTCTCAGGCCCACGTACCCCAGAAACAAATGCTTAGAATGGCTGAAGATCTTATTACTTTAATTACGGGAAGCCAGCCTTCCCCTTCAAAAAGACCAAGAACTAATTTTCCTTCTGATTCTTCAGATCACGAGTCTGTTGACTCTGATCCTTCTGATTACCAGGACATACACTTATCTACCTATGAGAATTCTGATGCAGAGCTTTTCATTCCCTCTACATCCCCACCAGATTTTTTTCCTTTGGAGAAACCCTGCATACCCTTAGAGAGCATTTCTGCTGGGAGTGCCAGGACTACCCACAGTCCAAAAAGAGACTCAGGGAATTTTTAAACTTGCCTCAGCACAGGCCTGTAGCCATCCCTCCTGTTCTGGAAATTGTAGATATCTTCTTGGAATCCAGCCTTACCCCTGATACTTTGACTCTAGCTCCTAGGAAACCTGACAGGTACTACAGAGTACCTGACTCCCACAAATTCCTCTTTAAGAATCCTACTGTGGATCCAGAGACCATTTCCCAGGGACCTAAAGGCATTAAGGCTACAACAGCCAAAAACCCTACCCTTTCGGACAGGGACTCTAGGGCTTTAGACAGATGGGGTAAGAAGGTATACACATCTGCTACTCTTGCCATCATGGTTTTAAATTGCCAGTTTCATATGTTAAAGTATCAGCAACATATTATGGAGCTAATTAAACAGAAAATGATGTTGATTCCTGATTGTGCAGAATGGAAAGATTTACAAGAGTTAAATGCATTTTGCTAACTAAGTTGGAAAACATACTTTGCCATGTGGTTTTGATGCCTTAGAAGCATCTTGCAGGGCTGCTGCCACTGGGTCTGTTCTTAGACGGCATGCTTGGCTTAAGGAACAAATATTGCCAGACATTTTCAAAGCAAAATTATTAGATGCACCATTAAACATAGAATGCCTGTTTGGCAATAAAGCAGAAGAGGTCCTCAAAACGATGGAGGAAAAAGCTAAATCAATGCAAACTGTTAAAGATTTCCTACAGGTACAGCCATCTAGATTCAGTAGGCATTGGCCTTCTAAAAACTGGTCCTTTCCAGTCCCTCCCAGACCTTCTCAGTCCAAACCCAAGGACAGCAGACCACCAAGATTACAGTCTCAGGATATGCACAGATCTAAGCAATGGAGTGCTCCCACCGCTAAAACAGGGAGTAGTAAGCTACCATCCTATGGTAAAATCTCTTAATTACTTATCTTAATTACTTATCCTTATCCCTTCCAAGCCTTGCCCAAGTACTGGCACCCTTAGGAGGAAAACTTGCCCTGCATGCAAAAAACTGGGAGTACATCACCCAAGACAGATGGGTCTTGAACATCCCAGGGATACAGATTCTACTTCTACTCACTGCCAACCCCAAGCAGATGGCCAGACCTCCCCCCAAACCAGTGGGCAGAGGCCCAAAAGCAAGTACTTTTTCTTCTCAGTATCAAGGCTATTCAACCTGTCCCAGCAGAGCAAAGGGGACAAGGTTTTTACTCCAGACTGTTTCTGGTACCCAGAAAAGAAAACTCTTGGCGCCCTATCCTGGATCTGTCTATTCTCAACACCTTCCCAGTGATTCCAAGGTTCAGAATGCTTACTTTCCAACAACGCTTCCTATGCTAGCCAAGGACTCCTGACTAGCCACCCTAGACTTAAAAGAAGGTTATCTGCACATCCCCACAAGGGAATCTTGCAGGAAATATCTACGTTTCAGAGAAGGCTGTATGCACGAACAGTTCTCTGCACTTCCCTTTGGCTTATCTACTGCACCCAGGGTATTCACAAATTGCCTAGCTCCAGCCACTGCATATTGCAGGCAGAGAAAAATTCAAATTTACCCATACTTGGATGATTGCCTGATTCAGGTTGACAGTCAGGAATTGCTACTACAGCACCTGACATTTGTAAAGAGACTTCTAACTTCACTTGGGTACACCATCAACGAAAAGAAGTCACATCTGGTACCCAGTCAACAGATTGTATTCCTAGGAGCAAGCTTGAACACAACTTCCCAGATGGCATTCCTCACTCCAGAAAAACAAATTTATTTGACAAACTACTTCAATCTACTGGCCACCAAAATCCAGCTATCTGCAAGAAAAATACTGCAATCCCTAGGGTTCATGGCCTCTTACATTCTACTAATTCCGTATGCAAGACTACTTGAGGAAACTTAAATGGTACTTAAAAAGTCTTGCCTAAGGACAGAGTTCCTTTGGTGGGCAGAGGCTTGCTACCACAACAAGGAACTCCCTTTCACTCAACCCCCTGCCGCCCAAACCCTAACAGACGCTTGAGACTATGCATGGGGGTCTCACATGACTTGGCAATGCATTCAAGGCAAATGGAGCCCAAAGCAAATGCATATCAATCAAAAAGAAATGCTAGCTGTACAGAATGCTCTGACAGCCTTCAAATGCCTTATTCTTCCAGGATAACTATTGATAAAGACAGACAACACCACAGTTATGTGGTACATAAACAAGCAGGGGGGAACCCAGTCCTACCCACTCTGCAGGTTAGCCATGGCTCTGTGGAACACAGCCTTGAGCAGTCAAGTGCACCTGCAAGCTCAATTCCTGCCAGGCAAACTAAATTCACTGGCAGATGACTTAAGCAGAAATCTAATGGACCCACACAAGTGGAAACTGGAACCCAAAATATTCAAGCTTCTGATCCACAGGTGGGGGCCACCAGAGGTGGACCTCTTTGCTTTCCCTCAGAACTATTAGTTGAGCAAATATTGCACCAGAATTACCCACAACCAAGCATGGAAAGTGGATGCCCTGTCCTTCACATGGGAAAACCTCTCAATCTCCGCCTTTTCCCCTCTGCCCTTCCTCTCGAAGGTTCTACTAAAGATCAAACAGGACAAGCTAAGGACAGTCCTGATTGTACCAGACCGGCCACGCCAGCACTGGTACCCACTTTTGCGAAGTGTGACAGTAGTGCCACCATGGCACCTGCCTCAGACCCCTTCTCTGCTTTCCCAGCAGGAGGGCCAGATTTTCCATCCTCAGCTACAGACCCTGAACCTAGCAACCTGGCTCATCCACTGAATGCATCACCAGCAACCCTCAGTAAACAGGTCCTGGATGTCATCCTTGAGGCAAGGAGGCCTAGTACTAGAAAATCCTATTCGGAAAAGTGGAAAAGATATTGTTCTTGGAGCCAGTCTCAGGGAATGGACACAACTGTGCCCAGCTTACCTCATATACTAGATTACTTAACAGAAATGCTCCGCAAAGGCCTATCCTTCTCTTCTGTTAAAATTCATGCCTCTGCCATCTTAGCTCATTATAATACTGAGCCACCCCACTTCTCTCATCCTCTGGTCAAACAGTTCCTGATAGGAGCCAACAATTTAAGACCCCCCAGGAGAGCTCCCACTCCAGCCTGGGACCTTAACTTTGTATTGGAAAAGCTCATGCTTCCACCCTTTGAACCTGCTGCTACAGCAGGATTAAAATTCCTCTCCTGGAAAACAGCTTTACTTCTAGCCATCACTGCAGCAAGAAGAGTGTCTGAATTGCAGGCCCTTATGGCTGTGGAATCCTTCATTATCATTCCTGCGGACAGGGTTTCCATCAGGACTGTAACCCATCATTTATGCCCAAGGTGATATCTAGTGTGGCTTTAAACCAATCTATTCATTTGCCAACTTTTTTCCGTAATCCTCAGAATAAAGTGGAAATGATCCTGCACTTCCTGGACGTGCACAGGCAGCTCAGGTTCTATCCTGACAGGACTAAACCTTTCAGAAAATCTAACCAGCTGCTAATCAGCTTTGCTACAGGGGCATAGAGCAAGGCCATTTCAAAGCAAACCATTTCTAAATGGATAGCACACTGCATCCATTTCTGCTACAAACTCCATGGGAAACCTACCCCACAGAGGATCAAAACACATTCCACTAGGGCTACATCAACCTCTACAGTATTTCTCAGTGGAGTCCCTACCAGGGACATTCTGGAAGCTGCAACCTGGAGCTCTGTACACACTTTCACCAAGCTTTACCACTTACCTATTTTATCTAACTCCAGAGCTGGATTTGCCATAGCAGTCTTACAGGCCCTGCTTGCCAGCCCTAATGCTTCTTGACTGCCTCCACCTATCCTCAACTTTGGGAATCAACCCAAATGTGTTGACTGCAACAGTGAAACATGAACATAATACAGTTGCGTACACTTACCTTAAATGTAGATGTTCGAGCGTATTCACTGTTGCAATCCTGGTTACCCTCCCTCCAGCCCCCCTGACTTCTCTATACTTCTACATATCCTTTTTGTTTGGCCATATCTTATATCATTGGTATTTGTTTTTTGCTGAGAGGGTTCCACACCACGTAATTGCTTCCTGTTTTGGGGGCTCCTGACATATGGGGCAAGAAAAACTGATGTAATGGCGTCAGCTGCATGTTGTGTACCCCTGACGACCTGACATCATGGAAGAAGCGACAGCATCCAATGCAGAAATCTCAAGACTCTGATATTCAGGCCAACTGAGGGCTACCTGCAGGCAGATGACCCAAATGCGATGACTGCAACAGTGAATACACTCGAGCATCTACATTTATGGTAAGTGTACACAACTGTACTTTCCCTATCTAATACAGGAAGGCAAGATTAGATGCTGAGTTGCTCACTTCCACAAGGCAAGGTGATGTTCTTCCACTTATACTGATCTAACTGAACTGACTGTGATAACTGTTGTACATTTTTATATCAGGTTCCAAAGAAAGCAAAACAAGCTGATCTGCGAGTTCCATCCCCTCAGTGCTGGTTATAGAATGACATCGCATTTGATCACATGACTGTGGTAGCGTACAGACTCAGAGCTTTTCTCAGATCTGTTGCAATATTTGAAAACTGTAGAATTTTTTGTTTAGACAAACATTTAATCAGTTAGAATAACACTGTTGATACATTTTTTAACATAAGCATTTGTGCAAGTCAGTGTGATAGTCAAATGACAGAAAATTATTTACAAAACTCCATCTAACTATTCTGACATATGTTACACATGCACTGCCCTATTCTCCCTTGTACAGATGGCAATACCTCACATCACCACATCACTCTTCCCCTCCTAGAAGACTCAAGCTAGTTTTTCAAGTAACCGTGGAAAACATTGCTTGAGAGAAATGGGCCTATCTGGGAACACATTAACTTATACCCTGTCTTGAGAGTCCATCTGCATTGGAATTGCAGTCTGGACTGGCTAACACAGGGGGTCCTCCCAAAGCCCCTTTAAGCTTTTGGAATGCCTGCTGGTAGACTGGGGTCTACACTACCTTATCTGGCCAGTTTTTCCTTGTCAGGTTTGTGAAGGAAGCAGCTATTGTACTAAAAATGTGAACGGACTTTCTATAATACCCTTCTGTTCCCAAGAATGCCCTCACCTGCTTTTTGTAACAGGAGCAGGTCATGCCTGAATAGCTTCCACTCTGGCAGTTTCTGGCCTAATCTTACCACTCCCCACTCTATGGCCCAGGTAGGAGATCTTTGCCATACCCACCTGACACTTACAGGGCTTTAATGGTCAATTCTGCCGTTTGCAGTCTACCCAGGACCTCCCTGTCATGCTGAGGTTTCATCATGTTAACTTAGTACAATGTGTGCTCCTGCCTAGCAGATTTACCATGTAATTGACATTACTAACCTTCCTTACCACTTTGATGGGTCACTCACAAGCTGCCTGCAGCTTATTGTGTCTGACAAGAATGAGCACCATAACCTGCTGTTCCACAACATACTCTAGGGCTCGAGTATCATATCAGACTTTTTCTGCTGTTGTGCTCCTGCCGGGTTCTCCTGGGCCAAGCCCATGAGCTCCTTATGCCCTGTCGTGAGGTGTAGGACATATGCCCCAACAGACTCCTTCTGGGATTCACACTCACCCTCATCATGAATCAGAACTAAAGGTCCCCTCACCCTATACTCATAAGGCAACTCAAAGGGTGAAAAACCTGTGGATTCCTAGTGTACCTCTCTGTATGCAAACAAAAGATGTGACAACTATTTGTCCCACTCTGTCTTAAACTGGTCTGCAAATGCCTGTAGCATGGTCTTTAATGTAGAGCTTAACCTCTCCACAAGACCATTAGTCTGGGGTGGTAGGGAATGATCTTTAGGTGCATTACCCCACAGTGCTTCTATAGACAAGCCAGCAGGTCTGACATAAAATTGGCACCTCTGTCAGTTAATATTTCTCTCAGGGAAACCTACCCTGCTGAAAATGTCTAACATATTTGCCACCTTCTCTGCCTCGACAGAGGACAGAGCCACCACCTCAAGGTATCTAGTATCATAATGTACTACTACCAGGATATACTTCTTCCTTATGTAACTTGGCGTGCACAGAGGCCCCACAGTATCCATAGCTACCTTCTGAAACAGCTTCTCAGTCACAGGCAAAGACATCAGTAATGCGTTGAACTTGTCCCCTGCCTTACCTTCCTTTTGGCACTGCTCACAGGTCCTGCAGTACCCTGTTACTTGCTTTACAATTCCAGGCCAATAGAAGTTTTGCATAATACATTTCTTGGTATGTTTATGCCTATATGACCGGTAAAAGGAATGTCTTGGACTATGATTAGAAGTGCCAGACAGTAGGCTCTGGCCACTACCATCTGCTGTATTACCTCACCCTCTAGCCCTCCATCAGGGGTCCACTCTCTGTACAGTAATCCTTTGTTCCTCGCCTTTTCTTTGAACATCAGGTACCTCCTTAGCTATGTTCCTCAAGCCTTGTAAGTGAGACCATTCTCACAGCTCCCCTTCCACAGGAAGCCTAATATCTTCCGACAACAGTTCCTCACTTTCAACTTGGGTACTATCAATCACCTCTGTCCTTGTAGTCACCCTGTCTATGGGAACATCAGTACCTACCAGCAGCTGTGGCTCACTTTCAGGCTCACTGCTACAGGGTAGCTGCCTCCCTGAAATAGCCACCTCACCAGCCCCAGCTTCAGGTGTGAGGTCTGTCTGGGTTTCCTCCAGCCTACCAGACCTACATGCCTGTCTCCCAGCCTGACTGCGTGTAACTGTATGCACACAAGGTACTGTATTAAAATCATTCCCTATCAAGACATCTGCAGGAATATCCTTAAATACAGCTACCTGCTTGTGTCCTTTTCCACCCTCCCAGTCAAGGTGAACCTTGGCCAGAGGTATCTGGAATGGGATTCCACCTAAAGCTCTGATTGGAGTGGACTGTCCAAGCAAATACTGCTCCTCTTTAACCACTGCAGGCCTCACAATAGTTATGTCAGGGGATCTCTGTTTCTTAGCAGTTATCTTTCATCCACTAAGATAAGATACAAACTCCAGTGATAGTTTGGTACCCCTGCTGTCTCCAAACAACTTACTACTAGCACGCTGTTATTCCCACTTGCTGGTCCCCTCAACTTTTGTTCCCCAGCTTGCTTCAGTGGACATTTGTATGCTACATGGCTCCTCTGGTTACAATTAAAACATCTAATCCCTAATTCTGGCCATGTACCTGCACTAGTAGCTTCCCCTGTTACTAGTAGACTCTGTTGAGGTGGTTTAGGCTGCCCACCGTGGGTTCTCTTATATCCATGTACAGCACTGGGCATCCCCTTCTTGTGCAGTGATGTCCTACTTGCTATGTAGAGATCCCCATTTCTCCCCAGCTCATCTGCAGAGTTGCACTCTCCATTTGCCATCCAGATTCTCATGTCCTCAGGCAAAGTATTAAGGGCTTCTTTCCCCACCAAAAAGTCTGCCATCTTTTCAAAAGTAGTAACCTGGCACCTACTTCCCTACCTATGAAAGTAAGTACTTAACTCAGCAATATAAACACATACGCTTTCATCTGTCTTGTGTCTGCCTTCATGAAATGTTTTCTCTAATCTTCAGGTGTTAACTTATAACAGTTCAGTAAACATTGTTTCACTCTATCATAGTTTAAACAATCAGTATCAGATAATTTAGAAAAAAGAAGTTATGTACCTACCATAACGTTCCATGTTAGTTGTCTTCTTCTCGCCTTCTTTCTTGCTGGTTAGGTTCGGAGCCGATCCTCTGCTCCGATTCGGCCATCTTCAAAAGCTCGAGAGCTGCATACTGGCTCGAGGCCACCCCATATCCCATGATGCCTGGCGCTAGATACCTAGATCTCGTTTGGTAAGACTAACTGCAGACATAATAAAGGAAAGGATCCTATTCTGAAATATATAAAACTTCCAGAGAGGCTACTAGACAGAAAGGAATAGCCAGAGAAGACTCAGCCAGCGAACAAAAAACTATAAGGAACACTTCTCGGTCTACAAGGATGGGGGATGGAGAGTGGGACGCAAGAAAGAAGGCGAGAAGAAGACAACTAACATGGAACGTTATGGTAGGTACACAACTTCTTTATGTTAAGTTGTCTATCTCGCCTTCATTCTTGCTGGTTGGGACAGCGTCCCTAGCACCTAAAAACCTGGGTGGCTCATCGGAACAAACTCTTCAGAACAGTGGAACCAAAATCAGCTCTGTTCCTGGAAACCAAATCCAACTTATAATGCAAAATGAAAGTATGTGGGTTGGCCCACATAGCCGCAGCACAAATAGATTCCATGGGCAACCTAGCCTGAAAGGCCACAGAAGTGGCTAAAGCTCTGGTAGAGTGACCTTTTGGTTTAACGGGCAATTCTTTATTCCTCAGTTGATAGACAAATGTGATGATAGAAGTTCACCACCTGGACAATGTTACTTTTGAGACTGGAAGACCTTGTTTACCCTCAGCATAAGAAAGGAAAAGTTGATGTGATTTTCTGATGTCCTTAGTTCTATGCAAATAAAAGCGTAGTTGCCTGTGAACATCTAACTGATGCAATTTATATTCCGCCCTGTTGGAGTGGTTGGGAAAAAACACAGGAAGGTCTATGGACTGATTCAAGTTATTTTCTGAAGAGACCTTAGGAAGAAAGGAAGGATTCGTCCTGAGAGCAACCCTATCATTGTGAAACACTAGGTACGGAGGACGGGAGCAAAGAGCCTGCAGTTCCGAAACTCTTCTGGCTGAAGTAATGGCTACCAGAAAGAGAGTTTTCCATGATAAAAACTTCAGGAATAAGAAGCTGCAGGTTCGAAGGGAGGCAATATTAGAGAAGCTAAAATCAAATTTAGATCCCACGGAGGTGGAGGATCTCTCACTTGAGGCCTGAGCAGAGTGGTACCTTTGAGAAAGGCTTTTCACAGCTTATGTGACATGATATTATTTCCCGACAGGCCAAAGTGAAAATTTGAAATTGCAGCTAACTTAACTCTTATTGTAGCGGAAGCGGACCCAGAATGGAAGACTTCCGCAAGAAAATCTAAAAGGTTGGTGTATAGGGGCTGAAAAGGGGTCTATACTCTTGGTCTCTGCCCAGGAAAAAAAACGTTTCCACGTACTAGAGTAAGTTTTTCTTGTGGTAGACTTGTGCAATGATAAAATAATTTCCCGCACAGACGGACTAAGGTTGGAAGTGGAGTAACCAAGCAGTGAGCTGGAGAGATTGCAGGGATTGGTGCAGCCCGCCCGATTGATGGATCAGAAAGCCTGGAATTGGGTCCAGAGTCCAAGGCTGCTCGAGAAGATGATGATGCAGGAACGGGAACCATATTTGTCGAGGCCAGTAAGGAGCAATGAGGACAATTTTGCAACCCAAAACGGTAACTTTCTGTATCAGTTTTGGAATAAGGGGAAACGGAGGGAATGCATAAAGAAGTCCCTGAGGCCAATCGTGGACTAAAGCGTCTCTGGGGGAATGTCCGGGATGTGGAAGGTGAGAGAAGAACTACTTGATTCAGAGACCACTCGTGAGGCATGAGAATTGTTCTGCTCAGCCTGTCTGCTATAACGTTGGACTTCCCAGGGATCTGCGTTGCGATCAGAAACCGTTGGGAAGAGATCGCCCACTGCCAGAGTCTAAGTGCTTCTCGACATAGGGGGTAGGACTTGGTTCCGCCCTGCTTGTTGACGTACCACACTACTGACATTGTCCGTTTGAATTGCAATGGTCCCGGTAGGAAGAGAGTCCTGGAGAGCTTGCAACGCTAGAAGCACGGCCCTCATCTCCAAGACGTTTATATGCAGGTGGTACTCGTGAGGTTGCCAGGTGCCTTGGACTGTCCTGCCCTGATAATCCCCCCCCCCACCCAATCAGGGAAGCGTCCGTGGTAACTGTAGCAACTGGAGGGGGAGGTACAAATGGTCTACTTAGGGGTACTGATGTGGAGACCATCCACCATGCAAGGTGCTTTTTGCATGCTTCTGTGATCATAATCATGTGAGACATGGGAAGCTGCTAGAAGGACCATTGGGTGAAAAGCAGCCACTGGAGAATCCTCATGTGAAAACGAGCTAGAGGAACGAGTATGATAGCTGCTGCCATAAGACCTAGAGTTTGGAGGACGAACCTGGCTTGAATTCTCTTGCATGCTAATAGGACCTGTACATGTTGACGAATCACTAATACCCTGTCCGGTGGAAGGCTCGCTGACATGTCTTTTGTATGTAAATTTGCGCCTATAAAGGTGCTAGACTGACAGGGCAACAATGCAGACTTTTTGAAATTTATTGAGATACCTAGTCTGGAGCAAGTCTCGATAGTGAAGTCTCTGGCTCGCAGAAGGTGATGCCTGGTGGTAGCAGTAAGGAGCCAGTCGTCTAGATATGGAAACATCCGGAATCCTTGCCGTCTCAGGTGAGCGGTAACTACTGCCATGCATTTGGAGAACACCCAGGGGGGCTGTGGTGAGACCAAAGGGCAGAGCTCTGAACTGGTAATGGCTGGCTCCCAGCCGGAAGCGGAGGAATCTTCTGGAGCATCTGTCCATTTTGATGTGGTGGTATGCATCCTGAAGATCTATAGAGCAAATCCAATTGTCCTGACCCAGAAAGGGCATAATGGACTGTAGCGTGACCATCCGAAACTTGGTTCTTTTTACAGACCTGTTCAGTCTGCTGAGATCCAGAATGGGTCTCAAGTCCCCTGTCTTTTTTGGTACCAAAAAGAACCTTGAGTAAATTCCGGATCCTTGCTGGTCTGCTGGGACTTGCTGGATGGCTCTTTTTCTTAGCAATTCTGAAATTTCTTGTACTGCTTGATCCCTTAGATTGGGTGGAACATCAGGAAGGGACTTGTTTGACTTTACGGGAGTGCGAATGAAGGGTATTCTGTAGCCTCCAGATATAACTGACCGTACCCATTTGTCTTGTGTTATGTCTTGCCAGGCTTTTGGGTACAGTGATAATCTTCCTCCGACTACCTCCAGAGGTGAGCAGTCGGGCAACCCTTCAGGGATGGTGGGAGGGCTTCTCAGAGAAGAATTCTCTGCTGCCCTGGTTTTGCGGACCCCCTCTGCCACGAGGGCGGCGTCTATTATTGTTCCCTCCTCTGCCCCTGGATGGGAACTCACCACGTGTGTCCGGCAAGGCTCCCTGAGATTTCCGGAACCACATCTTTCCGCACTTCTGACCCTTGGGATATGGTCTGGAAGGAGCGGAAAAATGGACTACCACGGCAGAGAGAGTCTTGCCTTCCTGTTCACACCTGGTAAGGGTGTCCTTCACCTGTGATCCAAAAAGAGAGGAACCATCAAAGGGGGTGTTGGTGAAAGACGCTCTGAAAGGTTCCGCAAAGTTACATAGCCGCATCCAAGCGTGTCTCCTTAGAGCAACACCTGTGCCTGCGGCTCTACTCGCACCATCGGCTGCATACGAAATGAGCCTCATGGAGGAGTTCACCACTGAATTAAGAGTCGCCAGTTGGGAGGCTGCCTTAGCCCGGGCCCTCTCAGCTGATGGATCTTGAAGGGTATCTCCAAGCTCTTTAAGGAGATCCCTTTGAAGGTGTGTAAAGTGGCTTAAGTAATTCAGAGACCTCATAGAAAAAGTCGCTGAAGAGAACATCCGCTTCCCGTATCTGTCCATCGTCCTGGACTCCTTGTTAGGAGGATGGACAGATGAAAAAGTTTCAGCCAACTCCTTCTTCGTGGCCACCGCTACCACCATGGCATCAACAGGGACATCTTTTGTCAAAAACTGATTATCCTGTGGTGCCGTTATGAATTTAGTGTGTCTTCTGGGGGTGGGTTCCACTGTGTCTGGAGCGGACCACGCCTTCCGAGCCACCACGGACATGAGTGGGTTGAAAGGCGGACACCCAGGAGGTGGAAGGTTGGGAACCAAACACATCCAGGAATACCGACTCATCCTCAGAGGGGCTTAAGGTAGTCCAGTTCCCTCTCTGCCAAAGCATATCAAGGATGTCTGAAAAGGAGACATCTTCAGAGGGGGATCTCGGGGACCCTTCCGATCAACCAAGTTGATATCTGATTTGACAGACCCAGGAGAGTCGACATGCTTCCTCTTGCATTTCCTCTTACGAGGTGGCTCCTCTGAATGATCAGGGGAGGCCTCGGAAGAGGAAGATAAACCCAAGGGGGGGCCCTGGAGCGTTGTTTCCCCACGCTTGGGTTCTGGAGGAGGGACAGAGGCAGACGCAGGCACCATAGTGGGAGGAGCCAGTGGGGATGATCGTGGGGCTGACTCAGGAGCCATCACGCTCCTCATGACCTCAAAGGCGTCCCTGCTCGGATGTCGAGAAGGCTCCGGTTCTGAAGAGACCGGAATCCCTCTCCGCACCGAGGGGGATGGCTCCGAAGCCGATGTAGGAGCCGAGCTCACCTGCGCCAAAGCTCCGAGAGGGAGAACGGGGTCGGACAAGGGTCCGATGCCACTCACCCCCTCAGAGCCGACGAGGGAGTCTCGGTGCCCAGACCCTTCCAAGGATGGTACCAAAGAAGTGATCGGAGCTGACGACTGAACCGAAGCAGAAGGTATCGGTGCCGACGGTTCCACGTCCTGAACCCCAAAGAACTCTGGCTCCGAGCTCAAGGAAGAAGTCGGAGGAGGAATAGCAGCAGATATGGATGGAGGCGACACCTGATGGGAGGGCTGGACAACATTTTTGCTAGGGCCTGCGATTTTAACAGCCTACTGACCACTCTCTCCACATCATGATCGGATAGTCTTGAGGACCGAGAAGAGTGGGACCGATGACTGTGCTCCTATTGGTGCAGAGAAGATCTCTGAGCCGAGCGTATCGACTGCAGGGAGGGAGACCTAGACCTCTTTCGACTCCCAGTCGGCTCCGAAGGGAGAGTCGGAACCGCCTGGGAGGCAAGTAAATCGGTTCCGGCCAGAACCGAGGCTGAAGGAACAGCTTCACCCATCAAGAGCTCCGAACTGGGAGCCGAAGATTTTGGTGGTTTAGAGGCCTTCACGGGCTGAGTCTTTGCCGGTGAATCCTATTTGAGTAATCCACGTAGGATTAACTTATTTTTACGCTCCTGCAGGACTCTTGGGCTGAAGGCATGGCAAACTGAACAAGAGTCCTGCAGGTGCACGACGCCGAGACAATAGACACAAGAAGTGTGACCATCTGTCAGAAACATCATCTGACAGCATGAATCACACTACTTGAATCCGGACACCTTGGTATCCTTGGACATACTTAAAGAAGGGATACCAAACACAAAACAGAACTATAACAATTTAAGTATAGTAACTATAAAACACACACACAAAGTTAACATGCCCAAAAACAGTGAAGGATACACACAATAGTCTAACAACAATAAGTAGACTAAACTAAGAAAATACTATTATTTATATATATATATATATATATATATATATATATTTTTTTTTTTTTTTTAAAAGAAAAATAGGTTAGCCTCTAACTTAAACGGCTACTTCAGAAAAGAGAGGGGGGGGGCTCTCTAACTAAAAGAAGTTTTCTGAAGGGATAGGAGAAGGTTTGAAAAAGAAAACTACAAGTATGTGTGTGTATATATATATATATATATATATATATATATATATATATATATATATATATATAAAGATTAACTAGTATAAACAATTTACACTAACAAGCTATCAATTTTTATCAAAAATGGTTAAATAATGAAAATATACGACCTGAGCCTTTAGACAACCTCGCAGCAGAAGCGGCAAACGAGATCTGGGTATCTAGTGCCAGGCATCATGGGATATGGGGTGGCCTCGAGCCAGTATGCAGCTCTCGAGCTTTTGAAGATGGCCAAGTTGGCTCAGTCTAGTACTTTGTTCTTTAGAATTTTAAATTATCAGGTTTCATGTGGAAATTAATTGTGCAGTGTGTTTACAGTCACAGTTTAGATGACTTTGCTGTATATTTGCCTGCTGAACAGAAGTGTTATGTGAATGAGTTTTTTTCTGGTTTCAAAACATGCTTTGCGGGGGGGGGGGGTGTCTTTGAAGATGCAGACACTAATAGAAATGGACCGCTTCTGTTGTATTGAGGTTTGCTTGTTTACATAGCCAAAATTTCTCTGAAGGTTTAAAAACTGAGATTTTGAATATTCCTTTAAGTTCTGAATTTGTGTTTGATCCTGCTGCTAACCATTTTCTTACACGATGGAATGATATAGTTAAATTGATGCATTGGGTATCTGGAACATTTCATATTTCCAGGTACTCCCCTAACAAGGTGCTCAACTTCAAAGGACAACCAAGGTACAAGGATAATAATGCTACCAAACCCAATAAAAGGGGTTCCTTTCCCAAAAAAGATGTTTCTCTTGCTAGAGAATGACTGTGCCAGAACCCAGGGCACCCCTTCCTCCTTTCCCTCCTCCCCATCACCTTCCTTTAGGCCTTAGCTCAGTCCAGAAACCTGGCCACAAATAATTTTACGCAAGTGCTTGCTGACACTCTCTTTTGGTGAGGATACTATTGGCAATGAACAGAAAATCCCCCTTCCCCCCACCCTCCAGATCAGATATGTCTGTTCTCTCTGGTACAACTTCACAAGTTGCAAGCAAAGGTTATAGAACTACTTCCTGCACCATAAAAAAGAAACAGATTTTGCACCAGAATCGTTTTCGTACCCAAAAAAGGTGCTAGTATAGAGACTAGTGTTAGATTTAGCATACCCAAATACCTTTCTAAAAGTACCAAAATTCAAAATATTGTGCAGACAGTCTTACCCCTTCTTTCAGACTTACAGGTTCATGGTGACTTTGTATCCAAAGGATGCTTATCACATGCCTACAAATGTCCTGTCTCACACCTTCACAAAGAATTGTCTTCTTAACGTGTATGATGGACACAGAAAAAAATATGGCCTTTTTTACCAGAAAACATAGTTTTGACTGTACAGAACATTTTCAGGGATTTCTGCCTCTGGGGAAGCTGCCTCTGCAAGAGTGCTTCTTAAAATTCTAGGACTTAAGACATCAGTGATCCTTATGACACTATGGAGCAGACTCCACATGAGAAAGGTTCAGTGGTACTTCAGAACGGCTTGCACCTGTCACCCCTGGGTTTTCGGATATTGGCAAAGGCTCTTGTTACCCCCATAGTGCCTTTTTTAGGCAAGGCTCAAAAGACAAACCCACCTCCATAGGTATCACAAGGGATAAGAAACTAAGAGTAATGCTACTCAACGCCAGAAGTCTAAACCTCAAGATGCACGCACTCAAAACTCTCCTTAGCATGGAGAACATCGATATCTGTGCAGTAACAGAAACCTGGTTCAAGGCTCCCGAGAGCACCCCAGCAAAACCAGGTTATACCTCATACATAGAAGTTATGTTCTTACCATAACGTTCCATGTTAGTTGTCTTCTTCTCGCCGCCTTCTTGCTGGATGGGTTCAGAGCCGACCTCGGCTCCGACTCGGCCACTCTAAAAGCTCGAGAGTTGGTTCCACCGGCTCGAGGCTCCCCCTATATCCCACAGTGCTAGGCGTGAGTTACCTCAGATCTCGTTTGTAAGCTAGGCCCAGCTTATAATAGCAATAGAATAATTATAAACAAAGTCCACCTCTATAAACCAGGGAGAAGAGAAGGGTGACCTACATCCTGATCCAGGAAAATATGCACAGCAGCATATACCTAAAGTAAAGAGGTGGTAGAAAGAGAGGTCACAATCAAACTCCTCTAGGTCTGTCCAGGCCAGGGGGAAGAAGGGTGGGACGCAAGAAGAAGGCGAGAAGAAGACAACTAACATGGAACGTTATGGTAAGAACATAACTTCTATATGTTAAGTTGTCTATCTCGCCTTCATTCTTGCTGGATGGGACCGCGTCCCTAGCACCTTGTCCCGGTGGCCTAACGGAACAGACTCTTGAGAACAGTGGAACCAAAGTTAGCTCTATGCCTAGAAGCTAAATCCAACTTATAATGAGAAATGAAAGTGTGAGGAGTAGCCCAAGTAGCCGCTGCACAAATGGTGTCAATAGGCAGTCTGTCTTGGAAGGCTGTAGAAGTAGCCAAAGCTCTGGTGGAATGGGCTTTAGGTTTGTTAGGCAGCTTTTGGTGTCTAATTTCATAAACAAGGGAAATCAGAGATGTTAGCCATCTAGATAATGATACCTTTGAAACTGAGAGTCCCTTTCTGCCTTCTGCATAAGAGACAAACAGCTGGTCAGATTTTCTGAATTGTTTGGTTCTATCCAAATAGTACCTTAACTGACGATGAACATCTAGCCAATGCAATTTTTGTTCAGACCTGTTAGAATATTCTGGAAAAACACAGGAGGTCAATGCTTTGATTCAGGTTAGACGCCGAGGCTATCTTAGGTAAAAGGACGGGTTGGTTCAGAAGATACCCTGTCCTTATGGAACAACAGATAAGGAGGTCGACAGCTGAGTGCATGAAGTTCTGAAACTCTTCTAGCTGAAGTAATAGCTACCAGAAAGAGTGTCTTCCATGATAGCAATTTTAAAGAACAGGAGGCTGCAGGTTCGAAAGGGGAAAGAATCAAAGAACTAAGAACTAAATTTAGGTCCCAAGGAGGAGGAGGATTTCTTATAGGAGGTCTGAGTAGAAAAACTCCCTTCAAAAAGGCTTTGCAAAGCTTGTGGGACATTATGGCAGACTCTGAAATGCCCACATGAAAGTTAGAAATAGCTGCCAATTGAACTTTAAGAGTAGAAGGAGATGAACCTGCATGGAAGAGTTCAGCTAGAAAATCAAGGACCATTTGGATGGAAGCAGTGAAAGGATCTATGTCCCTTCCTTGAGCCCAATAGGCGAAACGTTTCCACTTATTCAAATGAATCTTTCGAGTGGAAGATTTATGGGAAGCTATCAAAATATCTCGAACAGAGTGAGATATTTGAGGAAGCCTGGCTAAGGTTGGAATAGGAGGAACCAAGCAGTGAGGTTCAGAGAGGGAAGGGAGCGATGAAACTGACCCGACTGATGGATCAAAAGATCTGGAACTAGGTCCAGATGCCAAGGTTGCTCCAACAGAAATTGATGTAGAAAGGGGAACCAAACCTGTCGAGGCCAGTAAGGAGCAATGAGGATCAAGCAGGCCTTCTGAGCGATAGCTTTTGTATCACTTGAGAGATTAGTGGGAAGGGAGGAAATGCATACAGAAGTCCCCGGGGCCAAACTTGGACTAGAGCGTCTCTGCTGGGCTGGCCTGGTAGCGGGAATAGGGTGAAATAATCTCTGCACTTGCTGTTTTGGGGAGTAGCAAAAAGATCGCAGCAAGGCTGACCCCACTTGAGAAAAATTTCTCTCACCACAGAGTCTTTCAGAGACCACTCGTGAGGCATGAGGATAGCTCTGCTCAACTTGTCCGCAATTTGATTGGACTTTCCGGGGATGTGCGTTGCTATCAGAAACCGCTGAGAAGAAATCGCCCATTGCCACAGTCTGAGTGCTTCTCGACACAGGGGGTAGGACCTGGTTCCGCCTTGTTTGTTGATATACCACACTACAGACATATTGTCCGTCTGGATTGCTATCGTTCCCAAGGGAAGAGAGTCTTGAAGGGCTTGCAACGCTAAAAGCACTGCTCTCATCTCTAGAACATTTATGTGCAAGTGGCATTCGTCTGTTTGCCATGTGCCCTGGACAGTTCTGCCCTGATAATGCCCCCCCCACCCGATCAGGGAGGCGTCCGTTGTCAAAGTAGCAACCGGAGGGGAAGGTACAAAAGGTCTTCCCAATAAGAGCTGAGGGGAAGACATCCACCACAGGAGATGATTTCTGCATGTTTGCGTGATCATAATGGTGTGGGACATCGGAAGTTGCTGGTATGACCATTGTGTGAAGAGCATCCATTGAAGGATTCTCATGTGGAACCTGGCTAATGGAAGCAGAGGTATGGCAGCCGCCATAATCCCCAACACTTTCAGAACTAACCTGGCTTTGACTCTGTTGCTGCTGAAGAGGAGTGAGACCAGTTTGTGTATGTCTGCTATTCTCTGATGTGTTAATCTCACAGACATGTTGACTGTGTCTAGATTTGCGCCTATGAAGGTAATAGTACGACAAGGCGACAAAACAGACTTTTTGCAATTTACTGAAATGCCTAACTTTTGACAAATGCGAAAGGTGTAGTCCCTGGCCATTAGGAGGAGATGCTTGGTGGGAGCTGTGAGGAGCCAGTCGTCCAAATATGGAAACACCTGGAATCCTTGACGTCTCAGGTGAGAAGCTACCACTGCCATGCATTTGGTAAACACCCGGGGCAGTGGTGAGACCAAAGGGCAGGGCCCTGAATTGAAAATGACTGGTTCCCAGCCTGAAGCGGAGAAATCTTCTGGAGCGTCTGTTCATTTTTATGTGATAGTACGCATCCTGAAGGTCTATAGAGCACATCCAGTTTCCCTTTCCCAAAAGGGGAAGGATGGACTGCAGCGTGACCATCCGAAATCTTGTTTTCTTGACTGACTTGTTCAAGATACTGAGATCCAAAATTGGTCTCCAGTCCCCTGTTTTCTTTGGAACTAAAAAGAACCTGGAGTAGATTCCGGATCCTTGCTGGTCTGTTGGAACTGGCTGAATTGCTCTTTTTGCAAGCAGCTTTGAAATTTCCAAAACTGCAAGATCCCTTTGAGCGGGTGGGACATCTGGAAGGGATTTTTTTGATTGGTTTGGAATGCGAACGAAGGGAATGGAATAGCCTTCGGAAATGATGGACTGTACCCATTTGTCTTGAGTCAGGGATAGCCAGGCTTCTGGGTACAGTGACAATCTTCCCCCGACTGCCTCCGAAGGTGGGCAGTCGGGCAACACCTCAGGGATGCTGAAAGGGCTTATCAGAGAAGACTTCCCAATTGCCCTGGTTCTGCGGACCCCCCCCTGCCTCTAGGGCGACGTCTACCATTGTTGTTCCCCCCTCTGCCTCTGGCGGGGAACCGACTTTGTGCGTCAGGCGAAGTCCCTTGAGATTGTTTGCGGAACCACATTTTCCCACTTTTCTGGCCTTTGGGGTAAGGCCTAGAAGGAGTAGAAAAATGGACTCTGACGGCAGAAAGAGTCTTGCCATCTGTCTCGCACCTAGTCAAGGTTTCTTTCACTTGAGGACCAAAGAGAGATGATCCATCAAACGGGGAATTAGTGAAAGACGTTTTAAAGGGGTCTGCAAAGTTGCATAGCCGCATCCAGGCATGCCTGCGTAAGGCCACACCTGTCCCTGCGGCCCTGCTCGCTCCATCAGCCGCATAAGAAAGGAGGCGCATGGAGGAGTTAGCTATGGAGTTTAGGGTAGCCAGCTGGGTGTTCATCTTGTCTTGAAAACCTGCAGCCATAGGATCCTTGAACATGTCACTCGCTTCTTTGATCAAGTCTCTTTGAAGACGAGTAAAATGGCAAAGGTAGTTCAGCGAACGCATAGCAAAGGTCGCTGACGAGAACATCCGCTTCCCGTACCTGTCCATAGACCTAGATTCTTTGTTAGGGGGATGAACAGGCACTGAAGGATCAGCTAGTTCCTTCTTGGTGGCAGCAGCTACCACCATAGCATCCACAGAAACACCTTTTGTGAGAAATTGCTTGTCAGTTGGTGCTGTTATAAATTTGGAGGGTCTCCTGGGGGTAGGGTCCACTGAATCAGGAGCCGTCCAAGCCTTCTTTGCAACCACCTGCATGAGGGGATCAAAGGGGGGGGGACACCCAGGAGGTGGAAGGGCGAGAGCCAACCGCCTCAAGATACACAGATTCATCCTCCGAAGGGTTAAGGGCTGGCCAATTTCCCCTCTGTTTCAGGATCTCTAGAATGTCTGCGAAAGAGACATCTTCAGAAGGGGAACGTGGGGAACCCTCGGAATCCTCTAAATCTGTGTCAGAGGTGACAGACTCAGGTGAGTCTATGTGCTTCCTCTTACACTTTCTCTTCCTAGGGGGCTCCCCTGCCAATTCAGGAGAGGCCTCGGAAGAGGATGAGATCCCCACAGGGGATTCTTGAGGAGCTTGCTCTCTGCGGTCTGGGATGAGGGAGTGAGTAGACATAACCAAAGGCACCGAAGTGGGAGGGGCGGACTGAGCCGACTGTGGAGTCGAACAAGGTTCCAACACACTCCGCATGACCTCGAATGCACCCCTGTCAGGCAGAGCCAGAGGTCCCCGCTCCGAGAAGCTGAGAACCTCCCTCGGCACCGACAGAGATGGCTCCGAGGCCGATGTCGGAGCCGAACTCACCAGCGCCGAAGCACCGAGAGGGAGGGTCGGACAAGGGTCCGATGCCACTCACCCCCTCAGAGCTGACGAGGGAAGCCCGGCGCCGAGATTCTTCAAAAGAAGAAATCCGAGCCGACGACGGAGCCGAAGACAAATGTATCAGCTCCGACGCTACCACAGTCTCGGTCCCGAGATGCCCCGGCTCCGAGCTCAAAGGAGTCGGAGGAGGAATATTTATTGGAACAAGTTGAGGCATCGACTGATGAGTCGGACTCTGGAGCATTTGGGCCAGTGCCTCGGACTTCAAAAGTCTACTCACTACCCTCTGGAGGTCGTGATCCGAGAGCCCGATGACCTGGAGGAGTGAGATCTATTGCTCCATTCAGACAGCAGGGGAGACGCTGGAGCCAAATGAACGGAGCCAAGGGACGGTGACCTCGATCTCTTTCTAGATGTCGGCTCCGATGGTCTGATCGGAGCCGACCCAGGAATCTCTAATGCCTCGGCTCCAGCCGGAGGAACCACTGATGCAGTCAAAGACTCATCGGCTCCAGCCGGAGCCGATGAAGCAGTAGGCTTCGAAGCCTTAGGCCTCGACTCTGAAGCTGGAGTCGAGGTCTTAGAAGCCTTAGAAGGTTTCCCCGATGACACAGAAAGGGAACCTTCAGGCTTAATTAAACCCCTCAAAATGAGTTTATTTTTTCTCTCCTGCAGGACTCTAGGGCTGAAGCCATGGCATACAGCACAAGAGTCCTGCAGGTGTAAAGGTCCCAGGCAATACACACAAGAAGTGTGACCGTTTGTCAGAGACATTTTCTGACAGCACGAGTCACACTTCTTGAAGCCTGAGACCTTTGTATCCTTGGACATATTCAAGGAACCGAAGTGTAATCACACACAAAAAACACACACACACAGATTACACTAATAGGGTTCAAAGGGAATTATTTAAACCAAAGGTAAGTTAAATAAGAACTCCCTAATTAAAACACATACACACCCTAAGGATAGGGAAGGAAGGGCCCGAAGGCCTTGGGAAAGAACTATAAGTTCTTTAGAAAAAAAGGGGGCTGGATAAAAGGTAGAAGGGATAACAAGTCCACTACACTAAAGGGAAAGAAAAATACACAGAGCTAGCCTAAGTCTAAGAATTTAAACTAGTCTAACTTTCACTAACCTGGAGCCGGTAGAAAATACACCTCGATCGCTGTAGTGGCAAACGAGATCTGAGGTAACTCACGCCTAGCATTGTGGGATATAGGGGGAGCCTTGAGCCGGTGGAACCAACTCTCGAGCTTTTAGAGTGGCCGAGTCGGAGCCGAGGTCGGCTCCGAACCCATCCAGCAAGAATGAAGGCGAGATAGACAACTTAACATCATGCTTTTCGGCCCCAAAACTTGGACCAAACCACAAAAGGAGGGGGAGTATCAATATTCGTCAAAGATACCTACACCTCCAGGTTGGTGGCACAGCACGAAGCATCAGAGACTATCCATGTGCAACTAACAGTGGGTAAAACTGCCTTCCAATTTATAGCCTGCTACAGACCACCCTCCCAAACCCAGGAACCCCACTCGGCCTTCCTGAGAACACTGGAAAATATGAAGGTCTCTCCAAACACCATTATATTGGGCGACTTCAACTACCCAAACATAGACTGGGAGCATTACTCTAGCTCCAACACCCCAGCCCAAAGATTCCTAGAATTTATAAACTCAGATGCTATGGAACAACTTGTTGCCACTCCCACAAGAGGGGAAAACATACTGGACCTGATCATCACCAACATGGGGACTCTATGCTCCAGACCAGAAGTGTATCCCTCACTGGTACGATCAAACCATAAACTAATCTCACTGGATATTCACATCCCGACTCCACCCCTGCCCTGAAAACCACAGTGAAAAACTTCTCTAAAGCAAATTTCACACTCCTCAAAACCGAGGTGGAATACTTCAAAGCCCCCGGGCCTATGGAAAATACGGCCCAGACCGCAGAATCCTTTATAAACGCAGTCTATGAACACCTTCAGGAATGCATGGATCATGCAATCCCAAATAAAACCAAGACCCAGTCCTCCAAAGGCAGACGTCCTGTCTGGTGGTCCCCAGCCATAAACAAACTATACAATAGAAGGAGGAAGCTACTACATGATGGAGCAAAATCCGAAAAAGGGAAGGCATCTCTGATCAATATTAGCAAAAAAACTACGGGCACTCATAAAATCGTCTAAGGCCAGCTTCGAGAGAAAAATTGCACAGGACACTAAGGATAATCACAAGGCTTTCTTTAGTTATGTTAGGAACCTGGGTGGGAATTCCCAGATATGCTCAGAATTGGTCCAAAATGACAAAAAATACACCGAACCCACAGACATTGCCAACATCCTAGCTGACAGGTTCACCGCAAACTTCTCCCCCCCCCCTCCCCACCAAAAGGGCAAATATCTGTACCAGCAGAGTGCTGCCCCCCTGACATCTCAGATGCTCAGGTAAGAGCTGCCCTCTCCAAAGCAAAAAACACAGCATCAATGGGACCAAACGGTGTCCCGGGCTGCGTCCTACATGAACTCCAAGAAGAGCTAAACCCAAACATAAAACTACTGTTCAATCTGAGCCTTACTACAGGATATGTACCCAAAGAGTGGCGTACAGCAACAGTGGTCCCTCTCCACAAAGGTGGTGCCTCAACGGATCCTGGAAACTATCGCCCCATAAGCCTGACTAGCTTGGTCTGCAAAGCTATGGAAAGGATCATCATGGACCTCATAAATAAAGATATTGGGGACCTACAGACACTGGATCCTACCCAGTTCGGCTTTAAGGGCAGATCCTGCCTCTTAAACCTTGTTGATTTCTTTGAAACAGTCACCAAGGCCATTGACGAGGGGAAGGTGGTCCACACAGCCTACCTGGACCTCGCAAAAGCCTTCGATACAATACCCCACTCTGGCATTATAGATAACCTCACCAGCTTAAATATAAACCCCTATGTCACTAGATGGGTTACAAACTGGCTCAAGGACAGAACCCACATGGTTAGAATTGCTGGAGCCATGTCAGACTCCAAACCAGTTACAAGTGGCGTCCCACAAAGCTCAGTCCTGGGACCTCTCTTGTTTGGTATATATTTCTCGGAGGTACAGGCCAACATGGAAGGACTGTGGCTGACCAAGTTCGCAGATGACTGCAAACTGGGCGCCATAATCGACTCTCCAGCCGACACAAGCATCCTCCAAAAGGGCCTCATAGAAACAGACAACTGGTGCCAGAGCCATGGCCTCAAGCTAAACGCCAAAAAGTGTATAGTCATCCCCTTTGGCAAAAACGAAGTGCCCACAAATTACCACATAGGTGGTAATCCATTAAGTACAGAAGAAGTAATTAGGGACCTGGGGACCCAAGTTGATAGCAGTCTCTCATTTGACAACCACGTGGCCAAAGTGGTTAGAAAAACATTTTATATAGCCCACCTAATCATGAAGGGATTCACATCTAGAACAGGGGAGGTCATCGTGCCTCTTTACTCATCCCTCATCAGGCCCATAGTTGAGTACAATGCCCCTTTTGGGATGTACCTTATCAGACACCTGCAGCAACTGGAAAGACCCCAAAAGTACCTCACCAAGAGGATCAAAGGGCTCAAACAGATGCCATATGCTGCCCGGTTAAAGAAACTCCAGCTCTACTCAGTGGCATACCGCCTGCTCAGAGGCGATCTGTGCCTGACGTATAAAGCCATGTCCAACCCGGAATTAATGGACATGCTGCACCTCAGAAAATCCAAATCCCATTGAACTACGTGCTCGAGAGACTTGAACCTCAGCACTGAAATAAATAGGACATGCTGGAGGGACAGATTCATAACCCAGAGGCTCCCTTCACTCTGGAATAAAATCCCAGTCCAGGTTAGGCAGAGTCCCTCATTGACTCTCTTCAAGAGGAATCTTGATGAGTGGATGGGAGATTGTAGGTTTACCCCGGGTATCACTTCTGTGTCACTGTTAGACAGAGGCACAGTATACTAACCTCGAAAAAGGGCATAGCAAAATTAATTTAAAATGGGTGGCGAAAGCCAAACACACTCTGGCTAGGCTTATAAATGCCCTAGGGCAGATAGCCTAGTATGAACCTATGAAACTAAAAACAATAAAATAGTTGGACCTAGCATCTGTTTCCATTGGCATTCCAAATACCAGTGCTGGATTTTGCCAATTGAGAGTTAAAGTGGTGAAGGGATCAGATGTCTCTCAATCTAGACCTAAACTTGTCCCTCCAGTCCCCAGTTCATTCAGTCTAGACGGACTTGTCAGATTTTACTTGAGGAACAGTATATTGGGGAGGTCAAGTGCAAGGCATATGGGATCACTCAGATGTTACAAATCACATAAATATCAAAGAAATATTTGCAAAGATTCAGACTTTAAAAGTTCTTCAACACTTAGGGTCTCCAGGTCCCCTTTTATTGGTCACAGACAACACAATAGTCATGTGGTACCTGAACAAAAAAAAGTGGGTACATGGTCATACCCTCTTTGCCAGTTGGCAGTGATGGCCTAGGAGCTAGTCCTAAGCATTCTCTGATGCTTCAGACCTCCTTCATCCCATTGGAGCAAAACATAGTGGCATACAGACTAAACAGCTCTGGGATGGCCCCAAACAAATGAAAACTCAGGACAGCAGTCTGCTTGGATTTGGACCAGATGTGTTGAACACTTCTGATAGATCTGTTCACCTCCCTTTAAAACAGTTGGAAACATTCTGTTTGAGACATCATTGCAGCCATGCTCTGAGGAAAGAAGCATTTTTGTTCCCTTGAAGGGGAGTGTTCCTTTATGCTTTTCCACCAATACCCAAGGTACTTCTGAAGATTCAGAAAAAATTACCAAAGATCATTGTGGTGACCCCCTTTGGCCCAGTTAATGTTGGCTATTCATTTTAATGGAATTGGCCAATAGCAGTTACCACAAGCTTCCTTACACACTGGATCTGCTCACACAGTGTCAGGAATGACCAGTGCACCCCAACTTAGAGCAGTTGCTACTGATAGCATGGATGATCCATCATGATATATTTTAGGCAGTTGTTTCATGAGGAAGTGTAACAGGTTTTGAAAGGGGCAAGAAAACATGCAATTATAAAATCGTATGTTTACCAGTGGAAGAGCATGCCCTTCCATATCACTGTTTGCAGTATTCTTTATAAGGGATCTCCTGCCAAGAATAGCCTTACATCCGGCCAATATACAAAACCCTTTAGGTTGTAATGAGTCACACACATGCTGTCCATGCACAGTGTAGGGCATAACAGTGACATCCAGATGTACCATTCACATACGTGAAAAACCCAGTATGAATGACGGTCCAAAGGTATTAGTAACAAGCACATCCAGAAGGAAAAAGTACTGGGGGATGGAGGGAGCGAATACTGCAGCAGTGAAGAGAGGACATTTGGTGTTATGGTAAGATTTTACACAACTGTACTTTTCAATGCGGTGCCTAACATTTATTAAAAGGCCTGGTATGTTGTTTACCCCTCTGGACTGAAATATTTGTGTGAATTACTCAAAGATGGCTTATCTTCTGCATCTATCAAGGTGCATATTGCACCGATCTCAGCTTGTCCATTGATGGCGCCCCATTTTTTTTTTTGTCTCTTTTTTTCTGGTCAAACAGTTTGAAAGGAGTGTTACACTTGAGACCCCCTTGAAAGCAAATTCTGTCTCTTTGGGATCTGAATTTTGTTCTTGAAGAATTGACCTTATCTTTGAATTTGTCTTTCAGGCTGATTTGAGGTTCATCCCTTCGAAAATTGTTCTGCTTATTGCTCTGATGACTGCAGGGCGAGCCTGAGTTGCAGGCTCTCATGGTAGGGCAAACTTATTTGATTTTCCACAAGGACAGGGTTGTTCTATGCACAAATACTTAATTCATGCCAAAAGTTTTTGAAATTACCCTAAATCGAGCCATTAATCTCTCAGTTTTCATTCTGGAATGTAAAAACAAGAGACTGAGAGCAAGAAAATTCTGCATACCTTGGATGTGCACAGGCAGCTCCGGTACTACCTTAACAGAATTAAGCCCTTCAGGTAAGCTGAGCAGCTGTTTCTTATTCTGGGACTAAGAAGGTTCATCCGGTCTCGAAGCAATCAGTTGCTTACTGGTTGTCCTTTGCTATTGTTTTTCTGTTATTCCCACCATGGTAAACATATTCCAAGCAAAGCTAAGGTGCATTCTACCAAGGACCTTAACCTCTTCAGTATCATATTGGAAAGGAGTGGTCTGTAGAAACATTCTAGAGACAGTAACTTAGTCCTCCGTTTCACAAAGCACTACAAACTGGATTCTTTCTCAAGTTTCAAACTAGGCTTTGCAATGACCATTTCCAAGGCTAGTGAATCCTTGTCCTTCTTGCCAGGTAGGATACGCTTTGCGAGCCTATCCCTATGCCACTGATGCAATGTGAATTATGAACATAGTACAGTTGCCTTAATCCGACTTAACTGTAACAGTAGATGTTCCAGTTTCACACTGCCTCATTGACAGAAGCCACCCACCATCCTCCTTATTTTGTATGTAGTTTGATTGTATTGTTGTGTTAGTTGGGTTAGGACATTTTGTATTGTTTTATGGCTGTGAATAAGTTGGTTTCAGGCAGTTTTTGTTTCTTGTCCTTCTTGGTGCACCCTGCTTGGCACTAAAAGCCCACATAACTGATTTTCGGTGACTGGGATTAGGCTTCCCCTAATGGGTGGGGCTTAGCCAATCATCAATCACAGAGAGTCAGTGGAGGGGGTTTTGAGCTTTGGAAGGCTGCCAGTGGTAGGAGTTTGTAAAGGCGCATAGCTCATATGCCACTGAGGCACTGTGAAATTCAAACTCCTATTATTGCAGGTAAGTAGGACTTGCACAGCTGTACTTTTTTCTGTCAGGGGCCACTATTTTTAGAGCAGGGTTTATTTTTGAGTATTGTGGGCTAACTCTGTGGTATACATGTACTGCATTTAAGATCATGTATTTGTATGTGTAAGTTTTAAAGATCAGGAAGTGTTTTATGGGGCATGAAATAATGTTATGTTGAATGCTTGATTGCTGTTCATGGCAGCTTGCCATTATTCTTTCTGCCAGTGCACTTCAGAAAATGGACTTTTGATTTCTGACCGAGATTTTTGTGTACTGCTTGTGCTTTTACCATTGAATGGGAACTGTGTGGGGAAGTGTAAGTGTGTGCTGCTTGTGAACACTTGTCTGACAACTTGCCTCCCAATTGATGCTTTCTGGCAATCAGGCTTCTTCCTTAGCTATAGTGTGGATACTTACATCAGTTCCATTTCTTCTCTCACTATACCTTAAAAGAAAAAAACAACTTAAAAAGGTGCTCTTGCTTACACAGCAGGATCAGATAGTGCCTCAGCCACCGGTAGGTGACTCGGCAGTGGCCATTGGTTGTTCCTCAGACCATTCACTGGTTTCGCCAGGTTCCTCTGGTGTAGTCCCTTCAGCCACTGTGGACCAGGAGTTAGCCTTGTCCTCTGTGGCTGTTCCATTGTCCAATCCCAGGCATGCGCAAACATCTTGGTTTGGGAATTTCTCCAGGAGGTTCTTCCTGGAATGGCCAGGGAAGGAAACCTGTTGCCAGGAATGAAATGCTATCCCTCAGTCAGTCTTCTTCCAGGGATGCCCTAGAAAAAAGAAACTGAAGTTTAGACATTACTCATCTAAAGACTTTTTGTGCATTCATAAGTATGGTTTTCTTACCTTGGCCAGGAGTTTAATGCAGCTTTTCCATCCTGAAGAGCAGAAATCCATACCACAGAGTATACTGGTTAAAGATATTCCTGAGGAAAATGTCAGAGGATTCTGACATAGACAGAGGGATTCTTCATCAGAATCTGTAGCCCAGGCCTTGGATTCAGAGGGAAGTTGATCCTCTTCAACTTCTTTGGAGGAGTCTCCCTTTTCTTGAGACCATGTCCAGGATGAATGATGTATTTTTGTGGGAAAAATATGGATGTCTCCCTTGAATAGAGAAGATGATGTATGCTGCAAGTGTATCTACCACATGCTACACCCATTCTTTCTATTACGCCAGCCTTGGGGAATGCATTAAATGCTGTTTGCAGTAACCTCCTAATCCCCGGCCTTCAGTCCCCAAAGGCAGACAGACTTTTAAAGTACTTCAGTCTAACAAATTATTGTTTTCTCATCTTAGCTCTGATCCAGTAGCCATTCTTACTGCTTCACCATCTGGAAACAATGCCAACCCTTCATCTGCAAACTAAGAAGGTAGGGTATTAGACAGATTTGGTGAAAGAGAACTTTCTCTTTTGCAACATTAGAATACAGATTTCTTAGCTACCAAGCACGTGTGTTAATTTATTCTTAATTGTGTAAACAGCTACAACTAATACAACAACTGTAAAATATTTTTTATCTGGTAAATAAATGTGCAATTTTAATTTGCCCACTCAGTGTCACTTGAGCATTTATGATCTGTCAAGTTATCTGAAAATCTTTTAGATTGAAGTTTATGATTTAATTAACTGGGCAATTATTTAACATGTTGTATGCATCTTGAAGCATAATTACCATATACTGTATTCATTTTTCTAAAAATCTTCAGCTAGATTTGTTAACTGTTAACTAATAGTCCTGTATATTTGCCTTTAAATTATGTGCTGTAATAGTAGTACATTTGCCCAAACCTGTTTTCTGCTTTCCAGATCTGTGTCTGTGCATGCATTGTCAGTGTTCTTTTAATTTTCAGTCTAATATACAATAGTTATCGTGTAATGCACTTTATTCTGTAACAAAGTCTGAACTGTCTTGCTTTGAGTGTACTAAATAACAGTCACTACTTATTTTTTAGGTGATTATATAACTTATTGTGATAAGCTTCTTAATTCTGCTGCTTTTACCCATAAAGCTAGACTGAATAATCTGAACTGTGATGTATTTCTGTGAAGTCTGTTCTGATTATATGTGCGTACTGTTTATGCATGTTGTAGAAATTTATTCTACTGAACACCTGATGTAGAGTATGAATGTTGTATTCTGTAGGATTCATAGGTGAGCCTAGCCAGTAAGTCAGGGTCAGAATCAAGCCCTTACCTTGTGTCTGAGGTGAAGACCTTGACCGTTATGCTAAAGCTACACCCCATCTGTAACTGAAATTGCCACTAAAGATAATACCTATTATACTGAGCATCTGAAATAGCTGTGCATGAATATTATATTCTGCAAACTGTAAATAAATACTCCTGCCAGTACCATTTGAACACAAATAAAGGCATAAACTGAAATTTTGTGCATCCTTTTTTTTTGCCCTGCAGTGGTCTGAAAACATAACTTGAAAATTAAATTCAGCTTGAAGTACTTCATGTTGTGACATCAGTAATCTACATGAATACAAATCTGCATCTGTAGTTTTACTATCCTTGTTTTAACTCTAAAACTAATCTGCATAAATGCACATCTGCATTTGTACTATATAAAAAGAGAAATACGTGGTATCTCTCAAAGTCTCAGAAAAATCCAGTATGCAGCCTATACTGGGTCCAAAACAAACCAAGTAAAAACTTTGCAGTGTGGAGGGTGTGATGTTCCCTTCCTAAATTATGTTATGCACTTAATAAAACTCAAGCTGTAAAATATAACTGTAAAATATGTGCTACAAAATCATAGAAAATAGTAGGCAGATCACAGTTGAGTTAAAACTGGAATGTCCTTTATTGAAACGCACAAACATTTTGTGTGTGTGTGTGTGTGTGTGTGTGTGTGTGTGTGTGTGTGTGTGTGTTTGTGTGTTTCAATAAAGGATGTTCCATTTTAACTCATCTGTGGACTACCTACTATTTTCTATTTGATTATTTTGTAGCATGTATTTTACAGTTGTATTTTTATAAAGTGAACTAAGTGCATAACATAATTTAGGAGGTGAACATCATACCCGCCACACTACAGCATTTCTGCTTGGTTTGTTTTCATTTGTAATATATGCATGTCTTAACTCTAAAGAATACTTTTATGGATAACTAAAACAAATTTAATTAACTTCATTAACATTCTTTTCGTGTATTGAATAATATATGTGGTTAACTACGTTTTATCTGTAGTTAAAGAAGCATTGAAAAACAGTAGACGTATAATAAACTGGTTTACACACTCTTATGTTCTTCACTTCTGGCTTTTTTGCATCTGTAGTCCGATAGTCTTGATACTTGACTAACACAACTCTTGCCAGGTTTAAAATAGAGTACATCGTATTCTGCATTGCCCCAGTCACTGCTGATGTACTGGAAAAGCCACCCTTATGTCCTTTATTGTCCATTTTAAGTCTTTCATACAATGATTTGGTCTTCAATCCCCTATAGCAAGGCTGTTTGGAAAATATCTTCAACCTTTAACAAACTTTTAGCTGAAATGTCTCTTTTTTTTTTTTAATCCAAAAACAGTTTTCTGTGACACGTGTCCTTCCAGGATAATATTTGTAATAATACATAAAAGTAGTATCAGATTTGTATAGTAACATTTGCAGCTTTAACAGTTATAAGCTGGTCTAAATGTCTTAAGTATTATTTGCTGGCCTGACTTAACTATACTATTAAATATATAAAATATTCCTGCCTGAAATCAACCTATGTTACTAATAAATTCATATTTGTAGGTTTGTAACCAAACTGATAATGTGCTATAGTGAAATAGAAAGGCTGTAACTTAATTACTGAATCAAATGGAAAACTGTGACATTTTTCTCTATCACTAACACACATGAAACTAAAGTAATATGACACTAATAATTCTTCAGCATTTTCTTGCATTTATACAACTTTATTAAATCAATTTTAACCTTTAAATTATTTTAATGCCTCAGTAACTACTTTTACTTTGTGACCCTCAGACTGTAATTTATACAAAATCATTTTTCTGCTCAGTGTATAGCTGTCTCTGCCCACTGTCTAAAAATGTTCCTGTTCTTTCAGCTGTTTAATTTTGCAGTACAGTTTCTTTTACAATTTCTTTGTAGCCCAAATCTCCAGATAAATAGTATGACCTATTGCATAAAAACTGTCACGAATGATATTTAACTGACTTTTACCTTACTGTTTTATAACATGTAATAAATACTGAGCTGTCCTGGAATCTTATAATTTAACCATATAAGTTCATACCTATGGTATGCTGTAGTAAACTGCAAAGCATGTGTGAGATGTATGAAATCTTGAGCCGTTTACTACTAGAATTGAACTGATCTAATTTTAGAGCTTTACTTGTCTGTCTTTTACAAGTATTTTACGTTTCCTCATGCAGTAAACTACATTGCGTTCTTTCCTACCATAAGAGTGGAAACTTTGACTGCACTGACAAATAATACTCGTACTGTTTTTTTGCATGAGATTGAAACCTTTGACTGTAGTGTCACTTTTAAAAATATAACATTGACTTTAAGTTCTACACTTTGTAAAACTAGTAGAACATTATTTAATATTTGTAAATGCTCTTCTATTTCTTTCTGTATCGAGATATTATTTATGCATTGCAGTGCAACACTTTATTACCATAACTTAATGGTCTTAACACTCGTAAACTTATCTGTTGCAACAAAACAATAGCGACAAAAAATTGCTAGATTTGTAACTGTAAACCGTTTATTAGTGTTTACATTTCTGAAGACTGTAACTTAGAATTTGGGCATTATTTAAATCTGAAACCATATTGATATCAGAAGCATAAAATACCGTTGTTTCTTTAAACACTGATTCATGCTGTGGATTATGGGGAGGTTTCTCATTTACCTTACTCACAACATCTTGCTTCTACATTCTAACCCTTTTGTGTTTAGAAAGATTCAACACTCCTGAACTGAGTGATACTGATATTCTTATTGTCAACAGCCAATCAACAGGAAAAGGGAGGGAGGGAACTATGTTCCCAAATTATCATAAAGGGCAGGTAACAATACATACTCAGGGTTTAAGAGCACAATTCCGATATGGTGGGTGGGAGAAAAAAAATTTGCAGCCTTAGCTCTGAGCTGACCGGCCTCGAACTGCTGTAATACCTATTCGTACTTGTTCATGATACCGTTTGCTACACTCAGCGTGAGGAAAGTGTATTGTTATCAGTAATCTGTATGGTCCCAGCCGATGCAGCCCTTGAGTTTTCAGTTTCCAGTGTTTGGGGGTTTGAATATGGAGATTTTTTTTGCTAGATACACCATTCTCCCTCCTAGCTCTAGCACAGTTAGTCACTATGGACACCATAGACTCTGCTTTGTAAACAACGTATATGAGGATAAAAGTGCAAGGTGGTCTCGGGAACCGATAAGGACAGATCAAATCACTAAAAATAGAGATATTTGCACGTATAAATGTTCTCAACCCTTTCATTCCTTTTTCATCACCGGGACATTTACAAGTGTTTACAGACTCCAACACATTGATGTGGTACACAAACCAGCAAGGCAGAACCACTTCTTACCCTCTATACAGACTAGCTAGCTTTTCAGCACAATTTCACTCTAACAGACATCTTATTTACCATCAGGCCAAAAGTGTGGGGCAACAGATTGAGCTGGATGAGTACAGGCCCTCACTAATGAAATTAGTCTCAAGGAGTCTTCCAAGATTTCATCCTGCTGTGAGGAAACCTCAAACACATAATTTTGCCTCAACTCTCAACTATAAGTTGGCGAATTTCTTCTCCAGGTCCTTGCGTTTGAAGGCCTGGAAAATCCAACCATAACAACTAATCTGAAGTGGTTAACTTCATTTATCTACAAACTGTGGGTATTCGGATCCATATTGGATCCGAGCCGGCAACATTTTCCAAGCAACTGCTCCAAGCTCCTCTCCTTACCCATAATCCCTCACATCTCCTACCTTCCCTCAGATCTTGTTTGCCGCTTCATGCGTAAGTATCGTGGTCTTTTTAGCTCCAAGTTGGGTATAGTAAGTGGAAGTTTTTTCTGATATATTTAGTGTGTGTGTGTGTGTGTGTGTGTGGTCGATAATCATGCCTTTCCTCCCCTTCGCTGTTCATCGGTTTTTCATTTAAAAAAAAAATAGTTTAAAAGTTAAAGTTAGTAAGGTAGGTGTGTAGACCTAACCCGACCTTAGTGTGTGTGTGATAGTTTTGGTTAAGTTTTGGCTGAGTGGGTTTCTGTGATGGCTGAGCTTCCAAAACCAACTTTTAAAAAATGCACAGAGTGTGGCCACAAGCTTTCACCGGCTGATGGCCACACTCTGTGTGTTATTTGTCTGGGTGTCCCACATCTCAGCTTACCTTGTAGAGTGTGTGCATTGTTCAACCCTAGGGCCTTAAAGGAAAGGTGGTAGCTAAGGGCCTTCTACCAGTTTCTGCCTTGGACATGGCGACCTTGAACTCGTCTCCAGTAGCTGATCAACCCCCCCCCCCGGCTGGGACTCAACCTCCTTCTAAGCCTTCTGAAGTGAGGACTAAAAGTAAAGAAAAGGAGAAGAAAGACAAGGACAAGAAAGGGGATAGGAACCGCAAGCAGTCTCCAGAGTGGGAGCCCTTTCCTAGCCTGCCTACCAAAGTAATCAGAACTACCTCTCCTCAGCTGCACTCCCCGAGGTTCTCCCCTGAGCCGACAGAGCCCTCAGACCCGAGGCCTTCTCGCACCAACCAGCCAGATCCGAGTCGGTCGCCTCCTCACGTTCGACTCAGAGTCTGTCGGAGCCAGACATGGACAGGATGATGCAGAGGTTCATTTGGACCCAAATCCAAATGGGAGTCTTGCCAGGCCCTTCTCCGGCCGGAGAGTGGGCCTCCGTGCACTTCTTCTATCCAGTCTCTCCTTCCCCAAACCGACCTGCGGTTTCAGGGTTTAAGGATCCGAGGAGCTGGGGGTTCGGTGCAGACCGTTCCTCCAACCTTGACAGTGGCGATTACCTTGAGTTCCTCGGATCAGACCTGTTCGGATCCGACCAACTCTCGGGGCCGAGAACGGGGAGTCGGATCCAAGGGAATGGAGGTGTCTTCGGCTCCGACTTTGTCGGATCCGAGCCGTTCTTTTGGAACCCCGGCTACCTTGGCCTTGGTCTCTATCCTCACAGCGGAGCCAGGGAGAGCTTCCTCCTTGTTGGTTGCTAAGGAGGTGTGCTCTCCTTCAGTGTTCGACATGGTGGAGAGTGTTCTCTCCCAAGGATTGAGACCCCAGCCCATTGCCTTGGACTCCGCCCAGGCTGCTGTGGGTTTGGTCACGACTCCCATCAGCTTGTCCTAGGGACAGCCCGTGCTAGAGGACCCCTAGGTGGATCCCATCGTGGAACCCCCCGTGACTTACGAGCCCTCTTCAAAGACTCCCACTGAAGAAGGTCCCTGTAAGCACTTGTGTAAAAGGAGGCACATGGACTCCACCGAGTCCCTCACAGAAGATACTGACTTAGATGAAGGTGAGGGTTCCCCCAGGTCACCTCCCAAGGATGTCTCCTTTGGAGACATCATGGAGATCCTCCACCAGAGGGGAGGTTGGTCAGCCCCAAAACCCTCTACGGATGAGTCAGTATTCCTGGAGGCCTTTGGCACAGGCCCATCTACATCCTGGGTGTCCCCTCCTGCGGATCCCTTAGTGGATCTCATTACCCACATGAGCATGGAAGGAGCCTGACACCCTAGAGCCAATACCTAAATGCCCGGACAGGATCCTGTCTCCTCCCACAGACAGGCCTGGTACAAGGGATCCCGGTGGATGCTACGGTTGTTGCAGCTGCCACCAGGAGAGAACTGACACAGGAAAGTTCTTCAGTCCACCCTCCAGACAAGGAGTCTTGGGCGGTGGATCGATTTGGGAAGAGAGTATTTTCTTCTGCGACATTTTCTATTCGGGCGCTGCATTATTTGGCACACGTCATACGACTTCAGTGAGACCTAGTCACAAAGTTCGCTGTGTCGCCCCCGGAGTCTTTGTCACCAGAGGACAAGTGGGTGTTCTCAGCGAAAATGTCAACTCTAAATTCTGTTTCAAACATGTCCATGCGTCTTCTTTCCCATGCCCATGGTAGGAGCAGCTAGGACCAGCGTAGCTATAAGGCGACACGCTTGGCTCAGACTATGTCAATTCACGGACCCCTTCAAGGCATCATTCACAAATGCTCCCTTTGATGGTTCTTCCCTGTTCGGGAAGACAGTATGTGACACCCTGGTCCAGAGCGAGAAGGACGGGAAGACTCTGTCTGCCGTCGGAGTCCGCTTTTCTATCCCTCAAATATCCTTTTCTAAGAATCAGATTGGGCAGAAGAAGATGTGGTTCCGAAAATCTCAGTTTTCCCGGGACTCTCAGGACAACTCATCCCCTAGAGGCAGAGGGGGACAAGACAGATGCCGTCCCAGAGTCATAGGGGGGGCGAGGAACTTTGGGTCTAGGGAGACCTTCTCTGACAGACCCACGCAGCAACCCTGAGGGGTTGCCTGACTGTCTTGCTCTGGAGACAGTCAGGGGAAGATTGTCATTGCACCTAACGGCTTGGGAGTCCATTACGGCGGACCATTGGGTGCTCCAAATAATATCCAGAGGCTACTCCATCCCGTTCGTTGCCCCACCCGTCCAACCAGAGCGCCTCCCAGATGTTCCACCCACTCAAAGGGTGACTGCAGCGCAAGAAATTTCAAAGCTGCTTCGCAGTTGGGCCATCAAACCGGTCCCCCCAGATCAGTCCGGATTAGGCGTTTACGCCAGGTTCTTTTTAGTGCCAAAAAGGACAGGGAACCTCAGGCCCATATTGGACCTGTTAACCCTGAACCTGACCGTAGCCAGGCAGAAATTCTGGATGTTTACCGTGCAGTCCATTCTACCTTACCTCCGAGAATGCGACTGGATGTGCTCGATAGACCTCCAGGGCGCTTACTACCATATCAAAATTTGCAGAAGCTCCAGGAGATTCCTTCGCTTTCGGCTGGGAGCGAATCATTTCCAGTTCAGAGCCCTACCTTTGGTCTCACCACAACCCCCAGGGTGTTCACCAAGGTTATGGCAGTTTTAGTAGCTCACCTGAGGCTTCAGGGAATTTAGGTGTTTCCTTACCTAGATGATTGGCTCCTCGCTGCTGCCACCAAGCATTTTCTTTGCATGGCCAGAGACTCCTTCCTGCATCTTGCAGTCAACCTAGAGATTACCATCAACATCTCCAAGTCCTGCTTGAACCCGACACAGAACTTGGAATTTATAGGAGCACGGCTGGACACTCTACAATTGCAAGTCTTTCTCACACTAGACAGGGTTCAGTGCCTATGGGCCCATGTATCAGTGATCATTGGCCCCAGGTTGCCAACGGCAAACAATGTTCTCTGAGCCCTAGGCTCCATAGCGGCAGCAATCTCAATCCTTCCCTGTGTGTGCCTTCACATGTGGGTGCTTCAGTGGACCTTGGCAGTACATTTGTCTTGGCTAGACCTCCCTATGGACTATCCAGTAAGAATCAGCAGAGTTTGCAAGATGTCTCTTTTCTGGTGGCTCCAATCACTGGAAATCTTGGCAGGTCAACCCTTCATAGCACCCACAGCCCAAGCCACAGTGACCACAGATGCCTCCCAGCTCTGGTGGGGGGGCACTATTTGGGGAGGACGGTCCAAGGCACGTGGTCCCAGACCGAGACCAGATTGCATATCGATGTTCTGGAGATGAGGGCAGTGTTTTCTGAAGCAATCGATAGCAGAGGAGATCTTCCTTGCGTGGGGTCAGCCTTGCTGCGATCTCTTTGTATCCCCTTCCAACGTGAAGTGCAGCGAGTTCTTCGCTCTGATCCCCTCACCAGGGGACTTCCCCAGAGACGCTCTCATCCATGCTTGGCCTCCCGGGTTACTGTATGCTTATCCCTCGTTACCTCTCATTCCGAAGTTTCTTCAGAAAGCTTGCCAACTAGGGAGCAAAGTGGTCCTCATTGCCCCGTTCTGGCCTTGTCAGGTGTGGTTCCCCTTCCTCTTGTCTGCCGTGCCCCCTTACTTGATGTTTCATAAAGACAGGGTTTCACTCCACACGAACCCTTCTTTCTTACCGAAAGTTGCCTCTGAATCAAATATTAATCAAACAATTAACCTACTTGTTTTTTTTCCAAATTTTCAAAACAAGGGTGAATATAAACTGCATTTCCTAGATGTTCATAGACGGCTTTGTTTCTATTTACATAGAACTAAACCCTTTTGTAAGTCTGACCAGTTATTTGTGTCCTTTTCTAGACCCTTTTTGGGCAAAGCCATATCCAAGGTCTCCTTAGCTAGATGGATTACACAGTGTATACTGCAAGTCTATAAGGAGAAAGGTCTGTTCCCGCCTGGTCCTGTTAAAGCTCATTCTACTACATCTGTGGCAGCTTCTGCTGCTTTTTGGTCTAGGGTTTCACTGGATGATATATGTGCAGCAGCGACCTGGGCAAGGTCACATACATTTATTTCTCATTATAAGTTGGATTTGATCTCTAGAAGGGAGAGCATCCTTTGGCTCTGCGGTGCTCAGGAATGTCCTTCCATGAGGGCCTCCCAGGAGTTTTTGGTAGCTGGGGACTCTGTCCCACAGGTTGCAGATAAATGAAGTTAACTACTTCAGATAAAGAAGTTATGTACTCACCATAACATTCCATCTGAGTAGTTATACTTCATTTTCTGCAACTGTCCCGCCCTCCTTCCCCCAAACCTCTTCTAGGATAGGGCTGTTATTGAGTTGCTGATAGTTTGGATAGTGGCAAACTCGATCTGAGGGAAGGTAGGAGATGTGAGGGATTATGGGTAAGGGGAGGAGCTTGGAGCAGATGCTTGGAAAATGTTGCCGGCTCGGATCCGATATGGATCTGAATACCCACAGGTTGCATAAAATGAAGTATAACTACTCGGAACAAAAGAGAGCACTTTGGATTGGATCCTTATTAATAACTACCACCAAAATTATACAGTTGGTATCCTCCCTGATGATGTAAGTGACCATTCCTTGACTTACATAATTAGGCAAAAGTTTAATACCTCTCACCTAACCTCATATAGGACTATACGGTCCAACAAGCAATTTAACCAGCACCTTTTTCAGAGTGAACTCAGTGCCTGTGATTGGTCTCAATTAAAAACCCTCCAACTTGAGCAGGCTGTCAATTATTTCACCTCCAAGTTCTTAGAAATCCTAGACTACCACGCTCCTAAATGTACTATCAGAACTGGGTCCAAACCTGCCCCCTGGCTTACAAATGAAACCAAGAAAAAAATCCTCCTCCGAAATAAAGCCTGGTCCAAGTGGCGAACTACCAAAAGTACATCTGATCAACAAAGCTTTAGACATATGAGAAACATGACAAAAAAGATATCCTGTCAGACAAAAAAACTTCTACTGTAAAATGCAGCAAACAAACCAAAACAATCCTCAAAAATTCTGGGCAAGTATCAATAGACTCCTCTGTCCAGGTCACTCCAGAACACCAACCCCAACAGGTGCAACACATGAGACTCCTATCCAAACTGCCAATGCTTTCAATTCCTTCTTCACAGAGGCTATCCAATCTCTAGCCAGTCAACTAGCTCCTGATAGAGCCAGTCTTCTTAAATCTTCTCCGAGCTCTCTTCCTACCTTCCAATTTCAACCCACCTCTACAAATTATATCTATAAACTCATTCTAAAACTTAAGCCTTGTACTCCTTCTGCTGACCAGATCCCAGCCGAATACCTGCAAAAAGCAGCTAAAGAAGTAGCCTACCCGATATCCATCCTGATTAATAGAGCTACTAACGAGGGAAGCATCCCTAACATCTGGAAAATCTCACATATTATCCCCCTACACAAAGGTGGCAACTCAAATGAATACTCTAATTATCGACCTATAGCCCTACTATCCCCCTTATCAAAAATAATGGAAAAATGTATTCACCATCAGCTTCTAAACCATTTAATTCAACACAACATACTTGCTGAAAGCCAACATGGCTTTAGGCCATGCCATAGTACTACTACTGCCCTCTTATCTTTTACTGATACCATAAACAAAAACCGTAATAACAATATTCTCTCCTCCTCTCTATTTATTGATCTCTCAAAAGCATTTGATATGGTAAACCACTCTCTACTTATAAATATTCTGAAATCACTCTCTCTTGATACTTTGGCTGCACAATGGTTTACTTCTTACCTCAGCAATAGGCAACAGGCTGTGCTCTGGGAGAATAAACTATCATCCCACCTTCCAGTCTCACTTGGTGTCCCGCAGGGCTCCATCCTAGGCCCTCTCTTATTGTCAATATTTATCAATGATCTCTACCTAACTATTCCTCAGGCAACATGCATACAATTTGCAGATGATTCAACTTTAATCTGTGCAGCTGAATCTTCATCTGAACTACAATCCCTAACTCAGAAAATATTTAACATAGTTGAGACTTGGTTCACAAAACGTTGCCTCCTCTTGAATCCCAAAAAAACAAAACTCCTTCTCTTTACACCCACCCATAAATCCATGCCTTTAGATTTCTCTGTCATTTCTAACAGTGGCACCCTCATATCCCCTGATTCTACCACCAAGCTCCTAGGAATAACCATAGACAGTCACCTCAGCTTTGATAACCATATTAATAACACCATAAAAACAGTCAACAGAAAAATGGGCTCCCTATACAAGATCAAATATTTTCTCACTCCAACAGCCAGAACTACTATTGCCCATTCTCATCTAATCTCAACACTCCTCTATGCCTCACCAATTTACACCAACCTATCCAAGAAGAATCTTCTTAAACTCACCTCATCTTACAACAACATTGCCAGATTTGCTACTGGTAATCGCTTTAGAACTCATCACTGCCAGAATCTAAAACAACTAGGATGGCTTGAACTGCAAAATCAGCTTTATTTTAACCAACTAACCATTGTTCATAAGATCCTCAACCAGCCCAACAACACCCCTATACTCTCAAACCTCATTACTCCGTATAAAAATTAATACCTTACGCTCTGCTAACAAACCTCTACTTAGTATTAGTAAGTCTAACAACATGGCAGGAAACTCTCTTTATGCTAACACAACAGGGAAATACTGGAATCTTCTACCTAGTGATCTTGTATCACTTCCTTTCCTACCCCACTTCAAACAAAAACTCAAAATATACCTTAGAACACACTGGCTATGCCCTTGCACTAACCCTGACTAACCTACTACTTTAGCGACTAAGTTTCTCCTAACTCCTCTCTAATTATAATTTAATGCTCTTTCTGCAAACTTTAGAAGAATATCGATCCCGCTTTTGTGATGATCCACCTCATATGGATATCTTGATCAACATGTTATCAATACTCTTATGTTACCGTTCTCAGGAAATTGTAAACTTTAAGATTAGTCTACCTCATGAGAATATCTTGTCCCATATTATTGTAAATATTTGTCTTGTAAAACTGTAAAATGTTTGTATCTACTGCTATGTTAACTTGATTGTAACCTTTCAAACACTGTTTTTGTATTTTAACCTTATACATTTTGTCATAATGTATCTTTCTTTGGAGCTTTTCTCCCCGGGCCTTCACTGAAAATGGACATATATCCATTTGGACTAGCCCGGTCAACAAATGTAAAATAAATAAAAAATAAATAAAAAATTATGGTGAGCACACAACTTCTTTTTACTGACTACCTGGATGATATAGTCTTACTGATTTTTTAGACCCCCTTCTTATGAGGACATGCAGCAAGTATTAAAGGAGGAAAACAAATCCTGCTATTAGAAAATTGTTTATTAGTAACTGGAAAGGGCTTTCTAGCTGGTGCCAAGAAAAGAACCAGTACCCATTCCAGAACAGTGTTTCTCTGGTTCCCCTTAATTTGCATTAGTTACTATCCTATGGCCTGTCTTACTTCTCAGGCAAGGTTTATTTGTTGGCCATTTCAGCATGTTTGTCTGTGGATCCCCATCTTTCAATGCAGTCTCATGTGAAAATGTTTTGAAAGGGTTTTTTGCATACAAAGTATCCTAGAACACAGGAAACTCCTTCTTGGGATCTTTATTTGGTGCTAGAATTAGTAAATCTTGCTCCCTTTGAACAATCTTGTCAGGTTGACTTGAAGTTCTTAACATTAAAAACAGTCTTACTTTTTGCCCTGTTTACAAGAACGGTATCTGAATTGCATGTTCTTATTGTGGGTCATCCTTATTCCATTTTCCACAAATATAAGGTTTTCTGTTCCTTCATTTATGCCTAAAGTGGTGTCCAACTTTAATTAAAGCCAAGCTATCTCACTGACCTCTTTCTGGAATGTAAAAAAAAATAGAAAATAAGATGCTTCTTACCTTGGATGTCTGCAGACAACTTGTAACATCTTGACAGAAAAATCTGTTGTACTTATCAATTATTCATTTCTTATGAAGGTAAGAAAAAGGGACAACCTGTATCAAAGCAGACTGTTTCAAATAGTTGACTTCTGCTATTACCCTTTATTATACCCCCACAACAGAACTATTTCAGGCAGATTCAAGGCTCATTCTACCAAGGTATTGGTTACTTCTGTGGCTTCTTGGAAAGGGATGGATTCTAGAAAGATTCTAGAAGAAGTAAGCTGGTCATCTGTATGCATCCTTTTGCAAAGCACTTTAATTTAAATTTCTTTTCCAGGTCTTGGACAGGATTTTCTTGGATCATTCTCCAGGGGCTGTTAGACCCTTATTCTTCCTTCTCTCAGTCATGTTAAGTCATGGTTATCTACCCATATAGCTTAGGCTACCGCAGTAGTGATCCATAGCAACTCTCTCCCTCCCTTCCCTGTATTTTTGTATGTTTTTTATGCCAGGGTGTGAACATTTATTGAGTTTTCTTGGTGATCTCTTTCTTAGGGTTTTAGCATCCCTCTCTTGGTTGGCATGAAAGCTCTGATGAGGTTGGTGCCCAAACCTGTTTTTAGTTAGCTCAACTTGAGTTGACTAATGGGTTAGGTGTGTGAAAGGTGCCCTGAAACTTTGGAAAGTGGCCATCTGTGATATTCTTAGCAGGATGTAACCCATATAACTAACACTACTGTAGCAGTAATCATTCGAACACCTACTGTTATGGTAACTTTACTTACACAGATCTGCTTTTTCAGGGTGTTGTTTTTCTGGGGGATCTCCCTAGAAAATGAAACACAAAATTAGGCATTTTTCTTCACCTATGCCCATGCCAGGGCAGACAAGAAGAGCTGACAGGGATTTGCTAAAAGTTTATTTAAAGCCTTTCAGTCTTTACATTCTGAATATTCTCTTCATTTAAAAAGATTTCCTATGTGTGTATTTTCCTCATCCTGCAGCTATTCCTCCTATGTTGCCAGCCTTAAAAGATTCTTTTCTTGCAGCCAGCAGTTTACCTGACAGTCTGCTGCCTGCCTTCAGAAAGTCTGAAAACTGTACAAGGTTCTCTAGACTGATACATTTCCTTTTAAATCCTAGATTAGACAATGTAGTATTTTTCTGACAAAATCAGTTTGCCAAAATTGGAATTGTGGGATCGATGCATGCAGAGGAGGAACAAGGTTTTAAAGAAGCCAGGATTTCAATGAACTGTGTAATGTTTGACTGACACTTTGCCAAATACATTGTGGCAATTAACCCTATTCCTTCTGACAATTATGGGAAAACCTTTGTTAGGTTTAGGAAGAATGTTTTATACTTCTTCCACCGTACACTTCATAATAGTAAATTGTCAGGCTCACATGACCAGGTTTCTGCTGGCTTTCTTTGATATGAGAAAGTTAATTGCTTATCTCCCTTCTTCAGAGACTAAGACTTCTCTGAATTCTTGAATTTCTTCTTCTTTTTCTTGGGTCACCAAGCACAAACTAAAATATGCTTATGACTTTGCTGAGCAGCTCCCACTGGGTCAGTGATGAAAACATTTGCCTGGTTTAAGTCCCAAAATTTACCAGAGGATGTCAAAGCTGAGCTCCTGAATGCTCTCTTGGGTTAGAGATGTTTTTGAGCCTTCCTTTGCTAAGGGCCTTAAAAGATGTGATGAGAGGGGAAAGTGAATTCAGGGTTTACCTAGATTTTTCAACCTTCTGTGCCAAAATTTAATGGAAACATTCCTTCCAGTTCAGGTTCAGTTTTTAGAAAACAGAATCAACAGTCCCAGCTTGGTACAGGCAAAGACAATTTCAGAAAGCAATGGCATAGAAGTTCAAAAAAAGGAGGGAGGGACCTCCTCAAACCAAGAACAGTCTGCAAAAGCAGACTGACAATATGCCCCATCATGTTTTTCCCACTCCCCACCATGGCAGCCCACTAAAGCTGCCACATGGTTTAGGGCTTCATTTCCCTATATTGCACCAGCTAACTTCAGATACTTGGGTTCTGAGAATTACTCAAAAAGGTTACAACTGACATTGGGATTCCCTTCCCTCCTGTTCACGGGATGCCTCTGCATCTATCCAGTTAAACCTCCATGTTTTCTTGTATACTGGATCCAAACGTTCTCTCAAGTGATTATAAAACCTGTTCCCCAGGAATCTTTCTAGTGCCAAAGAAAAAAGTCACAGAGAGAGCTGTACTAGGATTTTCTTTTCTAACCTCATCAAAGTCCAAAAATTCAAAATGCTCTTTCTGAAGTCTGTTACCTTTCATTCCCCTTCAGTTTTCTAGTAACTTTGGATTTAAAAGATGCTTACCATCAAGTTCCAATCATCAAAGATTACAGATGCTTTTTACATGTTTCTGTGTATGGTTTACATTTTCAATTTTCTGCTTTACCCTTTGGGTTATCAGCAGCTTCAACTGTATTTACAAAGTGCCTGGCTCCTGAGATATCTCATTGCAGGTTGCAAGGCATTCACATTTTTGCACACTTAGACGACTGCCTTAATTTTTGCAGATTCCTTTACAAATTGTCAAGAATCTCTGGCTTGGGTGAAAAACAACTTTGTCTGGGATTTCAGGAGAACGTAGAGAAGTCTTCTCTCATTCCATCTCACAGGGACGTATTTATGTGTTGTTTCCTGGATACATCCCTCATGATGGCTTTTCTTTCTCAGAACAAAGAGGAATTTACAAGGAACAGTATCTGATGTTTGCCAGCCAAACTCTGACATTTACCAGAGAGCATCTCAGGGTTTTAGATTTCATGGCCTCTAGTAGCCCTCTAAAATTCTCATCATTCCTTTAACCACCTCATTTAAGGAAGATTCAGTGATTAATTTTATCATTTTGGACCCAACACCAGCACCCCTATCATTTCAAATCCCAGTATGGGTTGCATTAAAAAGGGAATTACACTGGGTGGTGAATCACTTGTTTCTCAACCCATATCTATCTTTTTGTCTTACAGCCCATACACAGTCAGTAATTTGAGATGCCTTGGAGACCTGTATTGAAGGGGGGGGGGGTGAAAGTTTAGGGTCTGTGGAACAATCAAGACAAACTGAAGCATATAAATGTCAAATAAATGATGGCACTAACAAATGCTGTCAAATCTCTGAATTATCTTTGTATTTCAGGCCTGCTACTAGTAATCATAGACAAAACTGCAGTGATGTGGTACATTATGATGTGGTAAATCAACAAATGGGAAACCAGAATCCTTCACCTTTTGTAAACTAGTTATGACAGCCCAAGATCTAGCAATTTAGCACAATCTGACCCTCTAGGCTACTTGCATTCCGCCAGAGCAGAAAATTGTAGCAGGTAATCGGAGCATGACCAGGACAAGACCCCCCACAAGTGGAAATTGCACCCAGGGGTCTTCCAGGAATTGATCCAGCTGGTGGTGCTGCGGTAGCGTTGTCGCCTCACAGTAAGACGCTGTCCGGTTCGATTCTCAGAGCGTCTTCTGCATGGAGACATGCGTGAATGGGCTTACCTTCATTGAAGGTTGTGCGTCAGGCCTGGCAAGCCGGTACGTAAAAATCAACTGCCAATCATTAGCGGACCGGAGTTCGCTGTGGAGACCCCTAACCGGGAAAAGCCGAAAGACACAAACAAACATAGGAAGCACCTGAAGTACATATGTTTTCCTCCAGTTACAACTACTCCAGGATTCCTTGCACAAGGCATGGAAGACGTGTGCCTTTTGATTCTCATGGACAAGGTTGTTCTTGTATGCCTTTCCACCCTTTGCAATGATACCCAATATACCCACTGTTGTTCTAAAAATTCAGAAGGACTCTCCAGAGATGATATTGATAACTTCTTTTTTGGCCCAAGCAGCAGTGGCTCTCCCTTCTCAAATTGGCCAGAGGTAGTAACCAAAAGATTCCTCATAGGATGGACTTACTCACATAGGACAAGAGCTGTTTGATAACACCACAACCTTAATTCTTTTCATCTCACTGCTTGAATGATAAAATTATAATACCTTTTTAGACACCTGTTTTCAGAAAATGTGCTGCAGGTATTAAAGAAAGCTGCTACTAGGAAATCATATTTGTCCAAGTGGAAAAGGTTTTCTAGTTGATGCCAGAACAAGAACCAGGATCTTTTTAAGAACAAGAAGCCTCTGGTTCTGCAGTATTTGTTGTTATTCCCTGGCCTTTCTTGCTCTTCTGTCAAGATTTTCCTCTTGGCCATTTTTGCTTCTCCATCTATGGATCCCCCTTTCTCTCCTACCTTAAGTGAAACAGTTGTTGAAAGGGATATTCACATATCTGTCAAGATAAAGGGGGAAGGGTGACTCCTCCGTTGGGATCTTGATTTCTTACTGGAGAAACTTGAAATATTTTTGCTTTTGAATCTGCTCATGAGGATGATTTTGATGTTGACTTGGAAAGTAGTGATGTTTTTCATATTAATCATATTGGTTATATCTTACATAGACTATAATAGCCAGCCATCTCCCAAAGCTTCAGCACACCTTCCATAAGCCTAAACTGTTAGTCTGAGCTGAGCTGACTAAAAAACAGGTTTGGGAACCAAACCCTTCAGAGCTTTCCTTCTGCCAAAAAGAGGAGTTCTGTACAGGCTTTCGAGGATTGATGGTCCTGTAATGCTGTTCCACTGCATTGCTGGGCAGATAAATTCCCCATGAGGAGGAAAGCAGTTCACATTATTTTTTAGTTGCTTAATTTTTTTGTCTAAAAAACTACTGTAAAGCTATGGAAAAGTATTTTTATTGATTGTCACATTACTTTCATTAAATGGGCCCTCAGTGGGAAAGGGAGAGACAGTTGTGTCATTTATTGGAAAAGGAACAGATAATGTGCCCTTGTTTAGCCAGTCTGCTTGCCCCAACTTTCATGTCAAAGAGAGAGAGAAAACTTAAGCTTTTAACTTCTCCTGTTTCAGATGTTCTTCATTCCACATTGCTGCAGTCCTAACTATTGGGTAGTCCGCTGTCCAGTCGGCCCGAATACCAAAGTATATGGCTGACGTCGGTCAGGGCGCATTAGACTGACGTCAGTACGTCAGGGTACTAATGCGCATGACCGACGTCATATCCTCAGTCTTTTTTGCCGCATGGTCCGATGCAGAAGCAATTTTGCGAGTGCAGGTTGGCGTTCTGAAAGTTTCTGAAGTCAGAGTTTCAGACCGAATCAAAGTTGGCTAAGTACCCCGTTGGGGATTATTTTGGTTTTTTTTTGCCTCAGTATTTAACCGGATGTCAGAAAAAGTGAATAACTGTATTTCTTGTGGGAAACAGATACCTCATAGGGATTATCATACTTTGTGTATACCTTGTTTAGGGCCTGAGCACGACGTTGTTGGATGCCGCTCTTGTGCTAGATTTAACAAACGCACTATTAAGAGAAGGTTAGACTGTGCCAGGTTAGTGTTTGGGAAGCGTTGTAATTATAAAATGCCGTCGGATGCTCCGCCCCCGGCTTCGGCCAAAAAGAGCAACGACAAGGCAGCAAAGCCTAGGGGAAGAACCGACAGTCCCAGGCGCCGGTTCTTTGGAAGGCTCAGTGGAGGCGGAGGTTCTGCCAGGTGTTTCTTTGGAGTCTCAGGGAGAGACTTTACTGTTACAGGATGTATCCTCTGAGGAAGTAGGCCAGGCTGAGGGGCTTCTCAGGTGGCTGTTCTTCCCTCTCTTCCTAAGGTGGTTAGAGCCTCCCTTCTGTTTCCAAGACTTCTTTGAGAGGCAGGCCAAGTGTAGCTTCAGTGGGGTTTCTCCTAGTGCTTCAGGGTCTTTGCCTAAGAAACATATGCTTAAAATGGCAGAGGATTTGATTACTATGATAAGAGGTTCTATGCCCCCTCCTGATAAGAGGCCTAGGGTGGAACCTGAGTTTGAGAGTTTTGAGCAATGTTCGGAGGCTTCTGAGTCTTCGCGTGAAGACTTGCAGGAGTATCCTCCTTATTCTGATTCTGATGTGGATGATTCTACTCCTTCGGCTTCCCCTCCTGAGGATTTTTCATTTTCAGAGACTCTGCATTCCATGAGGGAGCATTTTAAATGGGAAGGTCAAGATTTCTCTGATTCCAGGAAAAGGCTTAGGGAATTCTTGTTTTACCCCAGCATAGGCCTTTAGCTATACCTCCTGTTCTGAATGTGGTGGAAGATGTTTTTGCAGAGGCTTCCTGAATCCTGATTCTTTGCCTCCTGCCCCAGTTAAACCGGATAGGTATTATAGGGTGCCTGAAGCTCATAAGTATCTTTTAAGAGTCCTAGGGCAGACCCGGAAACTGTCTCTCAGGGGCCTAAAGGTGTGAAGGCCTCAGTTGTTAAAAATCCTGTCCCTCCTGATAAAGAGGCAAGGGCTTTGGATAGATGGGGAAAGAAAGTGTATACTTCTTCCACTTTAGCCATGAGGCGTTGAATTGTCAGTTTCACATGTTAAAATATCAGAATTATCTCCTTTCACAACTGAAATCTAAGGTGGATGCTCTGGCGGAAGGTATTGAGTGTAAAGAGTTGCAGGATTTCGTTCATGTGTCTGAACAGGTGGGTAAACATTCCTTGCAGTGTGGTTTTGATGCTGTGCAGGCCTCCTCGAGGGTGGCTGCCACTGGTTCTGTTCTTCGTAGGCACGCCTGGTTGAGAGATCAGAATTTAGCTGAGCATGTTAAAACGAGGATTTTGGATGCTCCTTTACAGTCTGATGTGTTGTTTGGTTCACCTGTGGAAGCAGTCTTAAAGAAAATGGAGGACAAGGCTAAGTCTATGCAAACTGTTAAGGATTTTTTGCAGGTGCAGCCTCCGAAGTTTAGTAGAAATTGGCCTTCTAAGGGATGGACTTATCCTGCTTATGATTCCCAGTCTAGGGGTAGGTCTAGACGTGGTAGGGGCAGAACTCAGGGTTCCTTTAGGCCTAGGACAGGGAGTTCCCCTGCTCAGACTTCTAGTGAGGGCAGGGGTCAGTCCTTTCGTAAGCAGACCCAATGACCTGCCTTTCCAGCTGCCAGTTCATTCTCGCCTGGCAGCACCTTTGGGAGGAAGGCTGTCTCTTTTCAAAGAAAATTGGGATTTAATTACCCAAGACAGATGGGTTCTGGATATCATTCACCACGGTTACAGGTTTTATTTCCATACCTTGCCTCCTTTCAAAGGCATGCCAGACATTCCTCCTCTACAAAGAACAGAGGCTCACAAGCAAATTTCTCTGTTGCTCCAAATAGGGGCCATTCAGCCAGTTCCTGTACCAGAAAGAGGCCTAGGATTTTATTCTCGCCTGTTCCTAGTACCGAAGAAGGGGAACACGTGGAGACCAATTTTGGATTTATCTATCCTCAACACTTATCTGGACATTCCCAAGTTCAAAATGTTGACGTTACAACAGCTTTTACCTCTGCTGGGCAAAGATCACTGGATGGTAACTTTAGATCTCAAGGAAGCTTACCTTCATGTGCCTATAAGACTAACTTGCAGGAAGTATCTGCGTTTCGAGCTGGAAATTCTCATTATCAGTTCTCTGCATTGCCCTTTGGCTTATCTACTGCGCCCAGAGTATTCACAAAGGTTCTGGCTCCAGTGATAGCTTACTTCAGGCTAAAAGGAATTCAAATCTATCCTTACTTGGACGATTGCCTGATTCTGGCTCAAGAAAAGGAAGATCTTCTACAGCATTTGGAATATGTCATAGCAGTGCTAAGATGCCTAGGGTATTCTGTGAGCGAAGTAAAGTCCAGTCTAGTACCCTCTCAAGACATGTGCTTTCTGGGTGTGAGACTGAATACAGCAGCCCAGATGGCCTTTTTAACCCCGGACAAACAAAAGAATCTTTCCAATTACTTCCATCACCTATCTCTTCAGTCCGGGCTGACTGCAAGGACAGTCCTTCAAGCCTTAGGGTTCATGGCATCTTGTATTCTGGTGCTTCCCAATGCCAAACTGCATATGAGGAAGCTGCAATGGTATCTCAAAATGTATGGACACAGCACTGCCAGGATTTGGACACTGTCATTCAAATAATACCTTGCATTCAAAAGGAATTTTTGTGGTGGGCTCAGGAATGTCACCTAAACAAGGGACTCTCTGTGACCCGGCCAGAGGCGAGTCAGATTCTAACGACAGATGCCTCAGACATTGCTTGGGGAGCTCATCTAAATGGAAAGTGGATACAAGACAAGTGGCCTGCCAGACTACAGCATCTACATATCAACATGAAGGAGATGTTAGCAGTCCAGTTTGCATTAATGGCTTTCAAGGAATTACTTCTTCCAGGGCAGGTGTTGATTCTAACAGACAACACAACTGTCATGTGGTACATCAACAAACAAGGGGAACACATTCTTACCCATTGTGCAGGCAAGCAATGATTTTATGGGAGACTGCGCTCAGCTTGCAACTAACTCTTCAGGCAAGGTTTCTGCCGGGAGCACAGAACTCCTTAGCAGATGTGTTAAGCAGACAAATCATGGATCCCCACGAGTGGAAACTGGATCTTCATGTATTTCAAAAATTGACAGTGTCATGGGGAACTCCAGACATAGATCTGTTCGCTTCTCCACTAAACCACCAGCTGCCAAAGTTTTGCACAAAGAGGTTTCATCACACAGCTTGGAAAGTGGATGCTCTTTCTTTCAGTTGGAAAAATCTTCATGTGTATGCTTTCCACCTCTGCCTCTTCTTCCAAAGGTGCTTCTAAAGGTCAGACAAGACAAGCCAAGGATGATTTTAATAGCTCCAGATTGGCCTCGGCAGCACTGGTACCCATTACTGAGGAGTCTGGTAAGGAAGCCTCCATGGCCTTTACCTTTGATTCCACACCTGTTGTCTCAGAGGGACGGTCATCTGCTCAATGTCAAGCTTCACTCTCTTCATCTAACAGCCTGGCATATTCTGTTTTGAAAGACAGCAGGTCTCAACTTCCTCAACAAGTTTTAAATGTGATTATGGAAGCCAGAAGACCTAGTACAAGGAAAGTGTACGCAGAAAAATGGAAGAGATTTTTATTTTGGAGTGCAGCAAACAATTTGGAGATTTCTGAGCCTAATTTGAGTGTGGCTCTTCAATATCTTACTGAGTTATTGGACAAAGGTTTGTCTTTCTCTTCCATTAAGATTCATGCTGCAGCAATTTCAGCTCACTATGATTGTGACCCACCATTGTTTTCGCATCCTTTGTTCAAGCAATTTCTTAGAGGGCAAAGAATATAAGACCCCCACGTAGAGCTCCTACTCCTGCTTGGGATCTCAATTTTGTGTTGGAGAAACTTACTCTACAACCTTTTGAGCCTGCGGCTACTGCTGAATTGAAATACTTGTCATGGAAGACTGCTTTTTTGTTGGCCATTACTTCTGCAAGAAGGGTTTCTGAGTTGCAGGCCCTTATGGCAGTGGAGCCTTTTTTGATTTTTCATAAGGATAGGGTATCTTTATGTACTAATCCTTCCTTTATGCCTAAGGTGGTTTCTAGTGTGGCTTTAAACCAAACTATTCATTTGCCTACTTTTTATGCAGAACCCCAAAATAAAGGGGAAAAGATTTTGCACACTTTAGATGTACACAGGCAATTGCGTTATTATTTGAGCAGGACTAAGGATTTTAGGCAGTCTCAGCAGTTGTTTGTTTCTTTTGCTTTGAGTTCACAGGGCAAGCCTGTGTCAAAACAAACTATTTCTAGGTGGATTGGGTGTTGCATTGCATTTTGTTATTCCCATCATGGCAAGGAGATTCCAGCTGGGATTAGGCCTCATTCCACTAGGGCTACTGCCACTTCAACAGCATTTCTAAGGGGTGGCAACTAAGGATATTTTGGAGGCAGCTACTTGGAGTTCAGTGCATACTTTCTCTAAGCATTATCACCTTCCTCTCTACTCTAAGTCTAGGGCTGGTTTTGCCACAGCTATTTTGCAAGGCATGTTGTCAGTTCCTGCTTCCTTATGATTTGCCAGCCTCCCTTACCTCTGCTTTGGGATTCTACCCAATAGTTAGGACTGCAGCAATGTGGAATGAAGAACATAGTACAGTTTTGTACCTACCATAAATGTAGATGTTCGAGGATCCACATTGCTGCAGTCCAATTTACCCTCCCTCCTTCCCCTCTGTGTTTAGGGGTGGTTGTGTAGGTGAGGTTGTCTTATGCTAATTTTGTATATATTGTACATATTTTTGGTGCAGGTATGTTTGGAGTTTTTGGGTTTTGGCCTTATCTTTTCAGGGTCTTCTGACATCTGGGGCAAGAAAAGACTGAGGATATGACGTCGGTCATGCGCATTAGTACCCTGACGTACTGACGTCAGTCTAATGCGCCCTGACCGACGTCAGCCATATACTTTGGTATTCGGGCCGACTGGACAGCGGACTACCCAATAGTTAGGACTGCAGCAATGTGGATCCTCGAACATCTACATTTATGGTAGGTACAAAACTGTACTTTTCTTTGGACAGGAGTACTTTAGTGGGCTTGGCTTTGGGTCTTGTACAGTGTGTTGAACCCTAGGTGGTTTCTGGTAAAAAGAAAAAAGATTCCTCTTTCCCTGAAGAGGTTCAAGATTTGGCATTTGTAGGGAAATGTGAATGTCAAGATGCAGGTCTTTCTCCTCAGATTTCTGATTCAGGCTCAAGAGGAGAGTATAGCATCTGAATCTCCCTGTGATGGATTCACGTTCTCTGATACTATTATCAGAATGTGCCAGTGTTTTCAGTGAGAGAACTCTGAAGTTTCTCAGTCCCTTAGACAATAATTTGAATTGCTACAATATGAATTCCCAGAAGCTTCACCAATCCCCCCCCCCTTGCTGTCAGCATTGGAGGATGTGTTTATCATAGCCTCTAGTTTCCCTGACAACCAATCCGCTGCCCCTACGAAAGCAGATAGAATGTACAAAGTTTCTCAGTCTTTCAATTTTTTATACTCTCATCCCATACCTGACCCAGCAGCCATAGCTTTAGTTAATTCAGGTGATGCTAAGCCTTTTTAGTCAATTCTAATCTTTCTCCTCCAGGCAAGAATGGTATAGCTATTAAGTTTGGAGAAAAGTGTATGCTTCTGCAACTTTGATTTTTAGAATTTTGAATTGTCAGGGTCATATGTCAAAGTTTATATTGACTAATTGTGAAAAATATGAGGACTGTTTTGTCATCTGCTTCCTCTTGTGAGGATGAATATGCTTTGTGTAATGTTGTTTCTCCTTTTTCTGAGGTCACTAGTTATTGTTTAAAGTGTTTTTATGGTTTGTAAGATACTGCTTCTAGGGCTGTAGCCACTGGTACTGTTTTGGGGAGGTTTGTCTGGCTGCATTCTCAGAACCTTCCAGATGGTTTAGTTTTTGAACAGCCTGCTGCAGTTATCAAAAGTATGATGAGAGAAGTAAGTTTATTCAAGGAATCTCTGATTGCTAAGCCCTCCTTCTCTAAATTTTCCAAGGGATTTTCTACTCCCTTGTCAAATTTTGGCAAGAAACAAACAATCTCAGCAGAAAGCTGTTAAGCAGACTTTTTAAAAAGCGATGACAGTCGAGGTTTCAAAAAGAAAGCTGGAATGTGTCAGAACAAAGGTTAGTCTAAAATAAAGCAGACAAATTTCCTGGAGACGAGTTCTGCATTTTTTGTTCCTGAATCACTGCCCAAGTTCAAAATGTTTTCACTTCAGAACCTGTTGCCCCTTCTTCCTCATTTGAGTTTTTTAGCAACTTTAGATTTGAAAGATGCGTATCACATTCCTATTAAACCAGGTTTCAGTCATTTCTTAAGGTTTTGTGTGTCTGGATAACATTATTGGTTCTCTGCCTTAGTAGCCCTGCTTGAAGATTGTTCGCAAAGTGCTCCTGTCATAGCCCATTGCAGACTAGAGGGTATCCACATTTTCTATATTTAGACGACTTGCTTATCTTTATAGAGTCTTCTTCAAAGTATCAGGATCTCCCACTTGGGTAAGAGAAACCTCCTACATTGGCTGGGATTCCAGGAGAACCTTCAGAAGTATTTTTTTTACTCCTTTGCACATAATTCTGCTTCTGTGGTGCCAGCTAGTTACCTCAGTAAAAAGAGCTTTTCATCTACAAGAAACTAGATCTTTATTTAGATCTATTCTAGAGGTTATCACTCAGATGTCTGTCACCGTGAGGGAATACTACAGGATTCTGGGTCTTATGACATCCTTGATTCTCATAACACCTCTTTTAAGACTCCACATGAGAAAGATAAAATGTTATATGAAGTCTCTTTGGTACCAGCATCAGTACTGTTTGTCTTCTCAAATTCCATTTCTGGAATTTGTGAAAAGAGAAATAATTTGGTGGAGGCATCAAATATCCCTGGATCCAGGTCTCCCTCCTGCTCTAAAGCAGTCAGTCACAACAGATGCTTTGGACTTTGCTTGGGGAGCAGTGTCTAGGGGGGATAAAAGGGCAAGGTGCCTGAGATAAGACAGACAAAAGCACATAAGTATAAGAGATGCTACTCTTATAAAGGCTGTCAACTCATGAGTCATCTGTGATCCCAAGGACCTCTTCAAGTAGTTGCAGACAATAACACAGTGATGTGGTATATAAGCAAGGGGAGCCATATCTTACCCCCTTTGCACACTAGCCATGTTATCATGAGATATAACTTTACAGCACAATCTCACTGTGCAGGCATTTTACATTCTTTCAGAGCAAAACTGTGTGGCAGACAAGCTGAGAAGGCAAAAGACAAAGCCTCACGCATGGAAATTATATCAGAGGGTCTTCCAGGATTTGATCCATCTGGGGTGAGTTCCTCGTGCATACAAATTTGTTTCCTCTCTGAACAGTCAATTGGCAAAATCCTGGATTCTTGAGAAGAAGGCCTGGAAGACAGATGTGTTTTCATTTCCTTGGACAGGAATGTTAACATATGCTTTTCCACCCTTTCCACTTAATCCTGGCTACTTGGGGGTGTTTGATACATCACAACCCCCAATAACTACATTTGGCTGCCTGACTGATAGGGTCTTAATACGTTTTAGGCACCTGTGGTCTACTACTAGAAATGCATACATAAGCAAGGAAAAAAGGTTTTCTAGTTGGTGCCAGCAAAATAACCGGCACCCATTCAGGGCTGTTTTTTTTTTTTTTTACAGTATTTGTGTGAGTTACTATCCGATGGTCTATCTTACTCCTCTGTCAGGGTTCATTTATATGTAATTTCTGCATGTCTGTTCACAGATCCCCCTCTTTCAATGCATTCTCATGTGAAAATGTTTTTGAAAGGGGTTCTACATATGAACCCTTCAAAAAACTGGTGGCTCCTCCTAGGAATCTTAATTTTTGTGTTAAAGATGATAACACTTGCTCCATTTGAACCAGCTCATCTGTCTAACTTGCGGTTCTTAATATGGAAAACAGTTTTGTTGGTTGTTCTGACCACTGCAAGACACGTATCTGAGTTGCAAGCTTTTGTGGTGGGTCAGCCTTATCTCAGACACAGGGTTTCTTTGAGAACTAATTCTTCTTTTATGCCTAAAATGGTACTTTAAGCCACACTATTAATCTGCCTGTTTTCTTTCCAGAACCTAAAAAGGGATAAAGGATGCTTCATATCTTGAATGTCCACATACAACTCTGGTACTATCTTGAAAAAACTTCTGATCAGTTCATTTCTTGAGAAGGTAAGAAGGGATAACTGTGTCAAAGCAGACTGTTTTCCAAATGGTTGCCTCAGGCTATTACCTTTTGTTATTGTGACCACAACAAAGCTATTTTAGGCAGGGTCAAGGTATGCCCTACCAGGAGCTTGGCTTCATCTGTAGCTTTTTGGAAAGGGTTGGGTAGGAAATATTCTAGGAACAGCAACTTTGTTCTTTGTGCATACTTTTACAAAGCACTATAAACTAGATTCCTTTTTCAGGTCTAGGACAGACTTTGCTAGGACCATTCTCCATGGGCTGCTGGACCCTTCCCCTTAAACCTTCCAATTGTTCTATGCTGTAGTAATCTACCCATATAGCTTAGGCTACTGCAGAAGTGATCAATATGAAAAACTTAGAGCAGTTGGGTAAACAAACTTACCATAACAGTCAATGTTCAAATGATCACTGTTGTAGTAGATGCTCCCTCCATCCATCCCCCTTGTTTTTTGGTGTGATTTTTCTTTTACCAGGTTGTGGCATTGTGTTCTTTTCCTTGCAATGTTTTGTCAGGGCTTAGCCTTCCTCTCTCAGCTGTCATGACAGCTGTGAAGGGCTTGGTGCCCAGACTTACCTTTTAGTTAGCTGACCTCAATCTGTCTAATGATTTGTGTATGTGGAAGGTGCTCTAAAGTTTTGGAAGCTGGCCAGCTCTTAAATCCTGTGCAGGATATAACCCATATAACTTAGGCTACTACAGCAGATTCGAACATCTACTGTTATGGTAATTTTATCTACACAACTGTACTTTACTCATTGTTATTTTGTCTTTAAGAAGAGTGTCTGAGTTACAGGCTGTTATAATAATTCAACCCTACCTCTTTCACAAAGACAAATCTGTTTCAGAGTTTACTTTGTGCCAGGCTATTCTTTTCTGTCTAGAACCAAAAAAATAGGAGAGGAAGAATTCTACATACTCTGGATGTCTACAGGCAACTTAGACACTTCATTGATAGGAAAAATTGTTAGGAATTTTATTCAACTGGTTATTTCCTATGAAGGTGAGAAAAAGGGACAATTGCTGTAGAAACAGTTTCTGAATGGTTGTTTTCTGTTATTCTCGTCATAAGAAGACACTTCCAGACAAAGGAATGGCCCTCTCTACTAGGGTTTTGGTTACATCTGTGGCTTTCTGGAAAAGGGTGGACTCCAGAAATACACTAGAGACAGCAACTTTGTCATCCCTGCACACTATTACCAAGCTCTGCAGATTATAGTCTCTTTCTAGGTCCAGATGAGGCTTTGCTAGGACTATTCTCCTGAGGCTACTGGACCCTGATCCTTTTCCTCCTTCCTGTCCTGTAAGCCCTGGAATTTGTCCTATATATCCTAGGCTGCTCTAATAATGAACATAGTACTTTGCTGTGTAAATGTAGGCATCCTTCAGTTCCAAAAGATCATGAGTTTGTGCCCATTTAGGACTGTCTCGAGCAACATCTTCTGTGGCTTTGCAGTCCAGTCTGGGAGTTGGTAGTCCTTTCCGCATTCTGAACAGCAGTGGGCAGATATTGGTCTGGTATCACAGACATGGATCTTACTGAGGGCTCTCTTATCTTCTGCTCTCCTTGCCAAGATGGATGTTCATCGTGTTTCACTGTTGCAGTCATTACTCTTGGGTTATCCTGCTGGCAGGTGACCCGCAGTCGGCCAGAATTCCAAAGTCTAGGTCCGGCGTCAGTTGCTGTCGCCTCTTCCCTGACGTCAGTGCGCCAGGGGTATAAAAGATGCAGCTGACGCCATTTTCTTCAGTCTTTCTTGCCGCGCGGTGCTCGAAGCAAAAGCAGTTCGCAAGTGCTGGTTGGCCGACACCTGAGATTTTCACAGACGAATTTCAGATCCAAAGTCTTCATTAAAGCTAAGTACCCCAATGAGGAAACTTTTTTCTTGCTCCAGACCGATGTCAGAAAAAGTTAACAATTGTATTTCTTGTGGGAAGCAAATACCTCATAAGGATTATCACTCTTACTGTATTCCTTGCCTAGGCCCTGATCATAACATTGCTAGCTGTCGGTTTTGTGCTAGATTCAACAAACGCACTATTAAGCGTCGATTTGATTTTGCTTATCATTACTTTGGCCGCAAATTCAATTACATAATGCCGTCGGAACAGCCGACGACTGGAGTTTCTAAAAAACGCAAGGATAAAGAGAAGGGCAGGCATCTGAGATCCAAAACCGACGACGAGGCTTCCGCTAAGCCAGTCGCCGGTTCTCAGTGAGGTGCTTTCGCAGCCCCTGACACCCGCTACCTCAGAGCCACAGGCCGCTGACTACTCCCACGTGGAGCCAGCTAGGCCTCTGGATACTCAAGGTATTGGACACTCGGAAATCTTTCCCTCAGATTGGTCCAGAGCCGCTGAGCAGGCATCGGCTTCTGAGGGTGTTTTCAGACCTACACAGTTATATGTAAAGCCTACTCCAGCTTCAAAAGCAAAGACTACAGCAGCTTTAAAGACAAAGAAACAAGTACAGCATTCTTCAGAACAGACTTCCATGCCTAAAAACAGATGCTCAAAATGGCCGAAGACCTTATTACCTTGATCAGGGGTTCCCATCCCCCTCCTGACAAAAGGCCTAGGCAAGAGACAGACTATGACTCTTCAGATCAGGTTTCCATTTCCTCCGACTCCTCTTCTGTACAGGAATACTCTCTTCCTCCCTATGAGGATTCTGATGCTGAAGAATCCATTCCTTCAGCCTCTCCACCTGAGGATTTTTCTTTTGGGGAAACCCTGCATACCATGAGGGAACACTTCCACTGGGAGAGCCAAGATTACTCAGAATCAAAGAATAGGCTCAGAGATTTTCTTTTACTTCCTCAACACAGGCCTCTTGCTATTCCCCCTGTGCTAGACGTTGTAGATGATGGATTTTCAGAGTCCGGCCTTTCTCCAGATTCCTTACCTCCAGCTCCTATTAAGCCAGACAGATATTGCAGGGTTCCTGATTCTCATAAATTTCTGTATAAAAACCCTACTGCTGACCCAGAAACTGTTTCTCAGGGTCCCAAGGGGGTTAAAGCCGCTACTGCTAAAAACTCTGTCCCTTCTGACAGGGACTCAAGGGCACTAGACAGATGAGGGAAAAAAGGTTTACACTTCTGCTCCTTTGGCTGTAAGAGCTTTAAGTTGTCAATTTCATATGATTAAATATCAGCAATACTTAATGTCACTGTTAAAACAGAAAATGTTGACTAATTCTGATTGTACAGAAAATAAGGAAATACAGGATTTATTGCATGCAACTGAACAAGTAGGAAAGCATACATTGCAATGTGGTTTTGATTCTCTGGAGGCCTCCTGCAGGGCCGCAGTTACGAGTTCTGTCATTAGGAGGCACGCTTGGTTAAAGGAACAAAATCTGCCTGATCATGTTAAAGCAAAATTATTAGATGCTCCATTACAGCATGGTACTTTATTTGGTGTTAAAACAGAGGAGGTTTTGAAGAAACGTCCCATCTATTTTTACAGTAAAGGACTCTAGGGTAAAAGTTATACCCTTATTTTTAGCATACCTAACCAGGATAGCGTTTTCAGGCAGGAAAACAAATAGTACCTTACAATAGTACATAACTCCCAGGTCCTTGCATCTTAAAAGGTGCTATTAAACACCAGACCTCCATACCTATAACTGGCTGCCTCTAAGGCCCTGTGAACTCCTGGCAGATTTCCTGATGTCAGGGAGTTTTCATATCTCCTGCCAGTCTCCGCCATATTTACTCCCAAGACGGTACTATTTCGTCCTCCTGCCCGGACGCCTCTCCTCTTCTAAAGGTACAGAAATTTGAACCAACTGTCTCTTTATCTACCTTTAACACCATATTTGCTGACTGTATTTCAGACGTTGCCTTGCAAATAAGACTGCCTGACTATCCAAGAAACTCATGATATAGCGTAGTTATACGCGCTATAAGTGGTGGCTAGAATAATCAACAGTCAATTGTCTTTTTACTCCACATTGCGACGCTTTTGTGTGTTTATCACTTCAGAATTGAGCCATTGACTACTCCACATTTAAATAGTCATAACTTACTTAAGTAGTAATGTACGTAATTTACTAATGGCGAATATTCATAGACTAATGAAGGTGGCATAGCTGACTACTGTTCACTTGAATTGAAATGTTTTTAAGTCGCTACTGGCGTGCACGCATATACTAATCAATGTGGCATAGCAGATTTTTCCTGGCGTATCATGATAAGTTATTCTCTGAGTAGAGTGAATGTCTAGCTGTCGTAAGATAAGTTTACTCATAGGTTGCACGTGTGGATAATGAAACTGGTGTTCCTTGCCTAATACAAAGATACCAAATGTATTAACTTAATATTTATTCTCTTGAGCAAGGCCAGGAACTTAATACCATTGTAACTACCTATGTACCGACTGTGTTTTACAAGCTTTTAGTGAATTTTATTGGAGAAGTGTACTGCAAATTGTTAACTATACCTCTCCCATACTGCCTGCTTCTATCCAATACTAGACATAATAACCTGTTGAATACCAGTGCTGACTTCAACTTATCTAGCTATTTCAAGTCATGTATCATTAAAACTACTATCTCTCCTTTCTTTCATTCTAGGAACCCCCCCCCACTAAATAACACAGCGTGGCTCCCAAGTTCCTGCGGCGACCCTGATAGAACCTTACAATGGTGCGAATGCACAAACCAAAAACGTCCCATCTATTTTTACAGTAAAGGACTCTAGGGTAAAAGTTATACCCTTATTTTTAGCATACCTAACCAGGATAGCGTTTTCAGGCAGGAAAACAAATAGTACCTTACAATAGTACATAACTCCCAGGTCCTTGCATCTTAAAAGGTGCTATTCAACACCAGACCTCCATACCTATAACTGGCTGCCTCTATGGCCCTGTGAACTCCTGGCAGGAAAACGTCCCATCTATTTTTACAGTAAAGGACTCTAGGGTAAAAGTTATACCCTTATTTTTAGCATACCTAACCAGGATAGCGTTTTCAGGCAGGAAAACAAATAGTACCTTACAATAGTACATAACTCCCAGGTCCTTGCATCTTAAAAGGTGCTATTCAACACCAGACCTCCATACCTATAACTGGCTGCCTCTAAGGCCCTGTGAACTCCTGGCAGGTATAATCCCCGCTCAGCCTGCTTCGCTCGGGCTCAGCCCACCCTGCCCCCATATCCCACCCGCCCCCACTACCTCTACATTTATAGAGATATCTAGCCCATCCCACCCTTTCTCCCTCCCAATCACGGCTGTCCTCCAATTTATAACTCCTCCTCCCACATTCTTAGCCAACTCTCTAAATTTAGGAACACCACCTGAGCATCTCATCCCATAAGCTACCTCTCTCTCTTTGTCATGATTAAAGGCATACATTCCATCATCCCTTTACTAACTTTACTTCTTCTCATCCCTTACCTCTTATCAAGATATGAACACCAAACACTCTTAGGAATTCCCTTTCCCAAGGCCCACACCACCACACACACACATCTCCCCCCTAACACAATAATACCCTCTCTCCACCCTGCAAATACACTAGGTCTCTATAATATTCATCTAACCCTTTACCACCCCACCTCATCCAAAAATAAATCTAACCTCAAATTACTATCCAAACTCCAAAGATTCCTGGATCACCTTAAACAAACTATTACCCAATACGGTGACATTCACCCGAACCCAGGCCCTGACATCAGTCGAGACTCTCTTACTTCAAAACCACCCCTAATTCCTACTAACTCCCTCCTCATCTTTCACCTCAACCTAAGAAGCATTAACAACAAAATACACAGCTTACACGCCATGATAGCCACACATTCCCCAGACATCATGTGCCTATCTGAAACATGGCTCAAACCCGCCACTAAGGATGAAGAAATTCTTCCTCCTGGCTATAATATCCTAAGGATGGATCGAACAACCAAAAGGGGTGGGAGAACAGCTGTAATGTTTAAGAACAGATTGAACATCAGTATGAACCCATTGCATCCTCCCCAGGTCTCTAACATAGAACTAATTGCACTAAAGATCTGCCTAAATTCCCAAAAATGTATTAATCTTGTTGTTACCTATATTCCGCCAGGGAAGAACCTTGATAACCTAGAGCATACCTTAAGTTGGTTAGCCACCAACTACCCTCAAGAAACTATAGTACTAGGGGACTTCAATATTGACTGGTCAAAATGCTCTGATAAGTCAAATCCACATCCAATCAATCTACATGGCTTCTCCCAAAATATTACATCTCCAACTAGAATTGGTAATATTCACCAAAAAGAGAGCACGATTGACTGGATTCTCACCAATAAAGATCCAAATAACTATACCACTGGTACCCTCCCCAGCGACCTTAGTGACCACCTTATCACTTACATTCTAAAACACAAATTTTCTTGTACCAACCCACCCTTATACAAACTTGTTAGAAATCGGAAAAAGTTTAATCCAGAACTATTCCTTGCGGAACTGAAATCCTGCAATTGGTCTATCCTAAAAACTCTACCCCTAGGCGAGAGTGTGTCACACTTCAATGACAGATTCCTAAATATTCTCCACTCTCATGCCCCAAATCGACTAATAAGAACCAAAGTCCGCATAGCTCCCTGGTTAACACGAGAAACCAAAGCAAACATTAAACTCCGTGACCAGGCTTGGCACAAATGGAGAGCATCCAAATCTCTCCTAGACCGCATTAAATTTCAACAGCTTAGAAACTCCACAAAATCTGACATAACTCGAGACAAAAAACAATATTTCTGTCACCTCCAGGACAAACATCAGACTAACCCAAAAAAGTTCTGGGCTGGCTTTAATAACCTCCTCCATCCTGGTAAATCAACTACCCCAACCCCTGAAAAACTCGCTGGCCAAGCACCAGAAGTTGTAGCCAACACCTTTAACACTTTTTTTACTGAGACCATCCAGTCTCTAGCCAACCATCTACCTACCTCTCCCCCCTCCTTTACTCTTCCTGATGACACACCTCCTTTTTCCTTTAACTTACAACCAGTATCTACCGCCTATATACGTACCCTACTAAAAAAACTGAAACCGTCCACTCTAGCAGCCGATCACCTCCCAGCGGAATACCTACAAATAGCGTCTGATGTCATAGCCTATCCCATATCAATCCTGATTAATAGATCTATAACTGAGGCCTCCATCCCCCCCATTTGGAAAATTTCTTACATCATTCCACTTCATAAAGGAGGTACCTCCACAGAAACTTCTAATTATCGACCCATCGCCATACTGTCTCCTATAGCTAAAATCTTGGAACGGTGTGTTCACAAGCAACTCCTACACTACCTTTCCACCAATAATCTGCTGTCTATTACCCAGCATGGCTTCCGCCCACATCATAGTACAACCACTGCCCTCCTCTCCTTTGTTGACTCAATCAATAACAACCGCAACAAAAAACTAACAACTGCTGCTCTTTTTCTTGACCTATCGAAAGCTTTCGACATGGTTAACCATCAGCTATTGCTACACACCCTACAAACCCTATATCTTGACAACCTAGCCCTAAACTGGTTTAAGGACTACCTTACGGACAGGCAACAAGCAGTCCAATGGCAAAATAGTCTATCTCAACTGATATCAAACAACATTGGTGTTCCACAGGGCTCCATACTTGGTCCCCTTCTTTTCTCTGTCTTCATAAATGATCTGCACACAGTCATCCCCAGAGCCATCTGCATTCAATATGCAGATGACTCAACCCTTATCTGCTCCGACTCGTCTCTCCAGAATCTCCAAGCAGCCACCCAACATTGTTTTGCCAAAGTCGAAAAATGGTTCTCTGACCTGAAACTTATACTTAACCCGACTAAAACCAAGTTACTTCTATTTTACCCAACGTCAACCACTCCCCTAGCGCATGAACACCCACTAGCTAATCCCAAGACCTTTTTTGTAGAATCCTTAAATGGCACCATCATTGAGCCTGTCTCCTTCACCAAACTTCTAGGTGTCACTATTGACCACAAGCTTAAATTCGACATGCACATTGCACAAACTATTAAGTCAGTTAACAAGAAACTAGGCTCTATGTACAGAATCAAGAACTTTCTTACCCCGCATGCTAAAGTAACCATTGCTCGTACCCATCTCCTTTCCACCCTACTATATGCCTCACCGATACTGTCATTCCTCAACAAACGCGAGATTAATAATCTCTCTACCACCTACCATCATATTGCAAGATTCGTAACCGGTACACCCTATCGTACCCACCATTGCCTCAACCTCAAGAAACTTGGCTGGTTGGAACTGCCCAATCTTCTTAAATTAAACCAACTCTCCGAAGCTTACAAAATAATTAATCATCCAGAGAAAACCCCCTCACTGAGCAAAATCCTGACCCCCTACACCAACTTAAGTAGCCTTCGATCCGCAAACAGTATTCAGGTATTAACCATCAAATCTAATAACATGGCTGGTGATGCCCTTTATGCTAATTCCATTGGAAAGCAATGGAATTCCCTTCCTAATAACCTCAGGCTGATGACTTCACTCAATCTATTCAAAACTAATCTCAGAGAATCACTTAAGTCTCACTGGTTATGCCCATGTTCTAACCCAGATTAAATCCTACAGGTCTCTTAGTTCCTAAATCTCTCCTTCCCCTCAAGTTTCTATCTAGTATTTTACTACCTCCACATCTCTTTAAGTCATATGACCAACTCAACTAATGTCTCCCGAACTATAGGCTTGTATATTTAGATGTTTTATTTTTTTACAGGAATTTAATTTTCTTGTATCTAAATGTCATTGTTATACTTCTTTAATTGTTGGAGCTTTTCTCCCCGGGCCTCTACTGAAAAAGGACATGTATCCAGTTAGATTAGCCCGGTCAACAAATGTAAAATAAAATAAATAAAATAAAATGGAGGACAAAGCGAAATCTATGCAAACAGTAAAGGATTTCTTACAGGTGCAGCCACCAAAATTTAGCAGGAACTGGCCTACAAAGAATTGGTCCTTTCCATTGTCGGGACAGGTCACAAAGAGGCAGATATAGACGTCCCAGAGGCAGATCCCAGCCCCAGGGTTCATACAGGCCTAAACAGTGGGGTGCTTCTACCTCCAAAACTGGAGAAGACAAAGCACAGCCATGCAGGAAACAGTCCCAATGACTTGCCTCTGCCAGCACCAAGCACTTATCTTCTTGCAGCCCCCTTAGGGGGAAAACTAGCACTTTTCTCTCAAAATTGGCACATGATCACCCAGGACAAATGGGTATTGAATATAGTGTCCCAGGGCTACAGGTTCCACTTTCACACCCTGCCAAAGGCAAAAGATATGCCAAACCTGCCACACAATCAATGGGCAGAGGCACAAAAACAAGTTTCGAGCCTTATGCAAATGAAGGCCGTTCAGCAAGTACCACAGCAAGAGCAGGGACAAGGATTTTACTCAAGACTTTTCCTAGTCCCCAGAAAGGACAAAACCTGGAGACCAATATTGGACCTGTCTGTTCTAAACACGTTTCTGGATGTTCCAAAATGTTAACTCTGCAGCATCTTCTGCCCATGCTGGGCAAGAAGGCTTGGCTTGTAACTTTGGACTTGAAAGAGGCATACCTGCATATACCAATCAGACAATCTTGCAGAAGATACCTCAGATTCATAGCTGGCTCAATGCACTACCAATTCTTTGCACTGCCCTTTGGCTTATCTACTGCGCCCAGGGTCTTCACAAAATGCCTGGCACCAGTAATTGCATTTTGCAGACAAAGAGGAATTCAAATTTATCCCTACTTGGATGACTGCCTTATACAAGCAGAGAACAAGGACACACTAAAGCATCTGGCGTTCGTAAAAAGATTATTAATTTGCCTAGGGTACACTGTAAACGAAAAGAAATCAAAACTAGTACCCTCTCAAGAGATAATATTCCTGGGTGCAAGCTTAAATACAACTGCCCAGATGGCTTACCTCACGCCAGACAAACAAAGACAACTAACTTCTTACTTCAAAATGTTGGCAACAAAAACCCAGTTATCTGCAAGAAAAATTCTGCAGGCTTTGGGCTTCATGGCATCCTGCATACTGCTAATTCCATATGCCAGACTGCATATGAGGAAACTTCAGTGGTACCTAAAAAGTGTCTGGACTCAACGTTGTCAAAACCTGGAAGCATTAATTACCCTCATTCCTTGCCTGCAACAGGAGTTTCGATGGTGGGCTCATGCCTGTCACCTCAACCACAACCAGGCAGTCAATAACAACAGATGCATCAGACTATGCCTGGGGAGCACACGTGGCAGGGAAATGTATTCAGGGCACATGGCCCACAAACCAAATGCATCTATATATCAATCAAAAAGAGATGCTAGCTGTTCAGATTGCCCTGACAGCTTTCAAGGATTTACTCCATCCAGCACAACTACTGATAAGGACGGACAATACTACAGTTATGTGGTACATAAACAAGCAGGGAGGCACACATTCCTACCCCTCTGCAGACAAGCCAGGAAAGAACAATACTCTGGCAGACGAACTAAGCAGAAACCTTACGGATCCCCACTAATGGAAACTGGATCCACTCATCTTCAACATAATAACAAAGGAATGGGGATGCCCAGACATAGATCTGTTTGCCTCCCCTCGCAACTACCAACTACAAAAATTCTGCACAAGGACTTATCACAAGCAAGCATGGAAAGTGGATGCTCTGTCATTCAGCTGGAAAAGTCTAACAGTATATGCCTTTCCTCCTCTGCCTCTCCTCCCCAAGGTACTCCTGAAGGTCAGACAAGAGAAGCCAAAACTGACCCTAATTGCCCCAGACTGGCCACGCCAGCACTGGTATCCAATCCTAAAACACTTGTCTCAAGGCCCAGCCTGGACACTGCCTCTTATTCCTCACTTACTGACCCAGCAAAACAATCAGATTCTGCACAGCCAACTCAGAACCCTAAATCTGGCAGCATGGCGGATAATGTAACCATTCAAAACACACCTGTCTCTAAAGCAGTGATGGGTGTTATTTTGGAGGCCAGGAGGTCCAGTACCAGAAAATTTTATGCAGACAAATGGAAAAGATTCTGTGCTTGGAACCAGGCACAAGGACTTGACACATCTGTACCAAATATTCCTCAGATTTTACAATACCTAACCGAGATGCTGGACAAAGGCCTATCCTTTTCATCAATTAAAATTTATGCCTCAGCCATTTCAGCTCATTACAATACGGAACCTCCTATTTTTTTCCCATCCATTGATAAGACAGTACCTCAAAGGGGCCAAAAATATAAGACCTCCAAGGAGAGCCCCAATACCTGTATGGGACCTCAGTTATGTTTTGGAAAAACTCACACTGCTGCCTTTTAAGCCAGCCAATACAGCTGATATTTATTTATTTAGTTATTTATTTTCAGTTTGGTTACCGGGGAAGACCACTGGGCCAAGAAGTGCCCATTTTCAGTGGAGGCCTGGGGAGAAAAGCTCCATGAACAGTATAATATAATATAGGTTACAAAAATGCAAATAAAGGTTGCAAAGTAAAATACCATACAATAAAGGTTGCAAAAACAAATAAAGGTTACAATGTGAAATAAGAGTAGGGGTACATACATTCGAGAGATGCAGAGTGTAAAGTACATTATAAGACAGTTTAACAACTTGACAGCAGATTTTTTTTTTTTGAAACAATATTCATATGCTCGGAGTCAATTAAAGTCTGCTAGTTCTGGATCTTTTGAGAAATAAGAACAAGTATGAGAGTATAGTGGAGTGGGTGTAAGGGGAGCTTAGTTGAGATTAGTTATATCTTGGAAAACAGCTCTGCTCCTAGCAATAACCTCTGCAAGACGAGTTTTAGAGTTACAGTCACTCATGGCAGTGGAACCTTTCATCATTTTCCACCCAGACAGGGTTTCTCTAAGAACGAACCCTACATTTATGCCTAAGGTAGTGTCCAGTGTGGCCCTCAACCAAACTATTCATCTGCCTACCTTTTATCCAAACCCACAGAATAAGGGTGAAAGACTTCTGCATTCCTTGGACATACACAGACAACTACACTTCTACTTGGACAGAACTAAAGCTTTCAGAAAAACTGAGCAACTTTTAGTGGCATATGCTGCAGGATCTCAAGGAAAGCCTATCTCAAAACAGACTATTCCAAAATGGATAGGCCACTGCATTCGTTTCTGCTACTCACAACATGGCAAATCAGTGCCCAAGGCCATTAGACCTCATTCTACCAGGGCAGCAGCCACTTCAGCAGCCTTTCTCAGAGGAGTACCAACCAAAGACATTTTAGAGGCTGCAACTTGGAGTTCAGTGCACACTTTTACAAAGCACTACCATTTACCTCTCTACTCTAAATCCAGAGCAGGCTTCGCCACTGCAGTTTTGCAAGGCCTTATAGCCTCTCCTAATCCCCTTTAGGCCCAGCCATCCAGCCTTAGCTTTGGGATTCAATCCAAGAGTAATGACTGCAACAGTGAAACACGATGAACATAGTACAGTTGTGTACCTACCATAAATGTAGATGTTCGAGTGTATTCACTGTTGCAGTCCAGGTTACCCACCCTCCATCCCCCTTTTCCTTGCTGGGACTTACCTATACTTCTCTATCTTATACAACCTATGTGGTGTATTTGCTTGTAGATGAAGGAAATGTTTAATCTGAAGTAGGAACTTCATTTGTCAGCAACCTGTGGGATACGGATCCGATCTCGGATCCGAGCCGGCAACTTCTATCATAGCATAGATCCGAGCTCCTAGCTCCTCCCCCTTACCCATAATCCCCTGCCTACCCTAACTGACCTCAGATCTAGTTTGCCGCTCTTCAAGCAACAGCTAGGTTCCAGAGCTCTTAGCGTTTTGTGAGAAAAAAAGTTTTTTTTTTCTTTCTTCTTCTGAGTGAGTGATTGTGTGTGCGTGGTAGGTTTACCCTTTACACTAATCATATTATTTTAGCTTTCAGCTTAATTTAATTTAAAATATTTCTCCCTCCCCCGCTGGTCGTAGCGCGTGTGTGTGACTTGAGTGTTAGGGGCCTAGTGAGTGTGCTTTACTGTAGTAATGTCGGAGGCCCCTAAAGCCATTTTTTCGAAATGCACCGAGTGTGGCCACAAGCTTTCACCGGCTGATGGCCACACTCGGTGCGTTAGGTGCCTTGGGGTTGAACACCTCTCTTCGGGTTGCGCGATTTGCGCGACGTTCAACCCCAGGGCACTCAAGGATCGAAGGTCGAAGCTAGTTCTGGCGGGCCTTCTACCCTCAGACTCTGCTTCGGCCTCCGGTGCCCGGTGCCCGCTACCCCCCCGGTAGCGGTCACTCCTGCCTCCCTTCCTCCGACCGGGACTCAACCTCCCGCTTCGGCTCCGGAGGATAGGGAGGCCAGGAAAGAGAAGCGGCGGGAGAAGCACCTTAAGAGGCGGGCCGATGACTCCTCATCGGCCCCGCCCGCCAAGAGGGCTTCTCCGTCTAAGTCTTCTCGATCTCCTCCTCCTTGGATCCGATCCCCTTGTTTCTCCCCGGGACCAGAGGAGGAGGTGATCCGGTCCCCGTCGAGGTCATCGAGGCGACACTCCAGGTCTGCCTCGGTGGCCTCTTCGAGGTCCACTTTTAGCATGTCTGATGCGGACATGGACCGGATGATGAGGAGATTCATCCAGGCCCAGATGCAGATGGGAGTGCTCTTGCCTCCCCCCACTCTGGGGGGGAGCTTGACCCCTTTTTTCGCTCCTATAGCTCCTTCTCCGACCCGCATCCTGGGTCCGGAGGCTCTGAGCCGAGCCACGTTGGATCCGGGGGTAGGTCGGAGCCGACCATGCTGGGCACGTCGGCTCCGACTGCTCCCTCGAGTTTGTCGGATCCGACCTCTCGGAGCTGTGGGCCGAGCTTCAGATCCGAGGGATTCGGTGTGCTTTTGGCTCCGTCCCGGTCGGAGCACACTGGTCCTTCGGATCCGATGTTCTCGGCGCCGGGTCCGAACCCCGCTTCGGATCCGAGTGGGAGTCGGATCTCGGATCCGTCAGAGAGCAGCTCCCCCTCTGCTTTCGCTGCGGTGGAGAGGGCACTGTCGAGTGCTTCCAGGCCTCCGGTCCTGGCTTCGGCTCCCTCCCACACTCCTTCTCATCTGGCCCTGGCTCCCCTCATCCGGCCCTCGGGGCAGCCTGCCTCAGCACCTTTAGGAGTTCCAGTGGAACAGGATACAGCCCGTGAGGACTCCTCGGACAGCCCCCCCCGAGGAGATTCCTCACAAGGCAAAGTGCAAAAGGAGGCACATAGACTCCCCTGAGAGTCTCACCGAAGATATGGACTTGGATGAAGGGGGAAGGCTCCCCTAGGTCACCCCCCGAGGATGTCTCCTTTGGAGACATCATGGAAATGCTCAAAATCAGGGGTGGGTGGTCTGCCCCCAAGGCTTCCTCTGATGAGTCCGTATTCCTTGAGGCGTTTGAGGCAGGTCCATCTACCTCTTGGGTGTCCCCTCCACCCGGCCCCCTGGTGGATCTCATATCCTCTAGGGCTTGGAAGGAACCGGACACCGTAGAGCCGATCCCCAAGCGTCCAGACAAAATTTTGAGCCCCCCTGCAGAGAGATCACACTGGAGCAGAGGTCCCCCTGTGGATGCCATGTTGGTGGCTGCAGCCACCAAGAAAGAGAGGCAGAGGGGGTCCTAGGAATTTTGGGTCCAGAGAACCGTTCTCAAAGAGGCCCACGCAGAACCCCTGAGGGGTTACCCGACTGCTCCACTCTGGAGGCAGTTGGGGGGCGTTTTTCGAGGCACCTAGCAAAATGGGAGTCCATAACAACAGATCGCTGGGTGCTTCGTATTATATCCAGAGGTTACCAAATTCCCTTTATAGTAAACCCCAGAATCAAAAGCCTTCCCGACGTTCCACCCAGTCAGAGGGAGGCGGCTGCTGCAGAAATTCAGCAGCTTCTGCAAAAAAGAGCCATCCAGCCCGTCCCCCAGATCAAGTCGGATCAGGGTTTTACTCCAGGTTCTTTCTGGTGCCAAAAAAGACGGGGGACTTGAGGTCCATCCTCGACCTCTCTCTCCTAAACCTGGCGGTACCCAAAGAAAAGTTCCGAATGGTCACGTTGCAATCCGTCCTCCCCTTATTGCGGGAGAACGACTGGATGTGCTCCATAGACCTCAAGGATGCGTACTATCACATTCTAGTGGACAGGCGTTCCAGGAGGTTTCTCTGCTTCCGGCTGGGAGCCAGTCACTTTCAATTCAGGGTCCTCCCCTTCTGTCTCACCTCAGCCCCCAGGGTGTTCACCAAGGTCCTAGCGATAATAGCGGCCCACCTGAGACTCCAGGGAATTCAGGTCTTTCCATACCTGGACGACTGGCTCCTCACAGCCCCAACAAGGCATCTACTTTGTTCGTGCAGGGATTATTTCCTCAGTCTGGCTCCATTATTAGGATTAACCATCAGCATGACCAAATCCTCTCTCATCCCTACACAGGTGTTGGATTTTATAGGGGCGAGACTGGATTCCAGACAGATGCTTGCGTTCTTGACTCCAGATCGGCTTCGGAACCTGATGTTGCACGTGCAGGCCATCCTTCAACTGCAAACTCCTTCGGCGGAATTGATCCTGAGGGCCCTAGGATCTATGGCGGCTGCAATCCCTCTGCTGCCATTGGCCCAATTGAACATGAGGGTTCTGCAGTGGACCCTCCAGGTACAATGGTCCCCGTCTCGCAACCCCCTGTCTCACCCCATTTCCTTAAGCAAGGTTTTCAGAAGATCGCTCCTGTGGTGGCTCCAGTCTCCCAACCTCCACACGGGACGTCCCTTCTCACTACCTCCGCCAGTCGACACAGTGACCACGGACGCTTCTCGCCTGGGGTGGGGGGGCATTTTTCAGGCAAGACAGTCCAAGGCACATGGAACGACGTAGAGACCTCTTTGCATATCAACGTCCTAGAGATGAGGGCGGTGCTTTTGACATTGCAGGCACTACACAACTCTCTTCCGGTAGGGACGATTGCGGTACAGACAGACATGTCGGTCGTCTGGTACATCAACAAACGGGGGAACCAGGTCTTACCCCCTTTGCCACGAGGCCATGAGAGTGTGGGAATGGACGATTTCCACCAACCGCTTTCTCATAGCAACACACATTCCGGGACGGTCCAACATTCTAGCGGACAGGCTCAGTCGTACTATCCTGACTCCTTACGAATGGTCTCTCAACCATCGAGTTGCAGAGCAAGTATTTGCCCGATGGGGGCAACCTTGTTGCGATCTTTTTGCCTCTCCTTCAAACACCAAATGCAACGATTACTTCGCTCTGATCCCCCCTCCGGGGGAGTCCCCGAGAGACTCTCTAGTTCATGCTTGGCCTCCCGGTCTGCTTTATGCTTATCCTCCTCTTCCCCTGATGTTGAAATTATTACAGAAAGCCAGGCTGCTGTGGAGCAAGATGATCCTCATTGCCCCATTCTGGCCTCGTCAGACGTGGTTCCCTTACCTATGGTCTCACCTAGTGTATCCACCATGGATTCTGGATCCCATTCCAGATCTCATTTCTCACCCTCTCGGTCTCCCGAATCCGAACCTGGTCAACCTCAAGCTGACGGCTTGGTTGCTCCAGTTCCACTCCTCATAAGGACTCCCGGGATCTCATCACCGGTCAAAGCCATTCTTGTAGCAGCCCACAAGCCTTCCACCAGGAAGGTTTATCGGAGTAAATGGAAACGCTTTTCTTTTTGGGCAGAACACCGTCGTTTAGACCCTTTTACAGCCCTGATATCGTCAGTTCTAGATTTTCTAACCTCTCTCTTTCACCAGGGGGCTAGTTCTTCCACAGTCAAGGTACAACTGGCAGCAATCTCATACTATCACGTGGGGCAAGAGTCTGGCCCTCTTATCACTTCCAAACTATGTAAGACCTTCCTCAAGGGTACCTTCCTCCTTAGGCCTCCAGTTAAAGAGGTGGTACCTCCATGGGATTTATCCTTAGTCTTACAGGCCTTGACTGGTCCCCCATTCGAACCGGCGGCCACAGTTGATCTCAAATTTCTCTCTTGGAAGACAGCCTTTTTGGTGGCCATAACTTCAGCCAAAAGAGTGTCGGAATTGCAAGCTCTTTGTGTCAAACCACCATATCTGGTCTTTCACTCGGATAGGGTTTACCTCAGGATCAATCCATCCTTTCTACCTAAGGTATCTTCAGAAGCGAACATCAATCAATCTATCAATCTTCCAGTGTTTTTCCCCAACTTTCATAACAAAGGAGAGTACAAGCTACATTCCTTAGACGTACACAGACAACTACGTTTTTATATCCATAGAACTGCTGATCATAGGCAATCCGATCAGTTGTTTATCTCCTTTGCCAAAAGTAATTTCGGGAAATCAGTTTCTAAAGTTTCTCTCTCGATGGATCTCGAGTTGTATTCTTTTAGCATATCAGAGCTCGGGAAGGCCTGCACCTCAAGGAGTCCATGCTCATTCTACTAGGGCCGTCGCCACTTCTGCGGCCTTTCAAGCTAGGGTTCCACTGGATGACATTTGTTCCGCAGCCACTTGGGCTTCATCTCACACCTTTATCAGCCACTATAAAATAGATGTTGTCTCCCGAGGTAGGGCGTCCTTTGGCTCTGCGGTGCTCCGGAATATCCTTCCATGAAGGCCACCCAAGATTTAGGTAGCTGGGGACTCTGTCCCACAGGTTGCTGACAAATGAAGTTCCTACTTCAGATTAAGAAGTTATGTACTCACCATAACGTTCCATCTGAGTAGGTATCTTCATTTGTCTGCAACCATCCCCCCCTCCTCCCCCCTGACCAATATGATCGTTCCTGTGTTATTAGCATATGTTCCCATTGGGACACTTTTATCTGCTGTGCTATGGGGCAAACTTGATCTGAGGTCAGTTAGGGTAGGCAGGGGATTATGGGTAAGGGGAGGAGCTAGGAGCTCGGATCTATGCTATGATAGAAGTTGCCGGCTCGGATCCGAGATCGGATCCGTATCCCACAGGTTGCAGACAAATGAAGATACCTACTCAGATGGAACGTTATGGTGAGTACATAACTTCTTATTTTACTGCATGCATAATTATTGGCATAATCTTTTCAGCCTATTTTGGGGACACCTGACATCTGGGGCTAGAAAAACTGAAGAAAATGGCATCGGCTGCATCTTTTATACCCCTGGCACACTGACGTCAGGGAAGAGGCGACAGCAACCGACGCCGGACCTAGACTTTGGAATTTTGGCCGACCGCGGGTCGCCTGCCAGTAGGATAACCCAAGAGTAATGACTGCAACAGTGAATACTCTGGAACATCTACATTTATGGTAGGTACACAACTGTACTTTTCATACATAGCGAGAGCTTCCTTCACTTCCCATTTCCAGGCATGCTTGTCTGAGGTGAGAGAATACCAGGTGTTCACACTGATGGAGAGAGTGCTCAGGTCACACTTGCATATGTCCTTCTAGTGTAATTTGTCACCCTTTCTAGATTTCAGCTCTCCAAAGAGGTGGTCTTTCGGTGTGTGGGAATCTATCATGCTTGAGGCACGATCCAGCTTGTGCATACACCTCTGTTTCCGGAGGATGAACATGGAGGTAGTGCCTGTCCTCTCATATACTGAGCAGTTGGGATCTCGTCCTGCTATGAGATACAAAGTATGCAGTTAAGGCAGCGCATATGAAATACATTGAGCTGTTGGTCCTGTTTTGACCACAAAGTCCATGTTTCACTGAAATACAGTAATGTGCTCAAAACACAGGCTGTGTAAACCTACACCTTGGTGTACACATTGAACTTATGATAAGCCCATACTCTCTTTTTCAGCCTGGACAACATTGCTGCAGCTTTTCCAGTGCACTTGTAGATCTCGCTATCAAGTGACAAGTTGTCAGAGATTGTAGAGCTTAGGTACATGAACTCATTGATGACTTCCAGCTCATAGTCGCTCACCCTGATTGATGGCTCATTGCTCACATTTTGGCCCATACCTGGGTCGTTTTTAAACTGATCTTGAGGGCACTTTCCATACATGCATCTGCAAAGTAAGTCATGAGTGACTGAAGGTATACTTTTCCTAAGAAACCTGGTCTTTGATCTAATCCTTGACAGTTTGAAGAGATTGCAATCCATTCTGGTTTGGAGAAAGATACCCTTTGCAGCAGTTCTGAAAGCAAATTTCAGCAGAACTGAAAAGACGATACCAAACAATTTTGGAGCCAGTACACACCCCTGCTTCACTCCACTGAGAATCCCGAAAGGTTCGGATATGGATCTGTCATACATGATGGTCCCCTGCATGTCTTCATGGAAGGCCCTTATAATGCTAAGCAGTATTCGAGAACAGACAGTCTTTGCCAGAATTGCAGCGTGACCTTTCCAGTTTACAAAGTTGAATGAAGGCAATATACAGAAGTTTGTTCTGCTCCCTGCACTTTTCTTGGAGTTGACTAACAGAGAAAACCATGTCTGTAGTAGACCATTCAGCTGTGATTCCACACTGATACTTGGGGTAAAGTCTCTCGGCAAGAACGTGGATTCTGTTCAGGACAACATGTGTAGACAGCTTCTCCATGGTACTGAGAAGGGAGAAGATGTAATAGTTGTTACAATCACTTTTGTCACCCTTATTTTTATAGATAGCAACTATGTTAGCATCCCTCAACTTGCTGTACACTGCCTTCTCTCCAGCACTGGCAAAATATTGTATGCAGCTCTGAGATTAGGCTGCCATTGGCACATTAAAGTGTTTTGAGGTAATACCATCTTTCCCAGAGCTTTTCTAGAAGAGTGCTTTAAGTGCATCATTGAGTTCCTCCAAGGTGGGCTCAGCATCAAGTTCAGTTATAGCTGACAGAGGCTTGATGGCATTCAGGGCTATCTCCATAACTGGATTCTCTGGCATACCGCTGTGAGTAGTGTTACACCCAGTGTTCCATCTGCTTGTTTCTGTCCTTCAAGACCTTTCTTGTGGACAAATTAAGTGGGGGAGATCTTCCTTTGTGATGGACCAATGGCTTGCTAAACCTCATTGTACATTCCTGGCATGTTACCAGTGTGTTTAGCCAAATGAATCTTAAAGTTGGAGCCCGTAATCATTTGCACACTGCTGAGCTATTTGCTACACTTGACTCTGAGCACACCGGAATGCCTGCACATTCTCATCACTGGGAGAGAGGACCTGTACGCAGCCATTGCCTGTCTCTTCTTAATCAGAGGTGTCAGAACTTCAATATGAGATTTAAACCTGTCAGCAAAGTTGACTGGCGTCTTCCCAAAGATGGATGTTGCAGTGTTGTAGACAGCATCCAGTAGTTTTTACCATCTCTTGCTGGTGGTGGTGCTTAAACAAGCTTGCAAACTTTTGAATGGTCATGAGTCTTATCTGTGTCAGTGCACGGTTTCCGTTCACTTTGAGTGCAAGAGCATTCATGGCTGGGTGTTCATCTTAATATACACAAGCAAGTGGTTGGCATCACAGTGTCCGCTGTGGTAACTGGATTTTACCCTGAGACTACCTTAACTGCTGCATTTGGTGAGGATGAGTTCAGGCTGGTGCAAATATTTCAATCTTGGGTGTTGCCACAGAATTTTGTGCTGTGACTTGACATCGAAAAGCGTATTGATTATGGATAGATCTTATTGGGAAGAAAGTTCAAGGAGATACTCTTCATTTTCATTCGTCTTTCCTGTTCTGAACTTTCCCAGACAGGATGGCCATGTGTGATGGTCATTGCTAACTCTGGCTTTAAAGTTGCCAAGAATGAATAACTGTTCACGAGAAGGGTCCTTACTGATGGCAACACTAAGTTCATCATAGAACCTGTCCTTGACTTCCTGGGTAGAAGTTAAAGTAGGCATGTAGATGCTGAAGATGTTGACTATGGCCACTGGTGTTTATAGCTGAATTTTCAGGAGTCTCTCATTTCCTGTATTTGGTGGTATGATTGAGCCAACAAGGTTGTTTCTTATTGTGAAACTAACACCATGTTCTCTGATCTCTTTCTGGTAGCTTCCTGTGACAGAAAAAAAGTAAAGTCCTTTTCTCTGAGGCATCCAGTAGATGGCAGCCTTGTTTCCTGGAGAGCCACAATGTCCGTCTGAAGTCTGTTCAGCTCTGTTGTTAATGGCAGCTATTATCTAAGCATTACTGATGTTCTGTAGATCTTCCATAAGGCCTGGAGTCTTCACACTTATGTCACATGTGCCCAGCCTAATGGCAAGTTTATTTTGTTACTTTTTTTGTTTTCCCAATTTATTTTCAGTGATTCATCCACCTATTAGGGGTTCCCAAAGCCTCATGCACCCAGTGGCACAAGTGGACCATGGCAAAGCTGCACCTATTTGGCTGGGGGCTGTCCAAGTTAAGGTGGCAGTAGTTGCCCAGTGAGATCAAAGGATCTCTCCCAGCGTAGGAAGCAACCCCTGGCATCTTACTCTACACCAGTTGATTGCATTGGCTTATTACCAGTAACTGCTGATTCTCGTGTTGTCACAACTCACAAGAGCGATGCTGGAGTGTCCTGTCCAGGGAGCAGGCCTGAGCAACTGAATTTTGAGGAAGCAGATGAAGTCCAGTAGCAGGTTCCCCCTCTCCACTCCACTGATTGTAATCCAAGGGGAAAGGCAAGGCCAGTACAACTTAGCATCAGTGCCATCGCAGGAGCTGCCAAAATGAGGTCAAGTACAACCTCAGATTCCCTTGGGGCTCCATCTCTGGATTTTTCCTCTGGGTTTACTCCCGACGTCTTCCCCATGACTAGGTATTGCCACAAGACAGCAGAGGTTTTAAATCAGAGTTTAACTTCTCTTAGGTGGGCTGCCTTCCCAGGCTGGACTAGCCTCATCTGCCCAAAGCAGTTGGTTTTAAGGCGCTTTGCCCCTTCTCCTTTCATTACAAATGGCTTCACCAGGCTAAGAAACTAAGCCACACATGAAGGACAGGAGCAGGACTTGGGTTGTTAGAGGCAACTAGAGGCACATGACATGGACACAATTTAGATATGACAACCTTTGAGACCAGTTGTGTAAGTAAACTTCCCATAATTGCAGATGTTCAAGTAGATCACTGTTGAAGTAGGAACACCCTCCCTCCACCCCTTTCTTTTTGTTATGCTTTGTCAAGTGTGGATAATTTATTTTTCATCTTACTTTCTCTTAACACATACCTAGCTGGCAGGGCTTTAGCTCTGAAAGTTTTACGCCAGTGGCTAGGGCACGTGGAAGGTTCCCTAAAACTTTGGAAACTAGTCAGTCATCCAGTCCTTGTCATGATGGCTACTGCAACAGTGTCATCTAGCAGTATCTCAGTCTTGCATGGTGGTAGGGATTTCCTTCTGAATTTGGACGCATGTTGTCTTGTATAATAATGAAACATGATATTGTTACATCTATGGAAGCTTCAGCATTACTTAAGGAATCTGTAAGATCAGTCAGAGAATCATTTGAACATGGAGATTCAGTTTATCATTTCTTTGATCAGTTGGGGTGGTTGTAAGCAGCCCAGGAAAACTTAATCAAGCCCTTTACTCTCCTGAGAATGATTGTAACAATAAAAAACATGTTTGTTTACCCTTCTCTTTCCTGTTTTCTTTCTGAATTATTCTTGAAAGTGATTATCTTGCTTACTAGGACACTGCACGGGTGTCAGATCATGGAAAGTGCTAATGTTGGCAGTGTGATACTCCCTTATATATTCCATGCTGATCTTTGTCTTCATTTCTTCTTGCCATTAAATTACCCTTAGTAGACAAGTTGTAATTGAGAAAATCATACCTGTGTAATGGCACATGCCATCATTGTTGGGTCATTTTTTCATCATTTGTTCATTTATATATATAGAACCAAACGACTCAAGAACTGGGAATGTGGTGAGTCCAAGGAAAACTGCTCGTACAACAAGATGGTGATCACAAAAATTTATTGAACAAGTCAAGAACTTCTGGTTAAGCGCTTTCGACTGTTATCCAGTCTTCATCAGAACAAATAACATATGTCATCCCAAAGCTTATATACATCACCTATACATCCTTAATTAGTAAAGACATTAATTAATAAAAACCGCCAAAACTTTTAAAAGGACATAACAAAAATTCTCTAAAAGCAGTTGTTGTGTATCCTACCCTAAAATCAGAATGTATTACACAATTGTACACGTACTATAAAAATATATGTAAACTTAATATGTATACAACTAAAGTTATATAACTTCAATACTATCAAAATAATTTGAATCTGATAGTGTGAATACAGTTGTCATGTACTGACCTAAAAATGAATAAGGAATTCTCTATATCAGAAGAATAATCCTAAAACTTAATCTAATGCTAAAAAAGGTTTAATACTTATAAAATCGTTGAGACCAGGAGATCTCGTAGAATCCGTGAGGATTTGCCATTTGCTTTCACAAGCGGCCAATTTCATTTTCCAATCCCCACCGAATGGTAAAACATCTATCTGTTCTACAATAGAAAATAAAAAACTATGGTCTTCACCTTTGTCCAATATGTGCCTATACAGTGCATTATTTGTGTCATGTTTGCCAATTTTGTACACATGTTCGTAAATGCGTCTATTCAGCTGTCTCTCTGTCTTGCCAATGTAATGGGCGTTGCATGTTTTACACACTGCCAAATAGACAACCTGTTTCGTTTTACAGTTACCGCATTTACTTACAATAGTAGTATGGCATACATCATTAAGGTGAATTAATCTATTGGAGTTAATAAATTTGCACTGTTTGCAGTTTCCGCATTTAACTGTACCCTTGTGTGTGCCATATCTTTGTTTTTGTGCGGTATTATTGGCTTTTTCCAATAACATTTTTAAATTGGGGGCTGTTTTGTAAACACATTTTGGTTTTCGACCCAATAACTCTTCCTTGTCCAAGACCCTAAGTGTTGTCCAATGTCTTTCTAATATTTCCTTTATAATGTGTATAGTCGGAGTGTACGTGAGTACACAAACCCTACTTGATGGTTCATAAAGATTCCCTACTTGTTTGTCCAACTGATACGAACCTAAAAGAGGTGGATATTTGCTACCCCATTCGTTGTGTACGTACCTAATCACTTCCAGGACCATCCTTTCAGGATAAGCTCTACTCAAAAACATTTCCTTAATGGTATTCAACTCCTTATCCAACATGGATTTGTTAGATGTCATTCTCGCTATACGTACACATTGACCTTT